>NW_017259212.1:2131314-2138969 GCF_001594045.1 Atta colombica | reverse complement strand
AGATATAGGCAGATTGGCAGATTGAAATGCTTTTACATTAAAGGTATATTTCTGTTTCTTAACGAAATCAATATCGTCATGTACTCTGGTTTCAATAATGTCGAACTAATGAAAAAGTTCAAAAGTATTGCTTATTTGATGTGAATTCCTCTTCACGAAATACAAATTCTTTATTTTGAATCAATATTATTCGAATTATTTCAATTTAAAAAAAAAAATTTTGCGTATGCCATAATTTATATGTGGCTTATATCATGAAAAAGCTCAGTTATTTCTAGCATATAGTTCTAGCAATAGTTCTAGCAATAATTATATACAAACAAATGTTAAAACTGATATGTTAGATAATATATGGATACAATTATTATGACAATATGAGAATTTCTCAAATATTATACCGATTTATACTCATGTTAATTATTAATAGAGCGTAATGTTTCATTATTTTTAACTAATTGTTATTTCGACAAAAATAAAAGAACAGATGTACATTTATAATAAATAATATAAAAATACGTAAAGAAATAATTTAAATATTTGTTTTTACAGCCAATACAAGCCAATATGCTCATTACGTTTTTAATACTTTGGACCAGGATCACAGCGGGCTTCTTAGTTTCGAGGTAAGTTTATGCATTGCATATATAAAATTTAATCATCGTCTAACGAAGTTTAATAAAACGATTGTATTGCACATAATAACTGTATATATATCTCATAGTTTTGCAACGCAAAGTGACAGTTGATCCTTTTTTCTGCATAATTGCCTCTTTTTTTGTTTCAAAAGAGATCGTTTTGCATATTACTTTCAACGTTGTTAGCATGCATAAAATCACTATCAATCTCACACTCTATATTTAGCTCTTCAGGTCAATGT
Source organism: Atta colombica (assembly GCF_001594045.1). Taxonomy (NCBI): domain Eukaryota; kingdom Metazoa; phylum Arthropoda; class Insecta; order Hymenoptera; family Formicidae; genus Atta; species Atta colombica. The sequence continues at coordinate 2,138,092 of NW_017259212.1, read as the reverse complement.
AATGCAGATTAATATTATAGTTCTCGAAGCAAGATGTGTATCGCGTTATAAATCTCGTAAAATGCATGCTATGAAAGTTGCAAAATAATCATATACAATTTTATATTATTTACAGTTCTAAGTATTTTAAGACTTTTTTAAAGTTTACGTAAATAATTGAAAATGTTTATTGCATAAAACGTCTGTTTTTTTTCATTCGAAAATCTTTTAATATCATTTTTTTAACTTTTTATTATTAATATTGATAAACTTTCTGATATCTAAAAATATAGAAATACAAAAAAAAATCTTTTATCCAATTCTCTACTTTACTCGAAAATGTATTATTTATTACATTTACAGAAATCAGTTAAACTATACTTAACCATATTTATCGTATATGCCATTAGCGATACAATTAGCACATTAAATATGCAATTAAATAAAAGCGGAGAGAAAATCGGGATGTAATTAACACCTGATTTTATACCATTGAATATTTAGCCAGGTTTAAAATACTGAATATTAGAATTATATAATACACTGATCGATTGATATTTTTAATTTTAAAAAGAATTTACATAAAATACGCAATAAAATAGTTATTGCAATAATTTTATTATTTAATTTCTTTATTTAATATTCTTTTATGAAATTTCATTATTACTGCTATTATAATTATCTATATATTCTTTTTTCTTATTCACAGATATAATTAAAAGTCTAACAGACGTTATATTCTAAATAAATATACATTATAGACTAAGTTAATTATATGTAATGATACGAGCATCCAGTATTGTTTATTTAATTACATTTATCAAGTAACAGTCCAATCATTTATCAATATTTAATTTCAAGTGCTAAAATCAATTTAAGGATGAAATACAATACGAATTCGCTAAAGATATCAAAGTTTTCGAAAGTAATAAAGATAAGAGAGAAAGATAAAAGAGGAAGAGTGAAAGAGAGAGAGAGAGTCGTAGAATAATTATTAGATAATGCAATTGTCTTCCGGACCACTGAAAGAATTGTGCTTTGTCTAATTGAAACTGTGCCTCTACTTCCTTGGAAAATCATTAGATTCAATGTAACCCTTTAGTCTTTTTTTTACACGTGATAAGATTCTTACATTAACCTTTGATATTCAGCCATGCTTAATTAAGTTAACCTAGCGGAATCTCTGTTGGCAGACGTTCCCTATTGAGCAGTATGCGACAAACTTTCAGTATAGTTTTCATTAGTGTTATACAGTGGGGGATTGTAACGATGAAAAGTTAGCGCGAATATATTTAAGGACTATGGTACATGCAAGTTGTTATCACACATGCTTTAATCTCGGACTAATTTTCATGTCGAGGATTCAGGACCAGGATTGATTATAGTACATTATTTGCTCAAAAATATTATATAAAAGATTATATAAGAGATTATATAAGAGATTCCATATGTTGATAATTTTTCTAAGCAAATACATTGACAAAACACAAAAGACACTTATTTTTTATATTGAAAAGAAAAAAGAAATTTATCTTAAATGTTCTATATTACAAACGTATAATATTTTGATATTTAGATTATATTATTCGCGATTGCGAAATAAGTTTTGTAAGAAAGAATAAAAATCGCTATTTAATTTTCTTTGCAAACCAATGACAAACACGAAATCGTATTTGATATAATCCAAAGATTTTTCTAATTCCAGAAATATATTATATATAGTCTCCATATTTCAATATTATAATATACATATTTATCTTCTTCCATTTCCTGAATTTTATTTGTAATATTACTGACGTACAAAGGCTTCTGTCACGACTTAAATCGCATTATATGTTCGCGTTCTAAGATCTGCAAGCGCGCGAAAGAAGGATTACAATTCTTCTTTTCTCGAGATAATACTTTACTGGAGTGCACTCGCTCTCGACGTGTGGGCAACAGGACCTCTTCCATCTTCGAGGTTCCTTTGGCTCTCTTATTCTTCCTCTCCGTCCATTTATCACTCTCTTTGAATGACGAGAAATCCATGACCGTAAGATTTAATCATATTGGGATCGAAAAATGCACGTGTATTTTTATTGTTTAAAATATGATATTATAAATCGTATAAACGAAAGTATTTTTTTAATTTGACGATTTTAAGCTGATTAATTAATATATATAAGTACTAGTCCTAAAATTTCTCAATTTAATATAATATAATATTTTTGAAATGAATGTAGAATTAATGAAATTCATGTGGAACATAATGCACAAAATAAATTAAGCAACAATTACGAATAACGTGAAAAAATATATATTATTATACGTTCCCTGCGAGCATAAATACATATTTCATGTTTGCAGTAATAAACAGTTGTTCGCTATTAAATTTCTTACTTTCATAATGAACAATTGCACAACTGGAAATTTTTTTAGTTTTTGTCAGTACATGTTTCAATCGTATGACCCATATGATAAAAGTAAAGTTAAAATGATAAACTGCAGCGACGACAAAAATTGCCTAACTAATATGCAACGTAGTAAAAAGGAAGTATTACGTTGTTGGCATTTATGTGAAAAAAAATGCGAGTAGATCTGCTTCAAGGAAAGCAGATAGAAGAACGAGTGTCATCGGAACTTTTAATTAACTATGATATTTCTCTCGAAGCTCTCTCTTTTTTTAATATAATTCATTCTGCAATGCATTTCCTCATCCTACTTACTTTCTAACGTGCAACATTTCCTGTGGATATAGCGATTTAATCAAGCGGCCTTCATCTTAAAAACTAATTGCGATTCAATTTTGCGAATTTATTTACATATTTTATAAGATAAGCAATATTTACGTTAGTACGATCAAATATGGTGCGCATAAGTAATGTTCTTTATTTATCATAAACACACATCCACATACACACACACACACACCATATATTAATAACATTATGTATTATAATAAATGATTTATCGATGCAACTATAACTTTATATAAAAATCGAGAACATTTTTTTAATATACGTCATAAAAATTTTTGAAGAAATAGACAATTTGCATTTGACGTAAAATAGACAATTTGTATTTGTCTTATTACTTATCTACAATTCTATATAAATTGGTAAATCGAACGAGAATATAAATGATTTAAAGAAATCTTTTTATTTTGTTTAATTGAAAATTTTATTTAAAAATTTTATTTAACTAATTTTATTTAAAGGTTTTAGGACTTTTTTATTACAAAAAAGTTTACACATAAAGCGTATTGTACCATATTTTACTTGAGTTTTAAAAATAGATGTCAAGTTCTTTTTTACAATTAACTTAAAAAGTTAACTTAAAAAGCTAATTAATTAATGAAAAGTTTTATTAAAAAGTACTTTAACTGATGGTGATTAAAAGTTGTGATACTTGCAGTTAAAATCATTTGCATGTTCTCTGATTACATGTGGATTTGTGCCAAGCAGTTGAAAAGCATTTTCGTGTGAAACGTTGAAATATCTGTCAAACACAATTCCATTTAAATTCATTAATATGAAAATTGAAGGATGAGAATAAAATGGAATTCATTGATTATAGAATTTATCACTTAAAGCTACTGATTCTAAATAGAATAATAGATCTATTATAAAAAATATCTTTATTTCATTCGAGAAAACTATGTCATATGAAAAATTTGTAAAAAAATATAATACAGCTTTTATATGTATTGAATTAGATTAATAACATAATAAATGAGAAATTATATATGAATTAGATTAATAACATAATAAATGAGAAATTATATATGCGATAAATGAAAACGAATGTAATCTCTACAAATAATTTTGCAATGTAGCTTATTTATGCCTTCGATATATGAACAAACAGCATACTACATTAATTAAGCTTTATCATATTTGTATCTAACATAGTAAAAGTTTTCAAGTTATACTTATTTCTAAAATAAAAGCTTTTATACTTTATATTTTAGTAAAACTGATAAAATTAACTTATTTTTAAATTTTAATGATAAGTTTCACTGATCTTATGGAATAGAGGTTTCTACACTTTTTTAATAAACTTCATTATAGATCGTGATAAAGATTCATTATCTTCAAAAGGTCTTTGTCTACGTACGAGAATAAAGTCTTTGTCTCAGTAAAGGTTATAATATTAATCTTTTATATTGTATTGTTTTCTTCAATCTATAATATACATATATATAATTATTTTAATTAAAATTTTCAAAATGCATAAAACAACATTAATGAATATGACAATTGAAGAGTTAGCTACACATTTCTTTAAACAATTTTATTATTTGATTAAAATTAAATATATTATATGATATTTTATAATATTATCTATAACATTATTTCAAATAATGTTTTTCTAATTTTAAATATAAAATTTAATATTTAAAGTTTAAAATTAAGATATAAAAATTACCATTGAAATCAAAATAGTTATATTAAAATTAGTCTCATTATAATTTTCTTTTAACAAATTATATTTAGTTTTACTAAAAATATGTTATTCTTAAGCAATTATTTTATAAAAATAATTATCTTTTATGAGAGCTAATAGGTGATTTTTTAATATAAAAAAATAAATATATTTCATATTTCTAATTTTCTGTAGTAGTAGGCAATATAAAGTTTTTACTGGTATAGTACATATTTATCTTTTAAACATATAGTAAGCAATATTTAATAAATTAAATTTTTAACCCTTGTATCGATGCAGGGTCACTTTGAACCATGAGCGATAAGATAGCTTGGAATGCGGTAATGATTAATGAAAAACGATCACGTCGTTTGCGTCGATAATGATACAAAATATCAAAATTATAAATTTATTTATAAGTGTCGTAATACATTTATTTCATATATCAAGTGTATAGAACACTCAAAAGAGATAAAGAATATGTTGTTCAAAATGCGTTTTTATATATAATTCCTTCTCAAAACTAGTTTGCAATAGAAATTCTATTATCAAAATGACCCTGCATCCGTCGAAAATTCGCCTTCCGAGGGGTAATAGATATGTATAGAGTTACCCTATATGTTGCAGTCTCGAAAATTTCGAAATTATAAGTTTTTAAAAACAAACTTGTATATATATTATACAAGTTAAATACACATATTTATAAAGAATGGTCGCTGCAATTTTTAAGTTGCATTAAGTTTTTTCATTATTCGTAATTCTTGATTAATTCAGTAAAGTTCTGTTGCCGTTTCCTGACTCCATATCACACATAATCACAGCGACCTGGATCAACAATCGATATTTATTCGGACTGTTTCATTGTTTGGATGGTCAAGACTAGGTCAGCCATAATATAAACACGCTCGCATAATTGCAAACTTCGATTTCCTATTACTGTAATGGTTATATGTAATGGTCATATATTAAACGTATAATCTTTATATCTCTATGCATGTCGATACATGTAATAATTGACTGATCTGTGATGTCGTAATTATAAAAAATATGTAAGTAAATTAACATCATAGAACATAATAACATGTGGCAACATAGGCTGTAAAAAAATATTTTTTCAATAAAAAGTTTCTTGAAAAATGAAAAGTTTGAAATCAATACATGGAAATATACTTTATACACTACATGGACAATATACATGGAAATACATGAAAAAAAACGACGCGAGGCAAATAAAATCCTGGATTTTGACTGTAAGTAAGATTAAGTGATGTCAAATATGATGTATGTTAAACCTTCTATAAAAGAATTTATACAACATTTAGCATGCGCGATTTTCTATTTTCCCTATACTACATCATTGTTTCGCTTTGTTTTAAGATGCTAGTCTATATTTTAAAATTCTTTTTCAAGTTGGTATTGAAAAAGATAAAGATCAATATCGCTCAAAAGTATTTTTTTACTCCATGTATTTTATATCTTTTATATACATATATATGTATAAAAGATATAAAATACATATTTTTTTTTATGATCATAAATAACTTAAAGAAATATTACTCTAATAATAATCAAAAGTTAATTAATTTAGCTTTATTAAAAAATCATTAGAACTTGAAAAGAATGATTTTTTAAGGATTATGAAAATGACAAAAATGTTATTTAATTATATTAAAAATATATTCTCTTTGTCGATATCATTTGATTACTCAGTAATTTTCTCAAGTTAAATAATAGTTTTTCCTTTTCTGAGGAATTTAATTTTTTTAGTTGTGGTACTTTTAGTTGTGGTACTTTTAAATAAAGGAATGATGTGTAGAATGTCAAATTTTTAACTATCAAATATTATTATCAAGTTTAACATATAGAAGATTACTTTTTAAAACTTTTAAGAATGAATCTTACTTTGAAGGAAATGAAATCTCATTCTTAAAGATTGAAAATTGAGCCACTCTTGAAAAGAGTGGCTTAATTTTCACTCTTTAGAATAAGAGACCATTCCAAAGAATTTAGAGAGTAAGAAAGAAAATTAAAATACATTCTTCTTCATTTAATTAAGAAAAATGGAATGGGCAAATATATCTGCAGAGGTAATATAATAAATGTGTTTAGATAAAAATAGATAAAAATTTCTTAAATTAGTATACCGCGATGATAATAAAAATTCTTACAGACAATGATATTTTATATTTTCAATAAGATTTCGCACATCGCAATCTTATTAAGAGAAAATTAAAACGTATATATATATATATATATATATATATATATATATATCCAAGGGCTGTTTGATAAGTAGCCGTCTTTGACGACTGAGGGCGCCTCTGACTAAAAGTCTGTATACCATCGTGTAACGCCATTTTTTGAACGACGCAAGTAAAAATTTCAGACAGCTGTA
>NW_017259212.1:2116040-2129434 GCF_001594045.1 Atta colombica | reverse complement strand
ATATAATATAAGAAAAACAGAAATTGTTTTTTTTATTGTTTTAATCTGAATAATTTTTTTTATTCCGATCTCAGCTTCAAGCTTTGTTAACGTTATTCCACGTTAACTTTTATTTTGTTGTCCTCTCATCTCGCCGACTTTATTTTATTCTTTGTGGCTGCCTAATATAATTTGCTGGACTAACAGTTTTAGTAAATACGCTTTTTGATCTCAGAGGTATTAAGAGAGAAAGTCGGGGATAATACATGTTTTCCACAATCTAAAGACAACATTCATTATTTTAATAATTATTTTAATAATTATTAATATAGTATTTATTTTTTCTTAACTTTTCCACTTTGTTTTATTATTGAAGTTTATTTTTTGCTGTAATTGCATCTTTGCTTATTGCATTTAAGATTAACTTGTATAATATAAAAGATAAAATAATTAAATTTTTCAATATTTTTTTATTTGCTTAAATGTATGCTATTTCATATAGATATTATGTTTTCTTTTATTGAAATCAAAGTCTAAATGTAATAAGTAAAGTGGTTTTCTCCATAAATCGCTCGTTCGAAACAGCCCTGAGAAATTATCGCGAATGGAATCCGCAATATCATTTCGCATAATTGCATACAAACTTTATTGTAAGATTAATTAAAATTTTATATTCAAAGGAAGGCACTTAAATGTATTAAGACAAAGACAGATATTCTATTCAATTCAATTTCTACTTAATTCCCTAGTTCTACTGTTTTTTCACTCGCTCTGCTTCTAATAGATAATTAAAATCCGTTGTATGAAGTTTAATTAATTGTAGGGTCTATTACAGACGAAAGCGCAAACATCAGACTCACTATTACTGCGCGCTATATAGATTACCCCAAAATGTGCGAATGTGACAATACGCTAATGAATTTCTCACTCCATGACGAACTTGAGTTAGTATTAGTACAATAGAACCAGGTCGCAATTCTGTTCTATCTTATAGTCACCACATTCGAAATTCTAGACAAATTTCCATAGTAATTGTACTAGAAATGGACGTAGCTCCACCAGTCTTACTCGTATTATTTACGGCTTTACTTACGCATCTTGTGTGTCTGTATCTCACATGTGATATTCGTGAACTTCTCACAGTTTCACACTCACACGCGTACATATTAATACGAAATGAAATTTCGACATTGGAACTTAGCTGACTGATAGGATAATTTGTCTTCTATGAGGCGACGCATTACACGCTGTTGCCATTATTTGCCCAATTACCGCACGATTAAATTTAACATCCTCCTGTGTCTAAATTGCTTTTGTACGAGCGAGAGACCTATTTCCCTAAAATAGCAGTTGTCCAATCTTTCTTATTGCGATGCTCTTTTTGCATGATGACGAAATTTGCATGAACGCGTTGCTGCGACGTTAATGTAAATGGAAAAATGCGCTCAGTAATCAAGCTTTTACTTTCATCTACTAATACTATATTATATATGATTTAAAAAATATATATATTATTATTGCACCTATGATTTCAATTAAATATTAACTTTTTCAAAATATACATTGAAAAAAAAGAGTGCCGATTAAAATATATAAATTGATTTATTTATTTATCTAATTTTTGAAAATTTCTACATGATTGTAATAAATTTCTTTTCATATTTTTTTATTGGTTTATTTAAACATCTATCAAAAGTTTCAGCTCTAAAAATAAAAAGAATCAAGTACATATAATAGCAAAAATAATAATGCTTGTTGATAAACATATACATGGACCTATCATATCTTTTGATTTTCAATAACTTAGTAACAGGTGTTGCAAGTTGCATAATCAACGTAACCACAAATCTCGTGCGGTATGTGCCCACATCTGTACGTTTCATTCTAATTGTAAGTTCGACACCGCACCATTATTCAGTCGACACACAAAGACTAAAGTTTACCACTCCATTCTAATAGTAGCGTTGTTTGTTCAATTATCACACAATTAAATGCAATTCTAATTATCTTCACGTGAAAGTATAATTGCTTCGTTCACATACGATATTCTGGAAGAATAGAATAAGAGAAGAAAATTAAAAATAAGTGGAGCGTGTCATGTGTGAGAAATAGGTACATTATAATGCAGCTCGAGCGTTATATACAAATCTCATAAATTTATAAGCATATACCACCAAATATTTTATGACGACATATCATTGCTACAATCAATGTTGGTTTTTATGTTTTAGGATTTTGTTACGGGTTTGAGTATACTTGCTCGTGGCTCGATAGATGAAAAACTTCGTTGGACGTTTTCTCTTTATGATATCAACGGCGACGGATGTATCACGAGGGAGGAGATGACGGACATTGTGACTGCCGTATATGAGCTGATGGGAAAATTTTCTGATCCCAACTTGGACCATGAGGGTGTACGCGAGAAAGTGGATCGTATGTTTCAGGTAGAAAAATGAAAATAAATCTTCAAAACATTCGCTATTAAAAAGATTTAAAAATTTGATATATATTCTAAGTCAGTATTAGCAGATAACAGTATTATAGTCTTTCCAAAACTATTTCCACTTGGAAACAAAACCTAATAAACATGTATTTAATTGTAATTTATTAAAGAAGATTGAGTTAAAAATATCAATTTGGAGCAGACAAGCGTGATATTTAAATTAATGAATTTCGTATCTATTTCAAATGATAACTGTCGATAATCTGTTCACTTCAGCGAAAGAAAACGAGCGTCTGCGGAGAGTATATCCGTGAGACAGGAACGAGCCTTTCTTTTTAGAAGCTGTCACATTGTTAGCTACGGATGACAATGCCCGCAGTGCACTCGGTCTTTTCACCTATATCTCCGGCACTACAAGCGAAAAAAGGAGCAATCTATTTTACAGAGACAATTTACGCGGATGACGTGTCTTCTACCTGCCCAATAATAGCTACACGCTTTATCAATCCTATGACAAATGAAGTTCAAAGAGTTAACGTTTTTAGGATATGAATAGAATTGTGCTGACAATCGAACTGCACAAAACAGGCGTATTCGCCTTCGTAAAACAATTGTGTTGTAAAATACGCGATAAATGCCAACCAATATAAAAAGTTCAAAGAATGTAGATTTCCAATTTTTTATCTGTTACAAAAAAATTGTATAATAGTATAATCTGTTAAACGTAAAAAAGCTTTAAAGAAATAGCGCGGTAACAAATACATTGATCTTATTTTACTCGGACACGAATTACGATTATATAAAATTAATAAATATAAAATTAATAAATAATATTTTATATAATTATTTTATTTTGCTATTAGAAGAAAAGTTTTAAATTGAAAGCTTCTTTCATAATTTATTATCGACTGATATAAGCTATCAGAATCCTAGATCCTCATCTTGGATTCTGTGTAGTCAGGATCCATTGATGTGTTTCCTATGCTTTCGTTGATGTTGAAAGGAAACGTAAACGTCGACAGTAAAGGCGACGCGACCAGAAAGGGTAAATGCCTTGTTTAGTGTTGCTGCTTTTGAGACACACTGATACGCGTGTACACACTCGTGGTCGTGTATGTGGCAATCGCGACAGCATAAGAGAGATAGGATTAGTACCTCAACATGAAGCTCCAACTCGAAACCTCAGTATATGTGCGCACTTTACGTTTATATATGTATATATATATATACACACACACACACACACACGCGCGCGCGCGCGCGCGGAAAGTTTAAATTCTAATTGCCTGTGGTCTCAGTTCTTCAAAGACCCCAAGGGCTTTTCTCGAGGAATCGCGTCAGCTTCTCAATCTAACTTGCTGCTCCCGCGTTCTGACACACGTTATATAATAAACATGACACTCGAAGAGTTTTAATTACTTTCACTTGAACTTTTAAAAAAAAGATAAAAAAATGAATCTCTCTCTTTGAGAATGCTATTAGCAGATTAATTGAAGACTTGAAAAAAAAGCTTTATGCTTACAACAAAGTATTAGTTTACAAGATTTTGTGTAGAGTATATGACTCTCTGTTTCTAGGGTAATTTTCGAACTCTGAATCAGAATCTGCCATTGAAATATTTTCATCAGATCTGATTTTTAAGATATAAGAAAAGGTGTTCTTTTCAATATATAGTGATTTTATTGAAATTAGAAAACAAATTAAAAGTGTTGAGTATTTAATTTTTGCTAGATACATTACTTTAAATATGAAGCGCCACTACGGTCTGAATGTTAAGATTATTGAACTATTATATAATATATATTCATTTAAATGAATTAATTTCAGAAATTATAATTGCGTGTCGATATAGTTGTCGGACTTTCAATGCAATCAATCTGAAATATTAATAATCCCTCCAAATTTCCCAAATTTAATCTTAAAAAACTGTAATAAACTTATTGTGAAAAATATTGTCTCAGCTGAGAATCGAATCCGATCTCTTGCATTCCGTGCGAGCGTCCTAAGCCTTTAGATTACTTATTAAGAGATCTTATTAAGTTTATTATAGTTTTTGAAGATTAAATTTGGGAAATTTGGAAGGATTATTAATATTTCAGATTGATTGCGTTGAAAGTTCGACAACCATATCGGCACGCAATTATAATTTCTGAAATTAATTCATTTAAATGAATTTATACATATAATAGTTCAACAATCTTAACATTCAGACCATAATGGCGCTAATTTAAAGTATTTAACATAAACGATCTTATTTTCAATCTTATTATGTAATTTTTGTTTCTTATGTGACTCTGGATAGATTTCATATATTATAAGAACAGAAATAACCGATTAGCATGTTTTGTTCTAATATCCTTGATATTATTATATAATTGAGAAATATTATTAACATTAATAATATTTTTCAATTTTATTATCAAATTCTGGTGGAAATTTGCTCATTATTTTGTTTTACCTCAATTATTCGGAAAAAAATATTTTAAAATTAAAAAATAATACGTTATATGTGTGTGTGTGTGTGTGTGTGTGTGTGTGTGTGTGTGTGTGTGTGTGTGTGTGTGTAATGTGTTATTTTTTAATATATACATATATCTTAAAAATAATACTATATTTAAAAATAATACTATATTTAAAAAATTCCACTTGATGACATTTTCTAGCGGCATATTTCAATTCAGCGAAATTATATTTCGCTGAATTCGTATATGTTTAAAACAATTTCTTTTTTTGTATTAAAAATTATTCTAAATTTGTAATAGTGTAATGTACAAAAATATAGTTGGATTCTTATTCGTACACACATATTTTAATAATAAGGTATGTTTTACTTAAAAATCTTAATATTCTTTGAAAATTAAAAGATACTACGTTTTCTACTATAACATCATTTAATTGACATATCATGCATACATAGTTTATCTATCATTGTTGAACTACAAACAATTTGATAATAGTAATAGAAACTATTGGTCGCCGTTCACTATCGGATTAAATGTTATTCCTGGATATATTCTGTATCTGTCTATATTCTGTAGTTAGAACTTTTGATTCGCATGATGTAATTTATTAGTTTGTAGTTTGCAATCAATTCTGCGATTCACCATAAACTGAAATGTCTGCGAAACTGGAAACTATCTAAATTTCTGTGAACAGATGTTACTTGCAGTTAAACTTTATTGTCATAATATCAATAACATCTGTTACATGAATGATCCTCTTCAATGCCTTATTGTCACGTCATACCGTAATGCATGCAGAGAATGATAAAATTGTCGTATTACATTTGCGCACGTACATGATACTAAATATCCAAATATATATATTTATAAATATGAACTTATTCATCAATACGTGTAAATCAAATAAATTTCTCAGTAATAATACAGCTATATACATATATATCATATATATATATATATATATATATAAAACGCATACACACTATTTGTCAAATGTGCAGCTTATAATGATGTTCCGTTTGTAAACGAAAAAATGGAATATATCGTGAGGCTCAGATATGTGTTGTAGACATTCTACGTTTCCTTTTTCGGACATTAACGTTTGTACGTAGATAAATCGATTCAAGACTTTCGACTAAAAAGCTTGAAGAATGTGGTGCAAGACAAGACTTTTCTTCAACAGTTGAACAATTTTTCAGGCATCTTTTTATCTCACGATACGGATAGGTACTTTGAAGTTCGTCTTGTTAAAAAAAGCTATTCGACAAAAAAATATAATGTAGCAAATGAAATCAAGATGCAGAAATAAGACGAAATATAACAACAGACGGAAATACGAAAAGAAAAAAAAGAAAATGAATGTACAAAATGGAAAAAGTTTTATTTCACCACGTACGATATTAAAGTAAAGTACTCTCAACCAATTGTGAATGCAATAATGAGATCGTAAACGAAATTACACAAGGGATTCACAATTCATACTTTAAAAATAAATAAAAGAAAAAAGAGATAGAGAAAACATATGCTATACCGACATAACCATATAACATATATCATATTGATTTACAAATTTGATTAACCGATGTGACGCAGTCTCATATTACAGATATATTATTTATGGACTTACTTTACTAAGCTCCGATTATTTTTTTCATTTATACTCTCCCTCTTCTCCCCCTCTCCATTCTCTTATATTCTTTATTAAATGTTTTTTATATTATGATACAAATACTTGTCTTGTGAATGCAATTTCAATTACTTTTACTTTAAATTTATATTTTTCTTCTGTTTTTCTCTCGATTTTTTATATACTTGTCTATCACTTTGACGAATCACCACTTCAAGCAGATCGCGAGTGTAGAAAAACAAATAGAGTGAATGTGAAAACATTAATCGAATAGCTTTTCCCAAATGTATGTTTGGTGTCGCGTAAAGATCTTTTTTAATTATACTGATTGTGAGAATTGTATAAAAAAGCAGCCACTTTGTGACGTCATATAGTGACTTAATACAAATACTAAAATTTAGGCATAAATTATATGTGTATGTGTGTTTCAAAATTACATAATATTGTTAATTATTAATTTATTATTATAAATTAGTTTATTATTATTTATATTCAAACCTTAAAATTTTTTGGGGATTATTGAAAAATACGTTATATAACTCTCAATGAAATATATATGCATAATAATGTATAAGTCTTTGTCACAAAGTTTTTTTCATCTAAATTTTTTTTATATGAAGTAAGCTTTAATGAAGTTCCCTAAGTCAAATAATTAATAGACTTGTTGTAAAACATACAGTGTGTCTGAGTTTTTGGTCTTCTAAAGATCCTTTCAGGATAAACGATAAAGCACTATTAAAGGTAACCTCAAGCCATGAATATAAGCTAGAAATGAAAAATGAACCGGTGGACACTTTATAAACTTCTAACCACGGCACAATGGCTTTGAACGCTTACGAAGATTTTCAATGTGCTTGTAGAAAAGCGGTGAAAACTCCCGTTCTTTGCGGTTTTGTGTAAGATTCCATCAATATTCTTCTTAGATAACTTCTTTAAAGATGTAGCAAGCATTAGTTATGCACAATTATTTAAAAATCTGAATCAACTACATAAATACTTATGCATTTTTTCGTTTCTTTAACTTTTTTGTTAATCCGTAACAATCATACATATAATATATATGTATAGTACTCTTTATCGATAAAAATAAAAAAATTTTAGTTGTAATTTATAATTTTAGTTGTAATTAATATTCTTCCAAATTCCTTCATAAATCTATTTATCAGTTCTTAATTATATAATTACATAATAAAATAATTTATATTATATGTCTATACGTATGTTCTATGAATTATATTATTTTTTACCTTTCGTATAATAATGTAGTAATCCATTCTTAATTGTTCATAAAATAATTTGTTTCGATCAAACTAATACTAATTAATCACAAGGAAAGCGGAGGTAACGAATGTCGCAGAATACCTGCGTTAGTCGTAGCACTAATTAAAAACGAGCTTTATTCGAACACCGTTCGTTCTAGATAACGATTAAATCCGTCCCATTGTTTCTGGAAACTGCGCAGCCAGCTCTCTAGTACTTCTCATTCCTGAAAAATGGGCTACCTTGCCAATTTTTGGTTTTATGATTGAATCGTTTCCATGTTACGTTGCGAACAAGAGATCGGGACATAGGAGATAAAAGAAAAAATAAAATATGAGATATAAAAATTTGCAAGTTTAATAATTGTTATTACATATATTTTACAAAAATTTTAAAAATTGTGATTGTTAAAAATTATCAGAAGAACTGCTTCCGTTATTTGTTTCTGGAATTTATTAATTTACAAATTTACAAAAGCTTATATTATAATGTATATAGCACGAGACGTATTATATAGTCTTTTAGAATGAATGATTTGAAAATATATATTTACAACGAAGTTAATGATCTTTATAACATACAAATTGATGCATAATAGATTCTGTAATAAAATCCTATTATACTGTCGGTTCACCTAAATGTTCGCACAATCCTATGTTCCCCATATTTCCGGTAATTATCGTTGATTATAATATAATTACAAGGCTACGATAATGCACGATTTAACTTGTAGTAAGTCGTGATACCAATTAATCCTATCCAACAGTACATGACATCAGGCTCCACTCACGCATACGAGCTATCTGTTTCGCAGTGTGAGAGCAATAATAATTTTGCGAGTCGCACCTGCCAATGGCCGATTTACCATTGTACAATCTAAATGATCGTACATGCACGCAACATGACTTGAAATACCAGCCTCGACTTTCGATTGTATTTGTTCCGTAAATTAACTCTAATAGATTGCCACGAATTGCAGATAATCAATGCCCGATAATGCCTGCACTTCTAGTTGAATATATTTGAATAAATATACAAAGACCACACTGTTAATTAAACTATATTCGTTCATATAATTATTAATGGTTTACTATATTCGAAACAATGAGCTTGAAAAACAATCTTTTTTTTTATAAATTTAAAATTTTTTATTATTATTTTAATAGAAGAAATGTAATTAAATAAATTGAAATAATAAGTTAGTTTTACGTTGCACAAAATAACGATATTGAAAAATATTTGAAATTTGCGACGCAGTAGAAACAGACTTCGAATGCGACCGTGGTCGATCAGTTTTACATCAGTTCTACTTTAAGTGACGCATACATTTACATCGGCATACCGTCGTAGAAATATGGAAGTGTGAGAAGACGTCTACTTGCTTTTTCGTCGTAGACCGTCTTAGGATATACGTCAGTAGTAGTTTTCCAATCTAGGTCAACGTGGTGGCTTTTTTTTTAGTTTAAGCTTCATAGTAATTCCATTCATTCATGGTTCAGTCAATCATGTTAGAGTTAGGAGATATGAGATTCCGGATATCCGTGACCATGATGCAAAACAAAGAGAGATTCAAAAGCAGATTTTCGTACCTTTCTATAAAAAGTCTTCATAATACCTTTATAACGTTTTACCCATAATATTAACTTTTTAACACAATGTTTCATTACGGTTACGTTACAATGTTTATTGAGTATTAAAACCGATATGTAGTTGACAATACAAATAAGATTTAATATTACAATTTTTATGGTTACATTATAATTTATTAAATAAATAAATAAATTATTATTAACATAAATTACTTTATATAATAAAATAGAAGATATATTTCTTATATATTATAAATCATGATACAAAATATTTCTCGTTAATTTAAATATATCTAATATTTAATTGATAGTATCATTTAATGTTATTAATTAATTTTGTTTCAGAAAATGGATGGCAACAGAGATGGTGTAGTGACGCTATCCGAGTTTTTAGAAGCTTGTCGAGCAGATCCGGATATCTCAACCAGCATGGCTGCTCTAGACACTGCCTTCTGACACTCATCGCGTCCGTAATACATACCATGGACTTGAAGGGATCACTCGATTAGGAAATAAATCGCTCAATGTTGTACCTTAACTCCTTGGACCAGAGAGGAAAAAATTCTTCAAAATATGTCCCATCGTCCTGGAGCGACTGATATGCGATTTTTCAGAATTGATTGTTTTAAGAGACACTTTGCGCATTAGCTCAACAAAATCTACTCAGCGGAATTTCTAGATATGCAAGAAAAGATTATTAAAAAGAAAAAGAGTAAAAGAAGAGTATATATAAACGGAGTGTTTCAACTCGAAATTTGTGACTTAGACGTACCAAAAAAATTACAAAAATGATTGTTTTGTGATAGAAACGAAACCTAAGCGAATATTTGATTGATGTGCTGCCTCCCCCTTCCCTGAAATAGGATGTTTATAGGATTAGATATCAGAATCTACAAATAAGAAAATATATGCAGGAGCAGATTGAAAGCAAGAAACAAGCATATTAGAACGATAAAATAATTTTGGTATTTTGCTTGAAACTTGTTTAGAAAATGATGATATCATAGGCAAACAGTATGACATCTGTTACGAGAAGAATGTAATGGGTCCTCCAATAGTTTTCAAATATTGATAAAATGGTAACGATTTCATAAAGCTTTTAGCATTAGTGAGTGATGAAGTGATTAACGAATAAATGAGAATTAGAAACGGATCCTTTGTATCGAATGAAGATTGCAATTAAATTGTAAGTGAAAGATTAGTAATGTATTTTTAAAATTTATGCACGACGTTACTCGCACTATTTTATTCTATTTTTAATTTAATTTAATTTTTAATTATAAAAATTTTTAATTAAAAATTTTTATTGATATTAGCCTTCATATATTTTTTATAGTCAAATTTACGTAAAAATATTAAATAATATAATACTAACTGTCAACAC
Source organism: Atta colombica (assembly GCF_001594045.1). Taxonomy (NCBI): domain Eukaryota; kingdom Metazoa; phylum Arthropoda; class Insecta; order Hymenoptera; family Formicidae; genus Atta; species Atta colombica. The sequence goes on along the minus strand of NW_017259212.1, from coordinate 2,118,690 downwards.
ATTTTATTTAATTATACGTAAAATTATACTGAACTTTTACATAAATGTTAAAAAATATTCTTACATAAAAATTATATGTTCGTTGAAATACATCTTATTGTTAGACAAAGGATGCAATGATTAAAAGTGATTGAAAATTGTTTTATGTTTGAGTTATACCTGTGTGCTGAGGCAATAAAAATGCAACAGCATATGTATTCAGTTGCATTTCCAAACTGCAATGTATTGTACATTCAATGAATGCTCATAACCCTCGTACAATTTTTAATAGCGGCGAGTTTCGCGTGCAAATAGAAAACAAAAAGACACAAAGTTAAATGCGAGGATGAGCGTTAACTCATGAACATACAAAGTTTATCGTGAATCCCGTCGTACAGCTGGATATGTCAAACGGGATTTGTTGTTTCTAGTGCGTAAGCATGTAGATGATAAGCGATATCAAAATATTTATTTTTGTGACAGGTAAGCGTATTATCGTTGTAAGAGTCTAGATTGTAAAGACTGTGTGCTGCTAAAGAGAGAGAAGTTGAAGAATTGGATTAATTGAGGACAAAAAGTAGAAGAATGATTATTCGAAGACGTAGAAAAGAGCCTCTCTCTACCGATCCGGCATTAGAATGATTCATTGCCGAATATACGAAAAATATATAACGTTTTATTATAATTAACCAATACGAGTCGTGGAGACTGGACCAAGGCTTCCGCGATGAGCGAAGAAGATTTACTTGAGCAAAGTATATTTAATCATTTTCCATCACTGCCTACTTCTGGATAACTATAAATAAATAAGGAGGAATATGGACGGAGTAATGAACGAAACAAGAATCTCCGATGCATCGAGACCAGCAAGTCTGATCGAAATCATCGACATTAGATTGAGAAGCAACATGAGGCTTATATTTATTTAGATATATACGAGTTTCAAGTATCCTTTCGTTATGTGCGTTTTTTGTAAAATACTCGAGATAACGAACCGATTTTTTGATATTTCTTCGATTTAGAAAATAATGTGTGATTGCGGCGACTAACTTCTTCAACAGCAAAGCTGACACAACTCCAATTCACGCAGTGTATCAATATGTCGAACGTGGAGAGATAGAAGAAGGATGTGAATTAAGTCAGTAAAGAAATGATAGAAATGACAGAAAAAAAAAACAGATCGCGCACGACGAGAATTTCAGGCGTAAAGATTTCTTCGATTTTTAGCAGCGCCTATCTATATATAGAGCATAAGACTTATATATAAATTGAGATAAACATCGAATGTTGTCTCATATCACTCGATCACTACCGCATGTCTTTGAAGTTACGTAAATAAGTATATAAAAGACAGAAACGGGGTAACTGTGTCGTTTAGATACTTTCGAATTTGGTCGGATATTAGTTTTAGATGCGAGAAGGGAAGGAAACAAAGTACTCTTACCCCACGATAATCGGAAATAAGCTAAATCTAAATATGTTATGAGCTTTTTTATGCGATGCCATTAGTTTTAGAATAATGTTATTGTTTTTTAAGAATTAGCGAGACTGACGATAACTGGAATATTATTAAGTTCGCAAGATATAAAAAGAAAGCACACAAAATAGTAATTTTTTAACAAGACGGAGATGTAGCATTTATTTAGGGTGTGAGTTTCATTACATAACGTCACTCCGTTTAATCCATCTGAACTATACATTCACGCATACTTTCTCCCTTTATTTATGCTTATTGTATACTTCCTCTAAAAATAGAATTCAGTAGACACTTCTCTATAGCTTTGATTCTTCTTGTATGCTATCGTCATTTAATCTCTATTGTGCGCGCTGCCAAACTGCATATTACCTTCTTTCGCAAACATCGAGTTATCTACAGGAAATTTCATAAAATTTTAGTAACGTAAGTTCGATCATCAATGTAATACGAAAAAGTTTTAATTTAAATTTTATCACAAGTTATTTTATGGGAACAATGAGAAAACGAAATTAACAATGATTTAATGTGTAACATACTCTTTATATTATCTTAAATCAACGATTGCCAATGGTTATATTTTATATATTACGAACAGAAGAAAGTAATATAGTGCTAAATAATTTCAAACCGTATTAGCTTGTCTTTAACTTCGTAGTTACTATGCTAAACTATAAGCTATATACGTACAATTTTGTTTAGTGCAATATCAAGTTTTATATTGTTGGACAATAAAAAGTTTTATTATAACGCGATCAGAGACAAAAAGTAAACAATAGTAACATTGACATATTAAAGATATGTAATATTAGGGTAACATTTCCTAATTTTTCTCAGGATATACTTGATATGGCTGCTGAAAGTAATTCAATTATCATATTTTAAATACATAATTGGCAACTGCTTAAAAGTATATAGGAATGAGAACTATTTATGCTCAATCTAGTTATTAAAATATAAAATTATTGATTCTAAACACAATTCAAAATAGGATATCATAATGGATACTTCTAAGGTTCTAGATTATTATTGTTATCTTATATGTGATTTACATAAATCATACACACATATGTATTTTTTCTTCATTTAATCGAGCTGATAAAAAAGCGTACATAAAAATAGCGTTCTCGATTTTTTAATTAAAAAAGCAATTATTTTTATTTTAACTTCTATTCTTCCTTCTCTCTTATGAGTTAT
>NW_017259212.1:2096111-2115940 GCF_001594045.1 Atta colombica | reverse complement strand
CACACACACACACACACACACACACACACACACACACACACACACACACACACACACACGGTGTGGATAAAAAATTTATACACTAAATTTTTTTCTGTTAACGTAGCAATATTATAGATTTCTACGGTGGCGTGATGTGTAGTAGTGTAATAGGAAGTTTAACGAATATATTCAGTACAATTTTGTTATTAACGATGTGCATGCAGTTTTTTGTATCAAATTGCAATTGAGTACTTTTTTTGCACCGTCGAATGCGACGGTGCAAAACATATATTGCATTCGATGATACAAAAAAGGTATTATGGAATTATTTGGAATGGATTTCGATTCTAAATTATTCAATTATTTTCTAGGTTTCTATTGTGTTTTTTAGAGAAAATGGAATAATTCCCATTGGAATCTATTCTGATTTGTTCTATGATAGGTGCTCTGATGATGAGCCAGAAATTCATGAAATGCTATAGACAGTCTGACTATTAATTTCTGTTTCCAATTATTCTCAAATTTGATTCTCTGTTTTAAACATCACGCTGTATTCCAATAGTATAAAAAAAATTATTCCCTCAATTATTGACACAAAAAACTGCAATAGTGACAAAAATTATTAGACTATTTACTACAAGACCACCATATAAACCTGCTACATTAAGAAAAAAAAGTAAACAAACTTGTATTCACATTACGTACAAATAACACAAGTTATATATTGTTAATATATTGTTTTGCGGCAATGAATAAGAATTAACCCATAAGCTCCCTTTGTCATCTTCTTTTCTAATAGAGACATATTTTGGAAAATAATATTAAATCAACATTTATTCATTATTATCCTTATATAAATCACATATAAATTTTCATATGACGAATTACAAATTGCGTCCAATAAATTAAATTTGAGAAAGATCTCTCAGCACGTTTCTCTGATCGCTAAAAAAATTACTTCTTCGTGTATTGTTGATGCATGTCTAATATATTATTTAATGTACAAAAATTCGATAAAAATGAGATAAACAATGTGTGTATGTAAAATTGACATTTGCACAAAATTAAGCTATTTCTCATAACTATCTATCACGATTCAAAAGTTCTGCATAACTTAACGCGACTATATACGTAATTGGCAGACTTTTGGTTGCATTGCTCTTAAAATTTATATCATATACGATTTACAACAAGAATCGGAAAAAAATAAGAGTAAAGCACCTTTTTGATCGACTCCATCACGTGGATACTATTTACATGTAGCTAGTTTAGCTACAAGGCTATAAAGTCCTTCGAGTACTACTATCTTGACTCTTTTAATGTAGAAATACTATACTCGAATAGAATTCAAAGATCTATCTATCAAAATCTATCTCTTCTCTGTAGATAGTTGAGTCTTAATTCATCGAAAGTATTTTCGGTGGTATCTATTTTAGACATTATAGCTGCTGGACAGAGAAAATACAATATGAATTGATTTGTGAAAGTGAAATGTAAAAATGGCGGAAGTACCAAAGCGAGGAACATCCGTTGTTCGCTAAACTGAGAGCTATATTTAAAAAGAATTATTAGGTAGCAAATGAAAGCTTTATGGTCGGGTTGTACGCGTACTAGCTGACAGATGGTCCAATCATAGACTATATATTCGTAACGGGGAAAATAAACGAGAACTTAAAAAAATAGCGCCTAATTGTGTTATACGAAGAATGAGAAACAGCGTGCGTACAGAAAGTTATGATTGTAAATAAAAGTAAATTAAAAATAAAGGCCAGAGACACATCTACGTAGTCATATAAAATTATAAAATTAAATTTTCAATTAAATTAATATTTGAATTATACACATATCTTTTAAATTTTTGTGTTGTTTGAAAATAAAAGTGAAAAAATCTCAAGATAATTACATTGATATAGAAAAGGAAATTATTGGATTCATGCATTGAGCTTTTGAAATAATCACTTAATTAAGTATTTTGAAGTAGAATAATATATATTCTAGAGATAAGATTATTTTTTTTATCAGTCTGTTATATAGTTATTACGTTGATTATCTAAAAGCATCCTTGTTTACTCTAAGTTATTGTACAATAAGCACTTATTTATGACAAATTATGTGTCATGGTAATGTGTTACAGAAATGTATCACGTTGTTTTTCAAGCATCGTATATTGAACACAACAAGTTACAAAGAAATTATTATATATGATGTTAAAATATGAAGGATTTTAAACAGATTATAAAAAGCAACAGGCAAGAGATATTCATATATTTTCAGTGTAAACCAAGTATGTGTATATACTTGTGGTAAGACTACGTATCTTATAGCTTTAACGGCTCACCGATATCCAGGTGGAAGCAATCTTCTTTGGTAGCGTCATCGAAATTGCGTGTCACGATCAACGACGCGTGTTACGTCTCGTTAAAAAAAAGCTGTACGGCCAATTTAATGTGTTCTGTTAACAAAGATGATATGTTTCCACTAAGGAAGAGCATATAAAGGAATAATCGTTTGGATGTTGATTGTTAAATGTTAGGATAGATGGGTACAACGTTATATCCTTTCAATCAGAATTGCATGTTGAGTATTTGCATTTTGTCTCTATCTTCGGCTATATTGCGTCGTTATTTCATCGGATTTCAATCGTCAATACATGTCACTATTTATTACGTAAAATGTTAATCATTATTCAATTAAACGTAGCTTCTTCATATGCAAATTTCGAAAAAAAATACAAGAACAACAATAACGTTAAAATGACGTTATAATGAATCATAAATAATTGAAAAATAGATCAATTGAAAAAGTAAATAATTGAACGTTTTTTATTTCCACTAATGTAGATTAACTTTTCTTCAAACTAGAAAAAGATGAACAGTTAGTTGAACCGAGATTAAAATTAAACCATACATTAGTAGAAATGGGCATCATTTTTAGAACTAAAAAAAAAAGAAGTAAGCTAACCCGAGATTAAAGTTAATCTACATTAGCGGAAACAGACATTAGTAATTTTGAGGTCATTTTGACGTCATTTTAATATTATGATGACTTGTGTATTTTGCTCGGGAAAGCGTGAAATGTTTGATTTGCAGCAACGCAGTCACAGCCGTCGCTTTTCTGCAATGAAAATCAATTCTTGCTTTGAATATTTTTGGTATTGTCCTAAAAAGATGGTTATTGACAAATATAAACTGTTATATTATCGTACAGCATTCATTTAAAAAGATTTGTTATATATACATGGAATGTTTTATCTATTGTCTTTGAGGAATTTTATGTTCCGTATCATGTTTAATCATGTCTCGCAATTATTACAGATTATTTACTGTACTATATCTTGGAAGTATGTATTTTATAAATAAAAATAAATAACCAACATGTATGCATGTTGCCATCTGTTTTACTATTTCAGAGTTATATCATTAAATCTGTAATTCGTATTACTTACATTTTTCGCACTCATCTGGGCTTTCTCTTCATCGTCCGATATTTATTTCAAGTGCAAAAATTTTGGAGATTTCAAGTAACGTGAACAGATCCATTATTTGATAATATTCTTGAGGTTTCCACGAGTGCTTTCTATATAAGGATTATGCATTTCACAGGTTTTCTCTATGTCCAGATTTTTGGAATGCCAACACTGTGTCAGGCTGCTCCTTGCCCTGATGAAGACTGCAATGTTCATGAAACGTTAGTATTCCTAGAATGAATCTGGACACGGAGAAAACCCGTGAAACGCATAATCTTTATATAGATTCATTATTTCAATCATACAAGAGAAAGTTATTAAATAAAATACATATAATAACGTCAGAAGTAATTATATCGAAATATTTTTATATGCTTTTATCAAAAAGTAAATTTAAAAAAAGAAAGCAGAAAAGCAGTAATATTTACTATTGTAAAAATTCTGTGTAAAAATATACTTGTAACTTATAGTTATAAAAATAATGTAAATTTTAGAATAAATATAGTTTTCTCTTTTATAAAAAAAATTTAAATTTAATATCATGCAATATATCCGTGGACTTTTTGTTATTTTACTCATATTTGTACTATTCATATAAACCGCGTATTCAATATAACAAATCGTTAAGAAGTACTGTAACTTTCAATCCTAATTGGCTAGAATAATAGATAAGATCCAATCACACGATCGAACGCTGTTTGACACTGAAAGTTTCTATTCGCGCTAGTGTAAAATTTAAACACTTTGATGTCTTTAAAGTAAATTATTCTATACTTGTGTAAATCTTAATAAGGAATACCCATAATAAAATGATCGTAACTTGCTAGAAGTTTTATGAAAAGCGTCTGATTCTTATTATAAATTCTAATTATAATTAACATATTCTAATTACTCGTCCTTTAAATATTCTCAATACCGAAAAGTCTCGATGCCGAGCGCCCTCTGTCGATCACTTGCGATATGTCGTTATGTACGAACATTGAATGCGATCGCGGTTCGAAATCGATCGCGAGTTTCGTCCGTTAAAAATTCGCGCATAAGCGCGAATTTTCATCGAAAGTGTCGGAATTAAAGTGACGGATGATCATCAAAACATATTAATTAGTTCGCGAGCTCTCACGATCAGCGCTGGTTCATCGATCTTCATTGCCCCGTAATTCATAATCGCTGCAATTACAGTGAGTACGTATAAAGTCCGAGGCATAGCCACGCGAAAATGATCTTTAAGACCAAAGCACAGACCTTTGCATAATGCATAAAGCAAAGCAAATTAATCAGTCGTCAACTCCCCCTTACGCTTCTACAAAAAAATCGAAGCTTGAGAAGATATTTTTCATTAGATGTGGCATTAGTGTCCAATATTTAATCATCGTGATTATGTTATGCTCATTCATCGCTCTTAATAAAAAAATCCATCATTTGATCCTTGTATAACAAATATATACATAATGCAAATGCGACAGTTCCGTCAAGTAAATTCCATGTAACCGTAATGTCACTGCTTGCAATGTAATGTTATGTTGATAACACGACATGCGAGTTTCATTATCGACGTAACACATTGCATTCTTATTACTAAAGTTTCGTCAAGTAGACTCCGTACGATCGTAGTATGATATATTTGATTATATGTATACATGAATTAATTGAAGCATGCTATATCATATAATAATTGGTAATAATTGGATTATTATCTGTAACCGGAATTACTAATCGCACACGTGAATATTTGTAGATTAAAAGTATGAAATTGCTGCTATTAATTATGTTATGATTTATAAGCTTATGCATAAGTTAATTAATAGCCTTTTGTACATAATATATTATAATATGGGGGATATTTATTAAAATATAAATTAGTAAATAATTAACACTAATGCTGATCATTTTCTAGATTAATCAATTACTGCTTGCATGTATTATTTTGTAAATTAAATAAATGAAATTATTGTAATTAATTATAATTGTTACGTTTATACATGCTATGGTATGTGTTAATTGACAATCCTTTTTTTATCTTTTATTACTTTTAATTGAAATATAAAGTAGTAAGCAGCAATGATGGTGATTATATTTTTTACATTACCTGCTAGTAATTGCTAGATTGGTCGTTATATATATTATAATTGAAATTAATATAATTGATATTATGAGATTTGCTTATAAGCATTCTGTAGTAGCATTCTAAGGACCTTAGTAGAAAGCTGACTTATAATCTTAAGACAGTGTCTTATGACTTAAATTTTATGTTTTTAGTAACAACTAGAACTAGCACAAGAATTATTTTATGACTTATGGGTCTTAAAGGTGTACAAATTGTGCCTTTAAGACATAAGTCATAAGATAGTCTTGTGCATTAGCCCGGATTTACAATACAATAAGTATTTTAAAGCCTTAAGCCGTAAGAAATTGGCCAACTACAGTCGAATGCAAGGCGAATAATTGATTGTGATTCGTCCATTCCTTATGGCTTAAGGCTTAAAAACTTATTGTAGATCCGGAATTAGACATAAGACTTAACTCGTAAGACACTGTCTTACGATTAAGATTAGTCAGCCTTTCTGCTACAGTCTTAAATCAGAAATATTGTAATAATAATAATAATGTAATAATAATAATAATAATGTTGCGATTGCTATAGTTATAAAAATGATTCATTTTATGGATCCTATCCAAATTATAATTTTTAATTATTAAAAATTAATATACCTTATACACACATAAAAATATAAGGTCGAAAGCAATATTAAATAATAAAAAATATTATAAATATAGCCAAGTAAGAATCAATTACGGATTTTGCAAATTTTATTTAGAAAAATATTGGATTTTAATCAATGCTCACTCTAATGAAAAATTCACTATAATTTGAATATGAATGACAATAATCAATTATAATTATGTGTGCGTCGCGAAGTGCATTGTGTTTCATGTTTCACAAAATACGGTGTAGTAAATAATATAAATTCATTCGATTTTATAGAAATACATCAATCAATTACTATACTAATTAACAGTATTATTATTTGATTATGCTCCAACAATTGTGTTACACTCTCATTTGCCCGATTTCTTAGAATTTTTTAATATAAATTCGAGTTTTAAAAATAAAATGAATCTGAAAGTAAACTGAATAAGTGAAGTATATAAATTAATATTTGAAATATGTGTGCAAGTGATATTTATCATTTTTTAAATAAAATTTGGATAATACAACCGATGGAGCATTTCTTAAGATGAAATTTGCAACGAATTGGCGCAAAGCAGATACTTCAGATAGTGAAATAATATATAATCTGCATATTACACAATATTAATATCATCTGCTGTTTTTTATTTACCATATTTACTATAAATTTACCATAAAAATTAAGAATGTGCGTTTAGTCTACTTATATTTTCAGTTTAATTTTATTTTTTACTAAGATAAAAATGATATGAAAGCACTAATACGAACTTCGCAATCAAAACCTTGTAAGAATAATGAACTTTATTAATATTTCATCGATAATGTGCTATTGAATTAATTCAATTTATTCAATCATATTCATCACTGTATAGTGAAAAAAGTAGTTTTTAGAAATCTGAAAATATATTATTATATATAGAAAAATTATAAGAAAATACAATATTATAATAGAGACTATTTTATTTAAATTAACAATATTGATATAATAGATTTTATATAGTTTAATAATCCCACAAATTTTGCTTCACCTCGGAACTTAATTAATACATTATTATATTTTTAAAACATAAATGCTGTAATTTCTCCTATTTTAAAAACATTTAAATTTCTCTTACAATAAAAAGAAATTGTATAAATTGAAGAATTTTATATACGACGTACTTGTAGGCAAAAGAGGCCAAAATATATCAATCATATAGATCGATATGTAAAACATTATCTAAATTTTTTTACAATTCATACTATAGAATTGCTTTAGTTCTTAATCTGAAGATTCTGTTTTCAATTTTATCGCTAGCTGACTAGCTACATAATCCCAATATCGCCATCTTATTGTATCATATTTTTTCGATAAATCCTTGCATAGCTAAAATATAAGTACATATATATCAGATATGACAAATGATATAATATTATAAAATGCATAATATTACAAAACAGATTTACTTCGTATGCAAAATTAATATGAAACAAAGGAGATAGAGTTTCATCTGATGGGCATCTTTCTTGGCAAATATCAATCATACAGGCCAATAAATGATTAGTGCGACATCCTTCTTTATACATTTCTTCACATTTATGTCTTACTTTTTCATTATAACCTAAACCTTTGCTATGATGTGATAATATTCTAAAAACATAATTTAAATAAATTCAAATTAAAATATCATTTCTTAACTTACATTCTTAATATAATATATTAGGTGTGGTAAAAAGAAATCCATTATTTTTCCATTCAATTTCATACAAAAATAATGGATTTCTTTTTACTATACCTAATATATATATCAGAAATAAGTACCCTCTTAAGTAATTCCAAGCACTCTCATTTCCTTTTTCCAACTCAATCTTCTCCAACGTAAAATCAACTTCTCTATCTATTACTTCTTGCTCAAACTTTGTTGTATTACTTATAACAAAATAGCGTTGGTTCCAAGCAGAATTATTACGGACATCGTCATTTAACAATTGTTCCACATATTCCAATTCCTTATCATATAAACTGCAACCATAATTATAATTTTATACACATGTGATCTCACAATCAACCATAATAAAACAATATTACTATATATATATTCTATATACATATATAAAAATATACTTGCTTAAAAGTTTGTATACACCACTGACGATGTTGCCAGGCATGATAATTCTTTGCATCTTTACATAAAACAGTTTCTATGAATGCTAATTCTTCGCTGGGATCTTGCAACCATTCTACAATGACCTTTCTATGATGCCAAACTTGATAATTTTTAGAATTATACTTTATCATTCGATCTGTATATTTTACTTCTTCATGTAAGTTTTTTGCCAAACTTTTAAGTATCTCTCTTCTGTATTGCCATACAGTATAATTGGCTGGATTAAGCCATATACAAGTTTCTGTCAAAGCTAATGCACGATCTGACTTTTCACTCGACTTTAAAATGGCACGGAAGTAATCGTAGGCATCCTTAACTAAAAATTAACATCAACATGTATATAAATAAACGTTATATAATTTATTGAAGCAAAATTTTTTTATGGAAAATAATGATGTCTATATAATATTTTACATTCTATATAATATTATATTTTCTAAAATAAGCTTAAAAATGAAATTTTTAAATGATTTAGGATTTAAATGTGATTTTTTAAATTATATATACTCACACTTTTCGGAATATGCAATGGATACAACAGGATGAGGACCATCATCCTGGGGTATAGGAGTTACATCATTCCACTCAACGCGATCTTTATACAATATCCATGACGTTTTCTCGTGGTCATCGCTACTATTTAATTCGTCATCAGAACTGTCTGACATGATTTTCTACTTTAATACAGTAATTGTTCTGTTAAAAATCGTAGAATGAAAACAAGATTGCAAGTTATCTTTAATGAATCCTAACCTAATTCACTTTTGCACTGTTTTAGTGTTGAAACACGTGTTAAACTTTTAACAACATTGATATTAAAAACTTTAAAAATTTTATTTATTTGCTGTATTTATTGCAATATAATCAGCCTTACGTGTTTTCATTTAAAACATTCTCGAGTGAATCTTGTCTAGATATTCGCACACATCGTGATTATTGACTAAAAAAATATACTTACGTACAATTAAATATAATCTTTTTTTAATAACTTTAATAACTTCTTAATAACTTTTTGTATTATTATTGTAATATTTAATCTTTCGTACATATAAAACACAATTATCGCACCGATCCAATTTATAGAAATAGTGCGTTACACTTTTTGTATCCAAAGTGAGATAGCTATCCAGTCGAATATTGGATGGAAAAAGAGAAAAAATAAAAAGTACAGAAAGTACAATTGCAAAGAATAGATTTATTGTCAGTAATGACAGTGCATATATACATATACATGACAGAAAATATATAAAGATCATTCAGAGATAACTGCATACCTCTCTCTTCTATTGATCTTCAAATTCACTATAGCTCTGGAAAAATTAGAACATAAAATGCATTAGGGTAGAAAGGAAAGAAATGATTAATAATCGTTTATTTGAAACTCAAATAAAAGATTAATCCCATATATACATTAAAATTTATAAGATTTATTGAACAACAGAACAAAACGATAAAATTTGATGCTTTTAAGATATTTAAATTTTAAAAAATCATAAGTTTGTTACATCATAATAACAATATTCTCTACGGTAATCTATGCCGTTTACAAAGTAAATTTATTTTGTGTGGACACAGAAACATTCATCTCACACTCTCTCGATTCTATATTCTCATCTCACGTATTCACTGAATATGCTACGAAGCATTCTACAATAGCAAGTTTGTTAACAAATTATTTCCATATTATTTTTGGTAACACATCATTTTACAATAATTATTACGGTGAAATCTTGACATTCTACATATGTTCGTAGGCTGCACAAAAATCAATTTGCATTAGTTTCATTATACAAGTGATTAGCTATGTACATAATTTATTACTTTATGTGAAAACTAGCCAAATATTTAAAAAATTGGCTATTACTACTACAGATATACAATTACTCTTTTTTAGCAGACTTAAAAAAACTTGCGGTAACTATTATTATTTTTAGAATTTTACAAGAAATAAGAGATAATTTTGTATGATAATTAGAATGCAAACTTATAAAAAAAATATATATAATATACCACAAAATTGCTATTATATATCAGAATTACTAAATATGATAAAGAAAATTGCTTCTTTTTTCTCTCTTCCTTTCCATATGTATGAAAGTACTTTATTTCTAGTCGATTGTTATCATAGAATTGAAATTTTAATTTATATTTTCTTTACTAGAATAAAAAATTTCTTTGAGCTTACGGAACAGCAACAAACGCTTATACAAGTGAATCTGTTTTCCTTTTTTACAGAACGCAAATTATTTAATTAAAATTAATTTTTCTCTTCCTTCTTCTCGCCTTCAGGTTCCTGTTGTGATTGACTTTGATTTTGACTTTCTCTTTCTGCTGCCATCTATAAAATCAATATGTTATTTAAATAACAGTCTTTGAGTTATGTAGAGCAATTTATTTATGTTCATTAAATTAATTTTTATATAAATTAATTGTTCATAAATTAAATACCTTTTTGTACGCCATTTCAAATAATTTCAAGCTCGCTTGTTGAAGTTCGTTTGTCTGCTTCTTGATTTCTTCAGGCTCAACATCATCTTTTTTAGCCAAAGTTTCTCGTAATTTTGCAACTAGTTCTTTAAGTTTGTCACACTATAAAAGAAAAGCAATAAAAATATTAATTTGCAAAAATATCAAACTATTAAAAGCAATATTATACCTCTTCCTGTGGTAACTGTGCTTTGAATTCTTCTAGTTTCGATTCTGTGTCATGTATAATTCCCTCTGCTTGATTAATAGCTTCAATTCTTTCCTTCTTAACTTTATCTGCCTTTGCATATTGTTCAGCATTCTTAACCATGTTTTCAATTTCATCTTTGCTAAGACCACCACTAGATTGAATAATAACTGTGAAACAAAAACCATAGATCCAGAATATGCTCATAAAAAGATACAATTCGTTATTATTATGACAATAACTCAGTTGAATGTAGTCTACAATGTAGTCTTATTGATATTTCAAATAAGTTTCAGAGACGAAAAATATAGGCATCATTATAGCATTGTCTTTAACATTTTATATATATACATATGAAATGATAAAAAATTTACGTACTTTGTTGCTCTTTGCCAGTTCCCTTATCTCTGGCTGATACATGCACAATACCATTTGCATCGATATCGAATGTTACTTCTATTTGTGGTACACCCCTTGGTGCAGGTGGAATACCAACAAGACTAAATTGTCCTAGAAGCTTGTTATCACTAGCCATTTCTCGCTCGCCTTGATGAACTTTAATCTCGACTTGTGTTTGACCATCCGCTGCCGTAGAAAATACCTGACTTTTCTTTGTAGGTATAGTTGTATTACGAGAGATCAATCTCGTAAATACACCACCAAGTGTTTCAATACCTAAAAAAAATTTTTAAATATTTTCTTTTTCATTACTGATCACAAAGTATCTTCATTTGTAATGAAGGATGGAAAATTCAGTAAATCAATGTCCTCATTTATTATCAGAGAGAAGATTAGTCTAATACATCACAGTTTCATATATGTATAAAATAATAAAAAAATTTGAGTAAAAATTTTACCTAATGACAAAGGTGTAACGTCAAGAAGTAAAACATCTGTTACATCTCCTGCGAGTACACCTCCTTGAACTGCAGCACCAACAGCTACAGCTTCATCCGGATTTACAGCTTTCGATGGTTGTCTGCCAAATATTTCTTGAACAGTTTGTTGTACTTTGGGAACCCTGGTCATACCACCGACCAATAAAACTTCTCCGATATCAGATTTTGTTACTTCGGCATCAGACAGCGCTTTCTGACATGGTTGAACAGTACGTTTAATCAGATCATTTACAAGACTTTCAAATTTACTTCTGGATAGCTTAAGATTTAAATGCTTTGGTCCACTAGAATCCATAGTAAGATAGGGAAGATTTATATCTGTCTGAAGGGAACTTGATAACTCTATTTTAGCCTTTTCTGATGCTTCTTTCAATCTTTGCATTGCCATTGCGTCTTTAGTCACATCTATGCCTTGCTGCATTGTTTTAATAAATCAATTATTATTAACATAAATTTACTTCAATAAATGAATAACTATATTTGATATAAAAAATTCATACCTCTTTTTTGAATTCGGATGCGAGATAATTAACCAATGCGTTGTCAAAATCTTCTCCTCCTAAAAATGTATCTCCATTTGTGGATTTTACTTCAAAGACACCCTTCTGGATTTCTAAAATCGAAATATCAAAGGTACCTCCACCCAAGTCATAAACAGCAATACTGAAAAAAGGATACTACATTAATCATACCTATTGTTTCGTAAAGTATATAAGAAATGTAGCATAATTTTCAATAAAGTATTTCAGTATAAGATACATCTTTAGAGACAAAAAAATCTGCTCTGAAAATATAAATTATAAATTATTTTTATAAGAGTATTTGTCATATTATGTTTCGATGAAATATATCTTCTTACATTTTATCTTCTTGTTTATCCATTCCATAAGCAAGTGCAGCTGCGGTTGGTTCATTAATTACACGAAGAACATTCAATCCAGCAATCTGACCAGCATCTTTCGTTGCTTGTCGTTGAGAATCATTAAAATACGCTGGTACAGTGATAACAGCATTCTTTACTGGAGTATTTAAGTAAGCCGCAGCAGTTTCCTTCATTTTCATAAGTACAAATGCTCCAATTTGACTGGGAGAATACATTTTTCCATCCACACCTTGAACCCATGCATCTCCATTAGATGCCTTCACAATTTTATATGTTACACTCTTCCTGTAAGAACACATTATATATTAGCATATTACATAAAACAAATCATAAAATTGATATAAATATATTAGTATGATACTTACATATCCTTTTTCACTTCAGGATCTACAAATCTTCGTCCAATTAACCGTTTTGTTGCATAAAATGTATTAGCAGAATTTGTAACTGCTTGACGTTTTGCAGGCATGCCAACTAAACGTTCGTCATCTAAAAAAATGTTTATTTTACAAAAATGACAAAATTAAATAAGAAAATCTTCCAGAATTTATATATATATATATGTTATTTATTACATGAATAATTATAATCAGTAATAATAATTAATATTGACTATAATATGACAAAAGGATTTTAATATTATTAATACATACTAATTTAATAATTACCTTTTGAAAAAGCAACATAAGATGGCGTAGTCCTAGAGCCTTCAGCATTTTCTATAACTTTAGCTTGCTTGCCCTCCATCACTGCTACGCAGGAAAAAGTAGTTCCAAGATCTATACCGATAACTGCACCCTTTACGCCTTCAGATCTATTAAAAATTAAAATGAATTTAAAAGTTATTCTAAATCTAGGAAACATGCACTTTTACACATTTATGATATTTATTTATTTCTTATTAATTACTTACTTATACCGATATTGTTGCATATCAGTAAATCGATGTGGTACAGTGACTGTTGGAGCTGCGACCTAAAATATTAAAAATATAAAATATGTATATTTAAATCATATTTAATAATGGAAAAAAATATTTATTTCAAAAAGATATTATAAATTTTATTTAAAGATTTGAAATATTTAGAAAAATGTTTATAACTTTTTATTAATATAAATTATATATGTTTAAAATAAACAAGAAACTAATAAAATATACATTCATCGCAGAAATATATATTTTCAATATAATGAAGGATCTTACATAAAAAAATCTATAATGGTTTAACTTTTCTAAATTAACCTACAAAATCAATTTTAGCTAGTTTTAAGTTCTAGCAATAATAATACGCAAAACACACAGAAAGTCGAGTATATCGTCGACAGTAGGATTTAAAAAAGCATTTACTAAACGTGAGATAGGAATCCACTCACGTGTCGGCTTTAAAATCGGCGTCATAATGAAATTAATATGCGACAGAAATTTGTCGCGATGCACGATTGCAAAGTAATTTAAGATTATTAGCGTAGGATAACAAGATAGCATTGCCAATTAAATTTCATCTCTCATTAGACGGCATAGTAACTGCAAGGAACTGCTAGGAAAAATTACAAGATCGTAATATCGCTATCGATACTCACATTTTTCAAAATCGTGCTGAATTGTTGTTTTCTTGCCAAGTCGCAGGCAACGCCGGTGCAACTGCGGTTAAATAATCTCGCGGCGGTCAACATTTTGGCCTTTTTTCAGTAGGATTTCGGCAAAACTCAACAGGAAACGCGGCGTGTCCAGCCTCACGTGTAATGATGCAACTCCTGTAAAGACCCGTAATACACGTACACCACGCGCATCTCATGGCGCATCCATTTCAACGACCAGACAATGGATATCCGCATGTTCACGAATCGTTTGCATTTTACTGTGGCTCCAATAGAATACACCAATGGCAAACGTCCACCGTCATCCTACCACTTCTAAATAGCGAAACTTCCCGAATGTTCTACCGAACGGTTAGGAAGGTCGTGGTTCGATTCATGCTGACACATTCATGAGCATCATTTGTCTTCGTTTAACATTTGACAAATAACAAGGATAATTTAAGCGTGAGTGTGAATCGGCCGAAATCATACGTCGATTAATGTCAAATGCATTATTAGAAATAAAAATTGACGAGAAACTATCTCTGGCAAAATGATGTAAATTATTATGCAAATTATTTTGTGTATCACTGCAAACGCCTAAGAACTAAATTGGGAAATTAAGAATTAGATAACCGGAGCTCTTTATCGATATATATAAGTATATATGGATTTCTAGGTAAGTAGATTTCAAAACAAATCAATGTTCAAAAGCCGATTCTACATTAATTGTAAGCTGATTGTTGAAATAAGTTGTTGCGACAGCCAATATGAAGCGTTGATTTCAAAATGCAAGCTTCAGATTGGCTTTTGCTCACAAATTGTGATCTTACAATTAATGTAGAACCGGTGTAATATATGATGCAATCGAATAATAGAGTTGTCTGATTGAATTGAACTAACATAGGATAGGATGGAATCCCTTTAATCTCTTAATAATTTTTATCTATATTTATTGGTACAGGATAACCATTAATTAGGATTATGTTTAAAAAATTATATTTTTTTCTCCTTTGTAAGAATCGTTTTTCTGATTAGAGTTGGAGCATGATAGAAGGAATTCAGAGGTGCGTTCCAAAACTCGACTCTATCAACTTCTAGTATCTTTCATTCTTATTCAATATTTGGTGAATAACAAGGATAAAATGATGTTCTTGCGTATATATTTCTAATAACCAATAAGAACGTGACATCATATGCCGTCATGTTGCCGCGGTTATTATGAATTAAGCGTTATGTCATTATTTTATTTAATTATTTTTGTGTTTTTAATTATATTTGCTTACAATATATAATATATGATATAATGAATTTGGTTTTATGTTTTGCCTTAAAAAATCGATTTTCTACAAGTTTCTTCTCACTTTAATTAATACATTTTATTAACGTATTCTTTTTTGAGAAGCGATAAAATGCGTATATTTCTAAATTCTTTATGACGACCAAAGTAATATTGATAAAATAAGTTAGCTCAATACTTTTCGATTAAATAAGATTACATTCTTTATGTTGAATTTAGAGTATTCTATGATAAACATAATTAATTTGGAATGAAGAAACAAAATTTAAGATTTAACAATATGTACATTGCAATATGTGAGTGCAAAAAGAATTCGTACAGAGAAAATATTTTTTAAAAAACTTTATTTTTAAAAAGTAAATATCGGTAAATATTTTCCAGTGAGAAATGAGTCATCGAATTAATGTTGAATCAATATCGATGATTTCAACTCCAATTTGACATCGATTCGACGTTTAATTGACGATCATTTCTTGCTGTGTAAGTAACAATTTATTCCTAAAGAATAAAATAGACTGTATGTTTCTTAAAATTATATATACTAAAAATGTGTATTAATTATAGAAAATATGTCATCTGAAAAATAAGCAAAAATTAAAAATTGTATTGTATAAATACAAAAAGTATTCGGTCGTATACAGTCGAAATATTTAGCTTCTAAAATTAAGAATATATGTGAAACTCATTTGTTAATATAAGAATAGAATGTATTTATTATATAAAATTGCTAATTAATGCTTATTTTCTACAAACAAGACTTTTAGAAAATTTTTTTGTACGAATACTTTTTGCTCTCACTGTAAGTATATCGAGGCGACAATGATGACATATTAAAGCATCTCGCATTATTTATATTTGAAATAAAATACGTACGTAACCAAATCATAGATATATAGTATTTTAAATCACCATTTTAGAAATGTAATAAATAGATTATTTTACTTATTTTGTAATATACGTTAGTATATATTATTTTTACAATAAGATGATCGGCGCGCGGCCTTGAGGATTGTTTTGACGCGAAAGGGCAGGCGGGCGGGTGGCACGGGGTGCACGGGGTGGCGTGACGCGTCACGTTAATGCGAAGTTACCGTTCAGTCATTCTCTTATCGAGATTCATACAGATAAGTAACTGTACCGCATGCCGCTCTTCTTTACATTTCTTTTTGAAACGTTATCGCGAAGAATGCTAAATTTAATACGAAACGTTATACTGTATGAATATTCACAGTAAATTACTAACTTACTAACACAACTACTACCTTATTAAATTACTAACACAATTATTATAAATAAATCGAGGATGACAATATATCACGGAACAAATTTTTTGTACAGTTCATTCATTTGGAATCAAAACGCAATGAAAACAGAATTTATTACCATTTTGCGATAATTACGAATAACAATTATTTTTGTTTAAAATTTTTCTCTCGCTTGTGTAATAACTCTCGATTAGACTTTGAAAGATATCACACGAGACATAAAAAAGCAACGTTAATAAATACTCTTGTGCAAATAACGCAATTTATACGATTCCTTTTTTCCCAATTAATATATAATTATAATAATTTAATTAATTTTTCATTTTTTATGCATCTTTCGTGATATGATATAAAAAATTGAGCATAATTTTGGATTTATTTTTCGATAATAAAAGAAATACAAGTATTTCTCTTTTTTATTAATTTCTCATTGATTCTAATCATATCGTACAGACATCATAATAAGAGATTCAGCCTTCCTATCATCTGCTCTGAATTTATTTCGCAATGGTGATGAATTCACGTGTTTGTGATTTTTACTTCTAAAAGTTCTAACCGATAATTGTATAGTAATAGTATATTACATTTTTCAGATAATATCTTCCTCTCGCGAGTACGACCTTGACGTGATGAAAGGGCTCAGTACCTGGAGGATATACACGAAAAGAACGATTTTTTTTTCAATTTATCTAAAAATTTTCGAATGATATACCTAGGTAAATTTTTAGATACTTGAGTAAAATCGTTTCTCTTTGTAAAAATCCAACGACGGGGAAACTAACGTACCCTCGCTGATATAATTGAAAGTGAATGAACCGCAGCCGGTTTGTCACATCACGCGTTTGCTTCGAGAGTGCCGTTAAAGTTATCGGACTAATAGACTCCACAAAATTCATTCGATTTTAATTCGACGCGAAAGACTTTTCTAAATAATTAGTCCGTGCGCGATTATAATGTATTATTCGCGAGTGTTTTACGCGAGTGTCCTGTGCGAGAGGATTTCGATCTAATTGAGGAGGAGGAGGTCTGGGAAAGACATCGGGCACCGGCGGAGCAATCTTGCGGTAAATATCAATTTTTTGCTTATGTAAAATCAATATTTTTCTTCTGTTTATTCTTGAGTCGTATTCTTTATTTTGTAATGACTTTTTTTTATAATCCAATTAATATACACCTCTGAGTCACCCTTTGTATCCTGTCCATTTTTTTGTTGAAATACTGAAGAGCACTTGATTTCTTTTCTAAAAAAAGTTTGGCATCTAGAGAACAAGTTTTGTGCGTGACCGACCTCAATTCGTGCGTATTCTTTACTGGCATAACTCCGAAGTTCACCTCTAGGTCACAATTGACCTAAGGTGTATACAGAGTGTACATTTTCTGCAACTAAAAAATTTTTTATTTTTTTCTTTATTTTCAACTGATTCTCGTTTGTATTGCAAGAATATTTCGCGAATTATTAAAAAAAGAATTTAACCATAAAACAACATATTAGCCCTTAATAAATGCGATTTTTAGACCTTTGTTTTAAATGGTATTAGTAATATAATATTATATATTATGTTTATTATATATTATTATATATTATATATTATATATTACATATTATATATTATATATTATATATTATGTTGTCTGTAATGTTATAAAAAATATTTTCCTAATTTTAAGTTTTTTTAACACAATAACAATAAAAAATCCATTGTTTTAAAATGTAAATGCAATATATCTTCAATTTATAGCCATTCATATTAAAAAAATATCATTTAATAATTAAACTTTTTGGACAGCCGACATTTGAACTATTTTTTTTCTTGTAGTTTGGAATGTCAATTTTAAGATATTGAACTATTTTTCCTTTAAACATTTTTGTTTCAAAGTTTTACATTTTTATAACGCCAGATTTACCTAACAGGTAAAATTTACCAAAAGGAACAACCGGCCTTATTAGACAATTAACGAGCAATCTCGATGTATGTTTTGATAAAGCGGGTGTTGCGTCATGTTTACAGTCACTGCCAACTGCGTAGTCATTCATAAATATATCGAGGCTCGGGTAGCCGTGTCCTTTGGATATAGCTTTACATTTTTTCTTGAAATGCAATCGAGACAAGTGCGAAATAATATTGTATTTTATAAATGCTTACATGTTATACGATTACTAGTTCGCGCGATTAGCTACTCATAAATGGATCGAGATTGACATAGACAATGATCATCATATTATATCGAAACAAATATTCTGTATGGTTATTCATTAATTGAAATTAAAACGCGACAGAAAAGATATATAATTATTTCGCGATTATTACGGACGATAATTACGGACGATAATTAATTATTTTTATTTATAATAACATAAAATTTTTCTTTTGCTTGCGTATAATTCTTAATTATATTTTGAACGATATTACATGAGTCATAAAAAAAGCAATGTTAATCAGTATTCTTATGTAAATATTGGGTTGTCCGGAAAGTTCGTGCCGCAAAAGATTTAAATTTAATAAATGTATACTAAAATTTAAATCTTCTGCGTTTCAATTTTCCTTCAAAATCGGCACGAACTTTCCAGACAACTCAATAATACAATTCTGCTGCTTGCTTTTTCGATATCGCTCGTAGAGCGATATTCATAGTCCGTTCTTATTTCAAGACTGTCTTAAGTAATGTCTTAAGACGCTAATATGGCCCTCTAATGACTCGATTTCTTAAGACTATACTTAAGACGGTCTTGAATATAAGATCTGACTATGAATGCGTTCCGATATTCACTGCCAGTGCTGAAAATCTATAGCGCACGTAACGTATACTTTCAATCGTTTTATTTTTACAATTATTTAAAAACTATTAGGTGTAGTAAAAAGAAATCCATTATTTTTTCCATTCAATTTCATGAAAAAATAATGGATTTCTTTTTACTACACCTAATATTAGAAAAAAGGATTACTT
>NW_017259212.1:2095380-2096011 GCF_001594045.1 Atta colombica | reverse complement strand
GTTATTCTATTTTTATTATTTTAAAATGATAATTAGAAGAAAAAAATTACTTTGAAATTTAATAAATACGTATTTTTAAGATCTTTTTTGTAAAATATATAATTATTTTTATAAATATTTAGTTGAACAATAAAAAATTAAAAAATTTGATGCTTACAAAAATTATATGATTATTTTTAAAAGAACTTTGCGTTTTGTAAATACTTTTTTAAATATTGATTTTTTTCTATCCTGTTTTAATTTGCATTTGGCTATATTTTTTTGTTACAGAATCATCGTAGCGACGTTGCAGATATAACTCCGCTATTGCGCATCAGATCGGTGAGTGATGAATTAACGTTTTTATTGAAGCAATGGATGTGTGATAATTTCGTTAGTATATTATATAAATGCAATATTATAGATATTACATATATGCATATATGCAATTTAATAACATATAGACAAAAACATAATATTCTATACATCCATTGCCTCAAAATATATAAATTAAAATTAGATTAGGTCACATTAAGTTTCCTGGATAAGCCTCCTTATTATTGAATATAAATATTATAACGGAGGAGAAAAAATATAATAGTTTACTTTCAATACAACGCTAATAGTCATCCTGTATATAAATAACAGTACA
>NW_017259212.1:2083756-2095280 GCF_001594045.1 Atta colombica | reverse complement strand
GATATAAAAATATGTATAAAAATATATTTAATAGCAATTAAAATATTTCTTTTTTCAATTTAAAATTTATATGATTAATTAATGTATATAGCATGTTTTTTTTTTTTTTTTACAAAAATAAGACACTTTTATATTATACTGTTAAATTATTTTATTTAGAGCAATAACACATGTGTATGTAAAACAATACACATCAAAGTTAAAATAAGTTAAAATCCTGAGACTAAACTCATTCGAAGTACAGCATCATATATTCATATATTACAAAGATGTATTTGATTCGATCGATCGAACTACTTGCATATAAATTTTATACATTTTTTTACATTTTTTAATATATTACTCCATCATCGTTATTGCTAATTAAAATAGAATATATTATGCCCTAATTCCTAATATATATAGCGTACTCGATTCCAAATTACAAGTTTCTTTAGAAAATTTGTTTATGTTAAATATTCGTAATTCGAGTATATCCAAAAGCATTTACGTAATCTTACAGTTTAGATAAATCAAAATTGCAGTAATAATATTTATAATAAAATTATAACGAGCAGTACAAACAAAACGTGTATTAACAAATAATGTGTGTATTAGAAATGAGATGGAGATCATTATGAACAGTTCTTTTTCGTTACATGAGGTATTGATATTCGACGCTTTAGCATCTCAATTAAATTTTTTTCAATAGAATCGATAATGTTACGGATTTTTTTCTTCTTAATTCCTACCAATATTCATTTATAAGTAAAATTTTACTTAGAATCAAATCTGAAATCCAATTAATGAATGCAAATTTCTAATCAATTATTTTTTAGTAGTAATGCCAGAATATCCAAATTGACATAAGAATAATAATTAAACTTTAGAGCTAATTTCAAATTTACGATCTCTAATGTAATCAGGAACAATATATTATTTAATATGAGCAATATTAACATTCGACGATCGAATATGAAATTTAGATTAAATTGTATCTGTCCTTTCTTTCCAAGCTGTAAAATCCATCGCTCCTTTTGTATGAATCGTACAATTTGTCATATCATTTCTGAAAATATTAAATTAAAATATATTTTATTAGTTAAAATTAACGCACTGCTAATTAATAATAATATCGACGCGCTACTAATAATACTAATATTCGATTGTTTTTGTGCATAATTAGTCTACAAATTTATTTTTAATTAATAGAAATTTATGTTAAAAAATTGATATAATTACAAGAATGGATCTTTTAGAATAAAAGCTCTCGGTTGCATCCACTGTAACCTATCCCCATTGCGACATAAAATTTGTGCCATTGTACTTTTTCGTATTTCTTCCAACTGCTTTATCGTAAATGAACCAGGAGTATTTCCATTTTCGTACCAATACCTATCACCTGTATTAAAAATCAATAGAATTTTAAATGTCTTATTTCAAGTTGATTATTCAGACAAATTTATTTTGTGCAGAATACATAATAAAGAAAAAATCATATATATTTACCTAAACGAATATTTCGGAACGTTCGCCCTAATAAACAAAGGAATGTTGGTCCAAGTACAGAATCAAAAATTGGTGCTTCTGAAAGTGCTCCAGTTACCAAATCTATATCCTCTACATTTCTATAAATTATATAAACAGAAATACATCATTAGAATAATAAAATTTTTAGATCTTTTGAAGACATTTTCAAGATCTTTTGAAATTAACAATTATTGTAAAATCTAAGACAATAATTTATTTTAAAGAGAGAGAAAGAGAAAAATGGAAAGAAGAAGAAAGAAAAATACAGATGCTGATTTTAATATGGTAAAAAAAATGTGAAAATGAACTCAGACATGGTTATCTTTATTAGTATATCTCACCCTATATTTCATCTTACTTGTAGACTGCTTGAAGTCTCTCGATAGTATCTTTGGCCACGGTGCCTGTCAGATCCTGAAAGTCAGTTAGATTCGGCAAATCACAGAAGCTTCGCCATCTGACGTAAGGTGGCAAGCCATGATCTCTTCCCTGTTGTATAATCTGTGCAGCGTAATCTACGGCCACATCGTTGGTCTTTCCATCGTGGAAGTATCGGTCCAATAGTATTTCGTTTAAACCCGGAGGCAGAGGCTTCCTAGAATGTCCCGCTGTCGCGGAAATTAAATCTTGCATCCTAGATCGTTATTAAAACCAATTTCTCATGGACAATGTCAATATAAATCGTGGCAATAAATGTCGAAAAATTTAGTAGTAGTAATTTAGTAGTATAGGAAAAATTTTGATTTTTTTTTCAAAATTTTAACAGTTAAAAAAAGGGTCAATGAGAAAAGATTAATTAATTCTATCTTCCCAGTAATAAATATCTGGAAAGTATCTTGGGAAGATAGAATTAATTAATCTTTTAACTCGGAATTATAAACATTGTCCAAATTATTTGTCTTTCTTCATGGACGTCACAATTTACAAAATTTATTTACGTAACATTTGTATAATGTTTTTAAGAAAATTATACATTAGTACTTTTATTTTTAAAAATCCTAAATTATAAAAAGTAGGTTCTACAAAACAATATAGTACAAACAAAATATAAAATTTGAAGGAATAAATCAAACTTTTTTTTTTTTATACTTCATATTACTTCCGTATAATAGTTAATGCAAATTAAGTAGTACCGTTTCATAAAATTTGATTTTTGTTATTATTTTATTTTAAAATATCAAAAAATCATTTAATTAATGTCAACTTTTTGATACTAAATTTTTAATAAATTTAATATCAATGTTTTTTAAATCACGATATCATAAAATTTCGTAAAAAGACGTCTTTGTGATTTTAACTTTCACAATGTTACATTCTTTTCCGCAATGTAATTAAAAAGTTTGCGTGCTATTGTTCACACAAAGAAGTATGTATTTCGTGAACTTTTAAGATTGAAATTCGCACAATTTTTTCTTGGATAATTAACTTTTATATTAGATAATGATAGACTATGATTTAGGATGAATACTGATGCGTGGGTGTATGTGTGTACAATGAGAACTTTTTTTAGCAATCTAATTCTATAACAACGTTTGGTCTCAAAGAAGAAACGTAAATTGTTATACGAAAGATTTTTTTGCCATACACACACCCACATACAATTTTTTTTTCACAATATTTTTATTAAAATATTATTATATAACATTATTGCGTTTCAAGAAAAAGTGAAAGGTAAGGATATTCTATAAAAAGTCAAGTCAATTTTATGAAAATCAAAGAAGCGTACATACACGCGATGTATGACAATAGTAATAGTTAAGCAATTTACTCGACATAACGGTATTATCGTTATAAATTGTAATGCAATTAGTATATCGCCTCGTGACTAGAACGTATTATAATACGATAAAAGATCTATTCGCATTAAATGGGTGTATTTCCCTTCACTTAAGATGACTTCCCTTATCTTTTTAACACTCCGTGAAGAACGTGACAGGTACTGCATTGATTTCCATCTTAGGGAGAAGAACAACTGACTTGATTGCCAGTATTGTGTAATCTCCTTGAAGCGCAATTTGAGTGACATTCAGTCACTTGACACTTACGATGTAAAAGTAAAAGAGTTCATGTTTAAAGAACACAAAGTGAATGCTAGATACAATTCCAATTTATGAACCATAATGATGGATGAAATCCTAGATGTTAAATAATTGGACATTATGACAACAATGAGTAATTTCGTAATTTGAGAATTGTTGTATGAATCTTTTTACTACAAATATCATAACATTCAGAAATCAAAATGCAAATATTACATCCGTATTTAGAAAAAAATAAAATCATATATGTGAGATTAATTTAATCATTTTCTAAAAATGTGCTATGAAATTTTTCTAAAACACTTCTTTATGAATTTTCGATTAAAATACGTAAACATTTTCTCCATCTCTTATAGAAGTGTTTATCGATATATATGTAAATTAAAGTAATATATTACTGCATTGTCATCCTGCATTGGCTTTTATGCTCCTTTATCTTTCAAAATCCATTTATTATCTTTCATACTTGTATATATGTAGTAAGTATGTATAGTTATATACATACTTGTACATATAACTATATTTGTACAGCAATAAATTTTCCTTGCGTTTAAAAATATCAAGTCAGGTTAGTGTTTCGAGTATATCAAGTAATTCCAACTGACCTGTAGCTCCAACGATCAATCGGTCGATCGCACCAGCCTCGTACAATTCCTGCGGCGCATAGAAAGCCGACAATAAAGTCCTTTCGCCAGACTTGAGCGCTGATCGTGAGTCGACCAAGTCCAGGGTTTTCGGGGTCAGCGCAGCAACGAAGAAGAGCCCAGCCGATGCCGCTGAGTTCGAAAGAGTTGCATCCGCGCGAATATCGTAGCCACGGAAGTAGCCCCGCTGTGTCAAGCGCAAGGAGTATCTTCGCATACGTAACAAAGAAATAACGTACGCAGTACCGTGTATGGATGTGAGTTGCCTCTTGGAAAGTACGGGGGCGGATGATGTAATTTCGTTGCGTCACGTCTCTTGTACGACGTATTGTACAATTCGGAATCATTTAAAAAGAATACCCGAATGAGAGACAGAATATAATAAAGTTCAGAGAGATACACAATTTGTCAGTAAAACGCTTAATCAAATGTGAATTATAAGCATGAGCATTGCATAAATCGATTCGGAAAAGACTGTATTCTGTGTTAATGTTAAAAAATTATCATTTATAGTTTATATGACATCGCGCTATATGGAAATTGCAAAGAATAAAAAAGATAATCTTATAAGATTCCGACATGCTATTATGTAAAATATGATTTAATGCGCGCTTAATATATAATTTAATACACGTTAGAAATGAAGTCACGCTTTTTGTATAACACCATCTGATTATCTTTCATCGCGTACATCAACTGTTGCGATTAGTTCTTGTAGTCCATCGTATAAAAAGCTATGTTAGACACTAAATGGAGAACGGACAGAATGTCCGTTCAATGAATAGCGATGTATTAGCGATTAGAAACGATAAAGTCTTCTACGAAATTATTGCAAATTATTGCAAATCGCGTACCGGTTAATATAGAATATCTTCTTTTCCAAATCCATAGAACTTTGTTTTTCCAAACGTTCGGCCAGTATTCGTAGTTGGTTCTTATATTTAAGATTTTTTAAGATAAATATCTTAATATTTAAGATAAATATAAATCATAAATCACAGAATCATATTAGCATAAGACATTACTTAAGACGTTTTTAAATATAAAAATCGACTATGAATATCTGTTCAAACGAATGCTATATATATATTGATCCCGTTGAAAAAAATTTTCATTAACTTATGTTTGTGCTTTTTACAAGATCAGATATAATATAGGTTAGATATAATATAGGAAATATTACTTACTTATCGAGAGCATGTTCTCCAAGAATAACAGGCAGAAACTCATTATAAGTTATATGTTGCAGTTCGGCGATAACAATTTTTCTTGCTTCTTGATATAGTTTTTCGTCATTCCAATGAGGATTTAAACGTTTCAATTCCGTAGCTATTAGGTTGTGCTCTCGTAAGAATAACACGTGCATCAAAGTGAGACCTGGATTCTCGTTTACTCTGGAATCGCCGCTAAAGAAACACGGAAATGCCTTGTTTGCACTTCTACAGCTCTCGTATTTTGGTGAGGCCATCGGCAAGTTTTTCCTCTGCGTATTTAGCAAACCGTCTTCGCCCGATCGTAAAGTTTTAGCTGTCTCTTCAGAACTACCGTAAAGGGGTGATAGATCCAAATAGGAAGATACCTGATTGATTTGTTGTCGTGGACCCAATTTGCAACCCTGTATTAAACGATATCTAACGTATATATGAATCTTCCTATAACTTAGTCGCCAAAATTATTTAAAATTTTATCAGGAACTCTAGAACTTTGGAAGGAATTAAAATTCAATTATAATTATACTGGAAAACGATTAATTTCACAGAGATTATAATTTCTTCAGAATTTTTTATTTAAAAGAAATGCATTTTGTGTTTAACATATATTACACATAGAATGCTTTAAAATCAATTTGCAGCAAAAATATGAAATTTTTATGAATCATTTATTATTTTTACGATGAAAATGATTAATTTATACATTCCAGTTTCATGAATAACTAGATTTTTTATTTTTATATTATATTCTTAGTATACGTAAGGTATTATTAACTTTCAAATTTATACTAATGACAATATAATCCTCATGTGCATCTTAAAAGGCATTGCCTAGACCGAAGTTCTTGCATAATAATATGAAGAAATCATAGACATATTTATAAGAGATTTCTCGAACATTATATAAGATTTTATTTATATAAATTACCTGTAACGAATTCCCTGGATGCGGTGCTGATCTCGAATATTCCATACATCCGATTGGCTGCTCCGCGTGGATCGGGAAGCACTCCGGATGAAAATTTTCATAATCAACGTCGCAACACTTGAGTCTAGTGCGGTCCGGTAATTCCATCCTAGGCGTATGTGCCAAATCGTGAGCAAGAAATTGACTGAAAAGCGCAGTAAGCGCCATTAAATAAGGATGTTTAAGGTCCAATCCGCCGGCATGTACCTGCGAGGAGACTTCTCTCGCACTCGGCAAATTTGTACGGGGCAAGGAGACACCATCTTCATACTCCGGCGGCAAGAATCTCACGTAAGCCTCCAGCGCTGCACCCCAAGTTGGATGCAACGGATTATTGCATCGACCCGTATGCGTTCTGTAATGTACATCTGATTTCTTGCATTCGGATACTAGTCGTAGGAAGTTGGGTGAGTCTGGGCAAAGGACGGCGGCTACCGTCGGCAAGATTAAGGATGCCTGTTTCGATGACATGTTGAGTGCTTCTACGAGCATCACTGCCATTGTTTCGATTCGCAAAGCCTTTCTCGAGAGATTTTGTGCGCCCTCGGTCATCTCGTGGGATGCACCAAGAAACCAAGACGGCGAGCCTCGATTGAGTTGCGTGCGAGAATTCATGATTGCCCGTTCCGCCTGGCTGTATCTCTCCATAGAGAGATTCGTGCGCTTATCCAGATCGTGTAGCATCCTGGGTGGCAAGGTCGTAGCTCCAATGAGTGTCATTAGAGCAAGAAATCTGTGGATTGTAATCTAAAGATAGAAAACACCCACTTATCCATGCATAGCTTAGTGCCGCTAAGTGGCAAACAGTTATAACGCCTTCGTGTAGAGATGAATTCTTATGTGAATGCACTTACATTCTGCACAGTACAACATAGCACCGTTATTACCCAATAATCGTTATGCAAATTCGATGGTTGTATTATTATCTAACTTAGCGGTGATGAGATACAATCAATCATTGAAAGCGCAATTATGAGGATTGGACATTGTGGACGATCATATATTTGCACATCCGTATTGCAAATAAACTGAAATGTATTGACAGACACACGTTTGTTATATTATCTGTTACGAAACTTTGAAGGCCATAGTATACTGATCTTTATTAACTCAGACTATTGTAATCGCTGTTTGCGCTTTAATTACATTAAATATTTTGATAAGATCTCATTAAAGTTATGTATACATACATGAATTTGTGATCTATGCTAATGTATAACAAGATTTAAGAGCAAGCGAGATTCCACGTAATTTACTCTATGTGACAGAGGAACTGATATACGTGATATTATAGAGATTAGAAACACGTTTCGTAATTTATCGTGTAATTCATCACAATGAACTCTGGAGACCTTGTCGACACGATGGCATTTCACCCCGTTACATTAGAAGCATTGTTCATTGCGCGCGTTTACCGTAACAAATTCATTCATCAACACGGGCATCTATCTCGTGCTAGTTTCTCAACTGGGACTGTGTCATTTTTTTATGCCTTTATGGCACAGCATATGGTCAGACAGACCTTAAAAGGAGGTCGAATGAAGCTGACATTTAAGAAATCCTTCCTGGTTCTTTTACGATCGTTTTGCGTAATGTTCTTTATTCCCATGATTAGCGTTCGCGTGAATCGATGGAAACAATCTCTTTGACACGCAGATCGATCATTCTCGATCAATTATGTTTAAACTGTTAATTCTTATTGACCCGGAACTTCGATGTTGTTGAAACACGAGCATGCACTTTGCGAATGCAAGGAAGATCTATGTTGACTTGAAGAACTGATAGAATCGACAAAGTAAATTACATTGTATTAAAGCATTATTTGCGTGATGCATCTTTCTGTAATGTCTAAACACATAGAAATTATTAAGTATATCATTTCTGAATAGAACGTCGTAGTTCTCAATTTTTTAACAAAACTTAGAAATTCTTATGGAATGAAATTAAATGAAAAGGAATATTGTTATCTTTTTATGGCCCCTTTTACATTGAGCATTTGATACGCATATATTAATTAATAACTTCCTATTAAATTATCTTAATTCCAGTAATGTATTTAAAGAATGATGTACACACACACTAAATTGATATAATATGCATCAAGATAATTAATTAAATATTCAAATCGTATATACATATTGCTGATTAATTAGAGAATTAAGATAATTCAATAGAAAGTTATTAATTACCCATATCAAGTCCATGATGCAAAGGCCTATGAGCTCAAAGATTGATTTGTCGATGTCTTTAGATCTCAATTTGCCTTAGAAATATTATTTTTAATATTTATTAAAATATTTACTGCAATTGTATTGTTGTAACTGTTTTAAAGATTGCATAATAATCTTTGAATATTACTGGAAACAAATTCCTAAATCTAATATTTTCTTGAATGATACTAAGCATAAAATATTTCTTTACTGCAAATAAATTTATTTAAAAAAAAATAATATTTAAATCAAATAATATATGTTTATGTTTAGTAAATATTTATTTGCAATAAGAAAATGTTTACTTAATACAGTTCAAAAAAATATTAATTATAGAGACTTAGGAATTTTTTTTTCAATACTATATATATTCAATATTATACATATTCTCATACTTATTCAGAATTGAAAAATCATGATTGATATTGATAATTTTGACTAACACAAATAATTATTTTAAAATACTTAATATATTGTTACCAAATAATTAATTAGAAATTGTACTTAATTCTAGGAGACGTTCTTTTAGAATAATTTAAAAGATGTTACATACAGAATAAACATAAGCAATACAAATCTCTTTTGATACAGTATATATAGAGATGCTTTATTTATGCAATAAATTATAGTAATTACAAAACATTAAACAGTTTCATATCGCCCACGCAAGTCGATTTGTGTAGATCTGAATAAGTCCGCACGATATAATCGTTAACCTTTGATGAAGTAACGAGCTGAGAGAAACGTGCTAACTATGAGTATAAATCGTTGTGCCAAGACTTCAACACGTTCGTATTCGCAAAGTTTCATAACGCTGCCGTTTCACTGTTTACGATCGTTGGGTTAGAACGTATGAGCTAATTATCCGATATGTAACAACCTACGCTTAATCAACCCTCTCTCCCCGATTTTGAAACGAGTAATTCTTACAGAATTTATACTGAGAAAAAAATTCAATTACATAAGTATTGTTTCTGTGTTTACATGCGCTCTCATATTTTACATATTATAGAAAAAGTTTGCTCTTCCTTGTTTCTTTCTTTTTCTTCCTTCCTTTAACAATGATGAATTGTCGCGATCAAACAAAGTAATTCGAATACTTATGATTAAATTTTATATTTATCATATCTATATAAATTTAAATTATTCCTTATATTAATTCTTAATCGCTCACATATTTATTAAAAAAAAACTAAATTAATCAAATTTCTAAAATATAATTCTTTGTAAAAATTATCTATTTTTATTAATCGTACATTCATTATTTAGCATTTAATATTTAATAATGCAAAAATAAATTATTTAAGTTATGAATTTATAATTAATTCCGCTATTTATATTTCGATACACGCATGCAAAGAATTTTTTACAAATATTAAAAAATATTCGCAATTAATAATATCTACGTATTATTAAATTTGTATATTATCAAATTATAATTTAAACAAATAGCACAAAATTTTTTGTCATATTTATATAAAAAAATAATATAAAAAAATACTCACTGCGATATGAAGATGAACGAGCTACTGCTAGCGATGTTTTTAGTAGAGATCAACATCTTTTTGAAAGTAATGCGCATGATATCCTCTTAACGTAGAGATCACTGCAGGAAGGATTAAGTATCCTTAATACGCGATGGCATTCATTTGCTTCGAATGGTTTCACAAGAACCACACGCGCGAGAGCGATGTGCGCGAGTACGCGCAGCGGTAAACCTGAACTGAGAATGATGCTTCGAACGAAAGTAAAACTCTAGTCTATCCCGTTCGATCTATTCTGGAGTGGGGTTTAACCAGGATCGCAGCAATGCACGTGCATCAGTAGTGTACGGTGCATCGAAGTATAACACGTATACGACTGGTAAAAGTGCTGCAGCAATAGTGGCTGCTGGATTATGAACGGGACCAAGGTTCACCTTTCTTTGGCTACGTTATTGGGAATCGCGGTTGAAGGTGCCGTTTCAAGGTCGAATATTCCGTTCGCACCTTCATGTGCGATGCGGTATGCATGGACCTCGCATGTTCTTTTGTTATAATAGTATAGGTATCGCAGCGCCATTGCGCATATGCTAATTGGACGCACTTGATGGGCTTGACTACAATGTCGTTCACGGATTAAAATTCCTTGAGATGACACCATTTGTGATTTGTTAGGATAATGAAGAGTCACTCATTTCTTCATTTGCTTTCTTTGTGTAAATCAATGAATTAGCATTGGTAATAAATCGTGATAATGTGTCACGCATGGAATGACCACATTTTTTATTCAAGAAGTTTTTAAACGTTCATTAAAAGTAAATTCATATAAATAATGCTGAAATAACATAATTTAATAACAAAATATTAGTTACAATATTAAGATTTAACTATAAAATTATGCCAACTATAATAAATAAATAGACTTTTTGAAACAATGAACACTTTTATTTATGTCCACTCTTAGTATGATTATACATCTTCTATTTTTCATTTCAATAATCTTTGTTGTTATTAAGTTGTACAGAAGTTATTTATCATTTGTTGTATTAGCTAAATTATATGTTAAATTAATTTACAAGATTATATTTTAAGGGCGTACTTCATCTGTATTATCAAGAACTGCGCCACTGTAGGCTAAATCCCAATAATGTTCCACTTGATGTTTCTTAAAATGTTCTCGAGCCATTTTTTCAATAGGGCACACTTTAAACTTAATTTCTCCGAAATGGCGCTGTTTAC
The DNA here is from genome assembly GCF_001594045.1 of Atta colombica. Taxonomy (NCBI): domain Eukaryota; kingdom Metazoa; phylum Arthropoda; class Insecta; order Hymenoptera; family Formicidae; genus Atta; species Atta colombica. Next base: position 2,083,980 of record NW_017259212.1, on the reverse strand, counting down.
TTGTCCCTTCCCATACAAGTACACATCTATTTGGTACATCATTCCCGTCATTATCCTTCACTATATCTTCTTCCCATTTGATACGATGCATCATCAGCCGTTTGTACTTAGCTTGTTGTTTTGCTCCACCTTCCACTACAACTACATTACAATCTCGGAATAGCATTACGCAACCAGTAAGATAAAGTTGTTTCGCGTTAGTCTCCACTTTGAATTTTTTTGAA
>NW_017259212.1:2079188-2083656 GCF_001594045.1 Atta colombica | reverse complement strand
ATAAACAGAAACATATACGCCAAGACTAGTATCTTCTTTAAGTTTCCTCGCTTTTTTTTCGCGACGTTGATCAGCAGTAAGTCTCCGTGCTGCATTTGCATCTTCATGAGCTTTTAACCTTTTAGCCATTTGCTGTCGAACATGAGCTTCAATTTTAGTAGGATCTTGTACAGCTTCAGTCCCTAAAACTCGCATGAGATTCGAGATCCGCAACTTTGGCTCAGGTGGTGCTTCTAGACCTAATCGAATTTTTTCTTGCTCTTCCTTCCAAGTTTCTCGTCTGTTTTGTCTTCTTAATTTCTTACGTTCTTTTTTTGTGAGAAATACAGGCATATATATTGGTTTCAAAGGATCCGCTGTACAAAATAATCACAGAAAACAATATATATTCAATTTTAAATACACATATACGCACGCACGCACGCACACACACGCGCGCACACACACACACACACACACACACACACACACACACACACACACACACACACACACACACACACACACACACAGAATGTTTCTTAAATAGTAAACACTAATCATATAGCGCTATTCCTGATTAAATTTGAATTGAAAAGTCCTCTATCATTTTGCAATTTTTGCAATGATCGATGAAATTGTTCATTTCTCATTAATTCTAAAGATTGCCGAATGAGCGATTGTTGAATCATATAGTGAACACTTAAACAGAATCTTAAACAGTGAACACTAATCATATAACACTATTCCTGATAAAAAATTGAATAAAAAAATCTCTACCATTTTGCAATTTTCATGACGTTAATGGTTGAGCAGTAGGATATACGCTTATTCGGCAATATTTAGAAATTAATATTTCGTCAACCATTGCGAAAATTGCAAAATTATAAAAGACTTTTCGATTTAATTTTTAATTAGGACTAACTCTGTATATCAAAGACTTATACATATAAATATATATACATAATACATACTTGGAGGCCGCATTTGTGTTGGATGTTCTACTAAATTAGTGATAGTCAAATTTTTGATTGTCGTTAACTCATTTTCATTAGGATATCCACCAGTTAATATAACAGAATCCCACCATTCTATATTAGGCACATCTTCACTAAGAGCTTCAGTTTTAGGTGCAATAAGAGCTAATTTAGTCGCTGAACTAATTCCAGTTTTTCTAGCAATTTGACTAATTTCATTTTGCAATTTCTCTAACTGTGTTTTCATGCGCATTCTCTCTGCTAATTGTTGGAATTTTCCTGGTTCGTGAAATTTTAATGCACGTTTACCACGCATAGCTGGTTTTACACCTATTCTGTTATCGAAAAAATGAGTATCTTGTATTTCTTCTGGACCTTTTGATTCTTGTAATTGAGCTTTGAATTCTTCTCTTTTTTTTGCACGTATATTAGCTTTTAATGTAGGTACTACTTGAGTAAGTTGTACTTCTTTGCCTGTTATATCTACTGTTCTACCAGATTCATCTAAAATTAAGGGAGTTGGTTTGTCTGGTACATTAACATTGCCAAGTAATCCTGAGTTTAATTTATTTCTGATCTGTGCTTGTAATGCAGCTATTTTTCGTGCTTTATCTGAATCTGTTTTACTCAATAGGCCTTGATTATACATGCTTCCTACTGTTGGTAATGTATCACGCCCTTTAAAGGGCTTTGCAGAAACATCTTCTTGCTTTATCGCCTTTAAAGCTCTTTTTCTTTCTTCTATTTCTCTTTGTGCATTAGCCATCATTTGTCTTATCTAAAGATATAAAAAATTAAGCTTATAATATATACTGAAGTGTTTGAATTATTTAAAACACTAATATATATAAAATATATATGAAATCTTATATATATGTATACACCAACACACACACACACATATACACACATACGCGCGCGCACGCGTACACACACACATACACACACACACACATACACACACACACATATCAATTCTAATACTTTGTCTGCAGAAAGTTGAGTCTCTATAGGTTTTTCATTTTTTGTTTCATCATCTTTGAATCTTGATTTCTTTGCATCTTTATCTTTATCTTTATCTTCAGGATGAGATCGTTTTTTACTCTTTTGAGAGGCTTTAGTATCATCATATATCGTAAATATCTTTTCTGTCAACTTAGAAGCTTTCTTGTCTTCTAATAAAGCTGATAATTTATCTACAAAAATTTTTTTACATATTATATAGAATATATATCATATATATATATTTTGAAGTATATATATATTTTTTTTTAAGTATATAAATATATTTCAAGTATGAAATGAAATAATACAGGTACTTTAATACACTCCATATCGTGACAATTACAAGTGATTTGTCCACAGCGTACCACATGATATAGTTACTAGTGACTTATGATATTCTTATTTGTGTTTATACTTGTTAGAAAAATGTATTTCACAACGTATTTTATTAAAAATTATAAAAAACTTTTATGAAGAATGGTCTGAACAAAGTCATAGAACGTATTAAATGTTAAAAGTAAAAATTGTAGAAAATTATCATCATAGAAAATAAATTGACGTATTTTCTATTGCTAACCTGCTGTTTTACGTTTGTCATAGCCAGAAGTAATACAGTTGACAGCTGTAGTAACAATAGCTGGTTCACTAAAGCCAAGAAATTTATGAACCGCTTTCTCGATCTGCGGCTTCATTTCGTCTATTTCTTTTCTCGTTAAATAAGACATGCTTTTAACTTTATTTCACTCGTTGAATATTTAAGTAAGTCCACTATTTTGATAAAATTAATATTCTTACAATATAAGCATCTTGCAAACATTAAGGTTAAAATCACCGATACGAATGCTTTTTACCATGCAATACGGTTTAACATTGAACACATTCAACAAAGAGGTGCTCGCAGTTCTGTGCTAAGTAGTACCAGGGAGAAACCTGAGAGTGGTCTCTGCCTCTTTCATGTAACCATCGACGAGATACTATTAAAGACCGACATCCTTACGGAAGTTCGTGTCCTTATGAATATTGAAGATTAAGAGTTAAAAACTGATAATATTGTATTAATATTATGATTTATTAGTTTAGTAGACGTATTTATGCATTTAGAACTCAATAATACTCGATTTTTCTTTAAAATTGTGATTTTAGTTATCGTCAAAGTTTGATTATCAACAGAGATGATAACTGCAGAGAATAAATTGTAATTTTTCTGCAATATATAGAATATCATAACATTATAAGTGTACATATTTATTTATGAAGCATGTGTAAAAAATAATGAATTTAACAATGTAATATCCAAATATTTAGGTTAATGATCGCAAATTTATATCAATTGTCGATAATGTCAACGTTCTTTAATTATCTCTGGATCCCTTTTTGCGAAGATTAAGGGCAGTATTCATAGTCAGATCTTATATTTAAGACCATCTTAAGTATGTACATCAACTGAAATGCCTTTACACATTCAAGAGGGATGCGTTTCGAAACAGTCAAAACGCATAGTTATATACAGTTTGTTGTATGAATATTTAGAAGAATATATCAATAACAACGAGCGCTCACTCAACTGTTGAGTCTGTTGAACGCAGCCTATGAATACCGGCCTAAAATTTTTATGAATAAAATCTGATGGCTTTTTCTGTGTGATATATACCAACCCATTAACATCCATTTTTATGATATGAAAAATAACTATCATATCTATTTTGCGAAACTGTCGATAAAATCGTAATATCGAGAAGGAATATGGGGCGTGTCCGTGCTAATAAGAATCATCAGGCGCATTCAGCGAACTTAACAGTTGAGCGCTCGTTGTTATTGGCATATTCTTCTAGATCTAAAATTCTGATTGGATGAGCTAAAGAAATACATCAATAACAGCGAGTGCTCACTCAACTGTTGAGTCCGTTGAATGCGCCTGATGACTCTTATTAGGAGCATGGACACGCTCCATATGCCTTTTCAATATTACATTTTATCGACAGTCTCGTAAAATAGGTATGATACTTATTTATATCACAAAAATGGATATTAATGGTATACGCGCATTACATAAAAAAAGCTGTCAGATTTTATTCCGACCAATCACAAAAATGCTTAGGGCAGGAAACACAAAGACCGATATAGTATTCTTATTTTAAGATCATTTTAGACTACATTCCAAAACTTCCTCTTTGAGGAAAATTTTACTCTATATGCTATAATACATGTTACATGTACTATATATTTCGAGTAAAATTTTTCTCAGAGAGGAAGTTTTAATCTTCAATACAAGAATCAACTATGAATACCAACTTTAAAATAAGAATGGATTATGAATACCGGCCATAATGACTTTAATGGAAGCTGTTTACTAGCGCCTGTATGAGTACGAAACGTACATTACGTAGTCACAAATATTTCCAGCGGGTAATATATCGACTGTTAATTCCTACAAATAATTCTTTAGTTATATACTTCTCCATGTAACTTTATATACTACATGGTATACATATATATATATATATATA
>NW_017259212.1:2071614-2078134 GCF_001594045.1 Atta colombica | reverse complement strand
TGGGAGAAAGTAGTGGCCAGCGATGGACAATACTTTGAATCATAAATGTATAACCAGTTTTTTACAATAAAGCCTCGAATTTCGGAAAAAAAACGGCGGAAGCAAAGTTGTACACCTAATATATATATGTTACTAGTATGATTTAGAATACAATTTAACTTTATTTTATTTTGAATTTTTTAAACATTGGATTGTCCGGAAAGTTCGTGCCGATTTTGAAGAAAAATTGAAACCCAGAAGATTTAAATTTTAATATACATTTATTGAATTTAAATCTTTTGCAGCACGAACTATCCGGACAACCCAATATATGATCAAATCAAAATATATTTATTTTTTCTTGGATTTTATTATTGTTTCATATACATTCTGCTAACTTATATTAAAATTTACAAAAAAAAAAGAGCTTTTTCTCTTCTAGATGGATAAATATATGTAATTCTTTATAAAATACATATTAAAGTAATATATATCTACAAAAATTGTAATAGGCGCATAGATATAAGACTAGATTATAGATTTCATCGTATATAATTTATAAATGCTTAAATATTATTCTTATTATTTCTATAGATATTCTTGTGTAGATATTAATAATTTATGTAAATTACTTCCCGATATTAACTCTTTACCTATTTTGTTAATGATGTACTTATATTTCACATTTGAAGTGAGAAGAGTCCTCGAGGGAGATTTAGATAGCTTCTCGTAATTGGCACACATTGACTCTTGACTAGATTTTCAAGTTTGAGAGACTATACACATAATAGGTTGTGCACTTTATTGCTTCTACACGTGTGCACTGCGTTAATGAAAGTTCAGAAATTCCTTTCATCACAATCTGTATATGTTTCTTCCTTTCTAATATCTTATTATGCACATTTAAAATCTTATTGATAGATTTTCTTTATAATTACAAATCTTATATTACAATAAACATAAAAAAATTTTATTTTTTGGATTACGAAATTTTTTTAAAGACATAATATTTATTTTTGATTTAATCGGAAACTAAAAAAACTTTTGAAAAAATTCAATTTATTATTATCAATAGTAATTTGAAAATATAATATTCTCTGATAGATTATATAAATTATACAATCCCAGACAATACAAAATACCTAAAAGATATGAAACGTCTCTTTAGCGTCTAAAATTTGTCTTAAAGACTTATCTCTTAATGTCTTATGTCTTAATGTCTGGGATAAAATTGGAAAGATGGAGATAGGAAAGAAATATATATATATACCATATATGTAACCATAGATTATTTTTAAATAACAATTTATTTATTCAAAATATTAACAAAAGAAAACATTTTTATATATCTTATGATCAATTCATAGATATTTTAGATGATAATAGATTAATTGGTAGAATACACACACACACACACACATACACACACACACACACACACACACACACACACACACACACATAATTTAGAAAATGCCTGCTGACATTGTTATTGAAAATTCTTTCGTTATGTGAGTACATCATCTATTGTTTCAAGATGGTTTAATTGGTACATTGCGTGAGAATCGAATTGCTGGATTCCGCTTCGACCGTTTTCAATAGTTTCGATGTATACCGAAGCACCGAACAATCAATCACTATGCATCTTACGGCCGTTCGGAGGAGACTTACAACGTAACATGATGTTGCTAGAACGAAATATACGAAGGTGTAAAGGACGAAAGCGGTTGCGAGGGTGGCGGAATGGCAGTGGACCGACAACCGCAAATGAGAATGGCAGAGGGAACTACGCTGTTCCACGCTTCTCTGGTGACCGATGAGGCCAATTCTGCGAACCACATTTGCTTCATTCCGAGGCTGTTGCTCTAAACTTTTCTGTTGATTGAAATGAAGGAATTGGAATTCCATACCACATTTCCTTTGTCCAGGTTAGGCATCAATTAGACTTGATTGGCACATACCCTATGGGATATTACTTGTTTATTTCTATTGTCAGCGACATATACTGTGATGGTTATGAAGATTAGCGCTGTTAGAAGATAAACATGTGTCGATCGAGTAATATCATGCAATAGTTAATAAATGATTATTTTGAGAAAATAAATGTTTTACATTCACTGATAAAACATCATAAATGTGTTTTATTCATATCATTTCGCGCGAGTATTACACATTAATTATATATCGCGCTGTTTACAGATTTTGTATGAAGTATTTCTCTCTCTCTCTCTCTCTCTCTCTCTCTCTCTCTCTCTCTCTTTCTCTTTCTCTTTCATAATTTTGCATGAATTAAAAAATGTATAATAAAACTTTATATAAACTCATTTCCAAACTCATTATTGGCAATATATTCACAATATATGTACTTAAATTAATAAGCTTAAATTCAGATATCTATATGTAACTAAACAATAAGGACTAAATTAAATCGTTACGCGTTACTTAAACATATACAAACTTTTATTTTTTTGTACACAGTTAACATGAAAAAGTTATTTTTAAGAAAAAAGGAAAAATTAGTGAAAGAAAATAATACTACTTTTAACAAAATATCATGCAAAACTAATATTTATTCTCGACAAATTTTTAATAAATTAATATGATGAAACTGAATAACAGATATTAATTATATATCTGTTTCAACTATAATTGAGTTTTTTTATTTTGAACAAATAAAAATAATAAATAAAAAATGTACTAAATTAATTAAATGAAAATTGTAATAACGGATTATAAATATAAAATTAGAACTAATTCGAAAAATCTATGAAAATCTTGGGTAATACCACACAATACAGTGTTGAAAACCAGTGTATCTAGTCAACAAGTTTAAACTTTCAACTATAGATACTCATGCAGGTCACTTGATTTGTATTCGCTAGTAAAAGTTACTCCATAGCTATCTGTTAGGCAAATTATTACAAAGTAACTGGAACTGACTGTTGATATGGCACAGGTTATCTAGCGTGAACGTACCATACAATTCCTGAATCCTGTAAAACTAAACTTCATCCTAGCTTCACAATTTAGTCCAAGACAAAATTAATTATTTCGAACTCTTTCTGATAAAATGTTTTTTGTATAAAAATACATGTGATTTGAATTATAATGATTAGCTATAACTTTTTACAAACGTTTGTCTATATATAAAAAATTTTATATAAGAAAAATGTGCCAAATTCTATGAATTACATGCAAAGCAGTAATATAACAAAATAAAAAAAGACTGATTTCCTTGGTATATTAAAGGTATGTCTGCATTATTTCTTTTTTTCTTACTATAAAATGATTCATAAAAACTTCACTTTAACTATGCAACTTTATTTTACATAAACTTTAATATTTAGAGATACATAAAATAATATAAATATTGCAGATATATAGTCGCAATTGTCTATATATCGGTATATCATATAAACTGCCTTCTTACCGATAATGGCCTAATACGATTAGACTCGTTGTAATTTCTTTTTAAATAATTCTACTTTACGTCACAAATCTTAGAAAAAGAACTTACATTTCAAGAATCTTTCATCCTCTTAAAACAGATTCTGCAGACGATGCACCTTTGCAGAATAGACTGATACTTTTCTTTTTTTACGATCACGTTTTGCTTCACTTGGCTCTTGACTGTAGTCCATATCTATTTCCGCGAAACCATAAAATTGCGATGCTCCCATTCCCATAGTTTGACTATACAGATAAGTGGCAGAATTCACAGCGTCCTTATCCATAAGATGCACCGTCAACGTCTCGATAATCGCGAGAACCACATTATCCAACCACATTCGCGAGATCCGTTTATCACTATAATTAATGTAACGAGATTTCAGAACTTAGAAGCAGCAAATATAATTACGAAACTGTGCGATACAAATAGGAATAATATTATATAATTATCCATTTCTAATAAAGTATAGTTTACTAACTTATTTTTTATTTTGATATTTAGTTTATAATAATTAGTAATAGTTTTTTTTATGAATTTTATCAAATTTATGATCAACAAATCTAGCTGTAAAAAAATCTACCATTTGTAATAATAACGATACGATTTGTATGATCGTACGAGTTATATGCTAAACAAGTTATATTCACTCATTATGTATTGGGTGAGTCGTGTTTCTTCGTAAATTTAACGATTTTGCTAGTAGACGTGGGAACGTCCCAAAATGATGTACGGTTCGCTCGTATGAGTCGGTAGCTAATGCTCTAATATGCGCAAAGGGTGCCATGCCCGTGTCACGCGGATTACCACTAATTGTAGTTTATGCTTTATACTACGCTATTCTCTTGTACGGCCGTTGGGTATTCGATGTATTAACGGAGATCTGCGGGCGTGTGCATGCGCATACAAAGAGACGACCGCCTATCTATACATTACGTACGTGAAGATACGTAATAGTTCGTATGTATATTGGTGAATGTGTATTCATATGATAGAGGTTCCCAAATTTTTGTAATCATTAACCCTGAACTTAGCAATTAAGAAATATATTTTCGCTATTTTTTACTATTCAACATAATAAATTTTTATTGATAATTAAAACGTACTTTTAAATTTATAAGATTTGTCTAAGAATTATATATTTTTGATACATTTTTTTCAATTTATTATTAATTGAATATTAAAGAGACTTTAAGGTACACAATTAACATATTTTTTTAAGAATTAGATTGCGTATTACAATTGTAATTATAATATTCATTTGAAGCTTTATTTCTTAACAATTTCATTAAGAAAAACTTACTGTAACGATAATTATCTCGTCAATAATAGAACAAACAATTTATACCTATATTACGCGAAAATTTGAAAATTATTATTTTTATCACATTATCCAAACATGATATTGTATAAGGTATAAGAGACTTTGAAATTGACTAATGCTCGTTTCCACCAATGTAGATTAACTTTAATCTCAGTTCAACTTATTCTTCGTCTTTTTCTAGTTTTCTAAAGATTAGAAAATGACAAAGAGTAAGTTGAACCGAGATTAAAGTTAATCTACGTCGGTGGAAATAAATGTAATTTGTCAGATTTAAAAGTATTGTTATGCTGGGAAAATAAACAATTGCACATATTTATTCTATTGCAATATTTACTGTCACACGTATCGTATTATTATCATTACAATCAATTTCCTAAAACAAATTTGAAATTATCCCGTGTGGAGATATAAAACGAAGAGAAAGTGTGCTTTTTGTGAAAAAGGAAGCGATGTTTTCCGTTCTGACAAAATTAGCAACTGTCAAGAAAATGATTAGTGCAATACGATATGTGAGTGGTTGAGCATTACTGTGATGCTGCTGCTGCTGCTGCTGCTGCTGCTGCTGCTGCTGCTGCTGCTGCTGCTGCTACTGCTGCTACTGCTGCTGCTGTTACACACGCGGCGCGAACAGGGAGCTCGGACTTCCTCGGCTGTCATGTCCGCGCGTCTGTCAGTCTGGGCTAAAATAACCGGGCATCGCACCCCTGCCTCGCAATTAAGCACGGCTGTATCTACCGGCTATACGCAACACACGATTCCCTGTCTACGCAGAAACGTGTACAGGTGCGCACGAATGCACGGGTACTGCCTCGCAAAGGATGTATCACATCTACAATCGCACCCGTGACTCCCAACACAAATTTTGTTGAAAATCGTTAATTCAATTGTTTATTTTCAATTGCAGGTATCATTATACTCATATTATTCGATTATAGGGAGATTAAAGTGCATTTAATCATAGAAATACATTTGAATGATGTACACATTATGTATTGCAAGTTTTTATGCGTTCTCGTATTTGTTAGAAATATTTGAAACATTCAAAGAATATTGAGGAATATATATGATACTTGATAATTTGTAACTTGATAATTTATAAATTGGTCAAATCATATATACTTTTTTATTTTAATTAATGATTCTGTTTTTGTCTTTTAGAAATTTTCAAATAGTTTTTCTATCAATTTTAACAACGTTTCTTAATTAAAAAAGGGCTTTTATGTATCATGAAAATTAGTTTAAAGATTATAAGATAAATATAAAAAATATGTTTGGGAAAAAATTGCGTTTGATAAAAAATGGAATTATAATTCCATTTTTTCTCGGTTAACGTTTTGTATGGTGTGTATATTTTCTTCTCTTCATTTTCGTGTCCGCTACGTTTGTATAATTACCTGCGTTGTGGTGCCCAACCCTTATTTTTTTAACGGGTAGAACAAGCGCATACAGCCGTTATATCTCGCGGCTACTATCGATGCGAGCGATGTTTACGTTTAATTACTGCTGAATACAAACGTTTAATTGTTACGCGCTGTTTGTACTTAGAGTTAAATGCTCTTTGTTTTCATCATATAAACAGATGGGAAAGATTATTGCTACGAAATTATTCTAGCCGCACAAAAATTATGGACGAGAAAAAATTCGTAAAATTATTAGCAAATTCAATTTTTTTTTTATTTTCGCAAATGTTATATAAATATATCTAAATTAATAAAAAACAATATATCAAGGATTATATTAGGTTGTCTGGAAAAGTCGTGCCGATTTTA
>NW_017259212.1:2063547-2071514 GCF_001594045.1 Atta colombica | reverse complement strand
TTCTAAGGGTTGATGCAGGATTGATTGGAAGTTAAAATAACACATATACATTTTCTATAATATATTTTACATTATAAACCAACCATACATCATCATAATAATATCTTGTATTCTTAAGCCTATGCGTGTTTTATCCTATATTTTCGTTTATATACTTCCTTCATATTTATACTTTGTTTACTTTTTCCATAGTATTTATATATATTTTTATTTATATTCATCATTATTTATAATGTACTTTTATATGCTATGTTATGTATATATAATATCATACACGTTTCTTTTTTCATACGCACGTCCCAGGGAGTCTCGCGGTAGTGTTGCGTGTATATTGTGTGAAAATTGTTTCTGCAAGCGTACATATCCCTGTGTACACATGCCTGTCTCTACTGTTCGCACGCGTAGTACACGGTCTCTCTCGTTCTCTTTAGTCTCTACATGTGTATGCGTGTGATTTGTGTATTGTTATCTTGTGCGTGCGCCGTCACGCATCGTTGCAAATTACATATACATTATACAGCTCTCGCTCGGCGTGACGTTCTCGAGCCGTTCCCAGCTCCTTAACTTAAATATGCAACGAGGCTGCCATGGGACCCCGCGGGCCAATACGTTTAATCGCGGAAGTATACTTAAGTCACGAGCGCTTGATCGCTCCCGTCGCTTTCATTATTATAACGCTTTGTTGCCATTTAGTTTTCGTGCCGACATTTCGGTGGCTGTTTTCGTAATATGAGCACAGTGCCGAACGATGCACGATGGATGGATGTCGGCCCTTTCCCTCGAACTCCGTGCCATGCCATTTCATGCGTGATATACAATATGTGTACAACATGTTTTACTGATGTATATATATTTTTTTCCCCCCGATCATTCGCGTTTTTGGTATTTTTTTTTTTTCAGTTTCTCGTTGTCCTTCTCTTTACCGAAATGCATATACATAAAGAAGTGGATAAAGGCACCTAACTTCTTAGCGTACGGTCGTAAGTGATATGCCGCGTATCGCATCGGGGTAGGGAGAAGGGCCATATCTACGAGGGCCCCGCAACGCATACTTTGTCAAATCGTACGAAAAGCTACGAGAAAAATGAAGGAACGTCGTAATCTCTGTATGAATCGGACGCGATCAGAATTATCGTACTCTCTTTTTGAAATTTTACTTAACGTTTTTTTTTCCGCTGAAGCATACCACATCTCATTTTTCTCTCCTTATATATTTCTTTTTCTCACCTGCTTTTTTTTCCTTATATTTTATCCGACATATTCGCATTCTTCCATCGCATGTTCGCCCTGTTTAACTCTTTTCTCTCATACATGCTTTCTTTCACGCATTCTCTCTCTCTCTCTCTCTCTCTCTCTCTCTCTCTCTTTCTCTCCCGCTGTCGTTCCAAACATTATATATATCTATATTTAGGGGCACAGGGGGTCCGGCAGGCTAGCCACATCTATCTTCTCTTACTAGTTACATCTCAATGTGTTTTCTTATTTCTTATAACTAAAGGTATTTAACACAGTATGTCATGGAGCGCGCATTTACATATGCCGCGCATCCGCATTCGTTCGCTTCCTTCTTTTTTTCGTTAAGCTTATACTCAATATAGCTTCTATTTGTTGGCTAATGTTATCATCTTACACATATATATATGCATATATGTATATATAATATACATATTTGTATTATATATAGATGCGTATGTCTTGTTTGTAGTCTTCGTATAATATATATGATTATATACATACATTACTTTATGTTTTATGCTCAATATCTACGCTTACGGCTCCTACTTTTGTTTTCTTTCACTGTGTGCTTTTTTTTCTTAAACATTCTTGCTCTAACACTAAGCTGTTTCCACGGTGCTTTGCATCAGTAAGTATCCCAATTTGGCTCGACTGCTGCCCTCGTCCCGCTAAGAATTATGTTAGACTCTCGAGGGGCACATCTGAATATAAATAGTTAAGTTAAATGCACCTCGGTTAGAAAGAAAATATACGCGTTTAGTTGCGATTTACGATTAAAAATTTAGTTACAAAATAATAGTGCTTTTTAGAAGAATATGAAATTAATTTTGTTTTTTTTTTAATAACAATCAATGAAATTATTCTGGTAAAATATTATATTGATACACCTATGTTGTATATTAATTAAAATGCTAAAAATTCCAATAAGTTACTATGTTGTATCTATCCATTTGTTATTCACAAATATTCGAAATTCATAAAAAGTTTCACGAAAATGCGAAGATCAGTAATTATGAATGGAAACTAAAACAATATATCTTAATTTAAGTACACAGCCCATGAATACTATTCTTGATATCACGATTTAGATTATATCGAAGTAAATTATGACGATTGTCATTGCTACGCACGCAATTTGTCATGATCAAAACAAATGTAGTGTCCAATAAATTTTACGGAATCGGCTAAGTTTCGTTCCTAAACATCACCGCTCTAGTGTCGCAAACAGTTAACAGAGAAAAAACGTTTTCGTGAGCACAACTGCAGTTTGAGTAACTTGAAGCATCAATCGCTTAATTGCATTCCACATCCCTCATTGTAGTTCCTAATTGGGAGTGGTAGGATCGGCTGATTGGCTCGATGATATGTTTCATGTATGCATCGCGGTACCTACGTGTTGATCGATATCAAAATCACGTATTGTGGTACATTCGCGAGAGGCAAAAAGCATTACGCGGCGCGCGCGCGAACACGATAGGATAGCATCGTAGGCAATTAATACTCCTTGCTCTCTTACTTTCTCCAGGATTGATGCCACCTCCTCTGTCCATTGCCTGCACAAGACTTGTGCAAACACGTCGGTGACAATAATTAATACCTAGCCCTTGGTGAAAAGAACACGTACAAGTTTCTAAATGTATGTTTCTTCAATGATTGTCGACTATCGTTTGGTAAGTCTCCGCGAGATAAGTCTGTTCAGGCGGAGGAATGTATGCAGTGACATCACAGGATAATCGTGGAAACAAATAAGAGAGCATCAAGGGAGGAGACGCACGGATGAAGAAGAATCGAAATGACACAGTGCCCGTTACGAGATACTAAGAGAAGAGAAGAAACACGCTACGTGATAGGAATCGAGGAACGAAAAAGAAAAAAAAAGGCACGTATTGAATTTTGTTGTAACTTGAGACTGTAGTAATTCGATGAGGATTGGATAACCAGGAGCGGTCGCTTCGGTAAAGCTGGAACAATGTAATAGTAAAAATCTCGAAATAGTGAATCTCTCACGTTACCTAATACGCGCCAATTGTCAGATTATCAGAATCTGAGAACTGTGAGTTAAGGACGCGGGCAAAGGATGGAGGCAGCAGCCGCAGCACGCGTTCCTGTGTGTATGTGTATACATGTATATATGTTTATACATGCCAATATCTGTTTTTTCGGTGTATGCATATACACGTGTCCTGCCATTTGTGCCGTATAAGAGTGCTGAGTATAACTTGCGGATATTAGTTATTGCACTATCCCTCATGAACGCTTTTATTTCGTTAACCTAATGATCGACAAGCTATAGATTAGACTAGACTACGTCTAGAGCTTTTGTTAAGTTTTCTCGCCGCTATTCTACACGTATGCTGTGTGCATTTTGTGTATTTGGTGTTGTGTGTATTTACATACGCGTATATGTTTTACACCTCGTGTATGTGCGCGCGTGTCCCTTTTCCCGAATAGGTCCATGAGTGGATCTTAGGTACCATAAGTGGATCTCTTTTACCAGTTTTGCTCTACGGTGTGGTTTTCATTAAAAGTTTACCCCCTCTTTTTACAATTTATTTCGCCCCGTTTCATACTTCCCCGTCATCCGTCGTTTCCGTCCACGATTCCATTGCCCCTTTGTTTTGCCTATTAAGTCAGATTACATTAATAATTATCTATCTATCACTTTATGCTACATTTTGGTTTCCTGTTTAACGCGACGATTCGCTCAATCGGCTAGCTCCGCTCGGTATGTCCTAGACAACGTACAGGACTACATCAAGTTATACACACGCCTTCATGTTTAAGGCGCCTTTTTTTTAAATACTTTTTACAAGGGTGTCCGCGCTAATTCTTTGAAAGAATGCGGGATCCCTCACTTTTTCTCTGTTGAAGGTGGAATCGAGTCGGAGTGCATAGCGAGCAATTCGATAAGGGGAGTGATTGGGCGGAACGTAAGGAACGTAAAAGTAGAGTGTGTCAAATCCAATTAATCCTTTTGTTGATTAAATGCTTCTTGATATACGTTACTGTACAGAAGTTGATTGACAGATTGCAAACGGACGCGATAACAGGTTCTTATTGCATAATTCGTATTACAGTCTGCCATTGGGTCCCTCTTGCCACACGATCTCTCTCTCTCTCTCTCTCTCTCTCTCTCTCTCTCTCTCTCTCTCTCTCTGTTCCCCCTCTCTCCCCTTGCTCGTTCCACCTTTCACAAAAATAACCTATATTTTTATTTCTTTTGCCTAACTAATAATGTACACGATATTTTCTTTTTACTTATATATGTTCTTTTTCATGTCGTTTCTTAAAAGCTAACTCTGTTTCTCTTTTTCACGCACAGTGCTTTGTTTTACGCACGACGATTGAAAATAACAGCCCTCGCCGCCGCTGCGCGCAAATATATATATTTATATATATAATATATATATGCATTTTTGTATTTATATGTATGTATGTATATTTATTTATAATTTTGTTGCTTTCTCTTTGCATACTCGTGCCGTGTCCTCGAGGCTAGTCACCCAATTTCTATTAGAAAACGAGATTCGGTTATATAAAGCATAACGATTTCGTTTTAAGCTAGAATTTTAAATAATATGAAAATTTTGCAAATCGCGATTGTAACCTGCATTTTATTGTAAATATATTTACACTCTGATATTTTTAATTTCCTTACGTCTTGTTAGATATTGACATTATTATATAAAGATAAACAATGAAAGAATAATATTTAATTATAATGATATAGACAAAATTTTTTCAAGGTGCAGGCTACGACAGAACTGAATCAAAAGATGATTAAAATTGATGTTTATCAACATGCAAAAACTGCAAGAAATAATTGTGGTCGCGTTTACATCACGTGCGATCGTGCATGATAATTCATATATTGTACTAAACTAAAGACATAATAAAATTTAGAATAAGCTAAATGCATTCAATAAGAAAATTATGTGCAGATTAATTAAACATACGTATGAATAAATATATTTCTAAGAACATATATACCAGCAACAACACAAATTAGAAATAAATCTGATAATATATCTTTTAATGATCTTCGCTTAACGTACAAAACAGAACTTAGATACAACAATTCAGAACGATTCTTTTTTACATTTTTTTATAAAGCTGCAAATCAAATAAGAGCAAGGCGACAAAAATACAGCCAATATAGCGATAACACTATTATCCTTAATTTTGGTTATGTATAAATTACTATATCAGAATCATTCATCGCGATTGAAAACGCTGAAATGTGGCGATTTTTATTGTCGAGCTTTCCTCTCATGGAAAATCACTCTTTTATCTGGTTGACACAATCGCGACGGATCGTTGGTAAACACATATACACAGATACACAAAACACACACACACACACACACACACACACACACACACACACACACACGTGCGCGCGCGCGCCTCTTTCTCTTTCTCCTCCCTTTCTTCTCTCTCTCTTTCACTTTCTCTCTCTCTCTCTCTCTCTCTCTCTCTCTCTCTCTCGTTCTCACCTTTTCTTTCTCTACTTTCACGAAACATCTAAACTCTATGCGATGTTGGGCAGATTTGATTATACCGTTCTCTACTTCCTTCGCTACTTCCTTTCGAACATTCGTGTGTGCCGTACTTTGATCATTGATCTTTTGATTGAGAAATGTCGAACACGCTTTTGATTTGCTTAAAGCACGATCCGTCTATCTTTTGATTAATATCAAAGTCATCTACCGCTCATCTTATCTCGTTTTTATTTTAATCATCATCGATATATGCTCTCTTCGCCTCTTAATCTAACCGAATTTGTTTCTTTCTCTTCTTGTTTTTGTTTTTTATCATCTCTATCTGTATGAGCACAATTATAGATTAAGTATCCACGAAATATATATTTAAATATGTATAATATATATAATGAAATATGTCATGTATGAAAAAGATATTTAAAAAAGATAAATTATTACTTTATAAAGTTTATAAAGGGTAATGTTTTTGAGCAGTGAGTCTTTTCCAATATAAATAGGAACAATGAATGATATTAAAGACTTATGTTAAATTTTAATTCCATTTTCAAAAGTATTTTATATAAAACAGATAAATTTGTGAGATTTCAGCTTATAATTTTTAGAGTTTTACAGCAAAAGATTCATCGTAAGAATTTTATATAATAATAATTTTATACAATATAATTTAAAAATGTTGACATTTAGATTTTAAAAACAGAAATATTGAACCAAAATTTTTTTGTGATCCTTTGATATTTAAGGTTTAAATTTTACTAGTTTCTATATTTGTCCCGCTTAGTTCTACTCATTGCTTCGATATGAATGCTTTTCGAAGAAAAAGCGAGGTCAAAATATTATCGATATGATGAGTATGAGTTGTAGTACTTTAAAACCGAAGGAATAAGAAGAGGCAGTAGATACGAAGAGTAAGAAACAGGACGATGGAGATACAAACGATCGAGCACAGAAATAACGGAAACGGGTTGCAATAAGTTCCAGCCGCTTCCCATCTTTTCAAGTATTGAAACTCATGCTAGCACCTCGATTCGTTTCTTGTACCACTTCCTTTGATCGATTTTTCTCCAGCAAACGGATAGTCTTAATGGCAGAGGAGCACGTCGATGAGATTATGTACGATCAAGATCCTAAACGGCTGCCGCGCGGACAGGGCACGCGTGAACAAAAAACTTAACTCGTCTAATCTAACTTTCGTGCTGTTTGTGCAATATGTCTATCTACGAATTACTTAACCCCTTTTTCCTCGTCCCTCGCTTGTGCTGTGCAGTTTATTCGTCGCTCGATCTTTTTCTCATGTTTTCTTTCTCTCCCTCTCATTCTTCTCTTTTCGCTTTCATACTTTCTTTCCCTCCCTCTCTAACGCTCTGCTATATGTACGATTGCACTCATGCAATTGCTTACATGTTTGCGATTTATACGAGTTTCGGTCTCGTCTTTCTTTTGTATCAATTTGGTCAAGTCGAAATTCGGGACAACGAGGATATTGTGATCGTTTTACTGCTCCCCGAATAATTTAAAATACACGCGTGCACGCATCTTTTCTAGCTATCTTCTTCATTTTATTATTATTAATTTTTTTCGTTGTTAAGAATTCGTGTATTCTCTCTCGTTTACGCAGCGAGATTGATTTATAAAGACGGAGGGATCGATGGCTGCCTTTTTTCTTCCTAAGTTTAACATTTTATTGCTTAAACATCAAAATCTCGATATTATTTGGTTGTATATGGTCATCTTATATAAAAATCTCTAACGTTTACTTAAAAACCACGATAATTTGATCGGTTTTGCGTGTTTCGCCACTTTCTCAGTTTGGAACGCTAATTCGTCGATGCCTCCTGTGGCGTGTACATATCTGTTTTATAAAAGTATCCAACAGATCTACGCGTGTCACATCCAAAAGACAAATTTGAATGATAAATACGGATGCTATAAATTGCCTGCAAAGATTTCAGTATGTGAATTATCGTTTGGCCACGAATCCGTTAAATAAATATAATGATCGAGATACAAAGTCTTTTCGCAGTGGCAAATGGGATAAAATCTGTGGATCCAGTAGTAATCATGGTTTTTTTTTAGACGGGCGAGTTGTACAAAGGGGCCAAGATTATTTCATCCCCGTAAAAATGCTGCGCTACTGAATATACACAAGATTCACTTCCTCCTTGCCGCCGAATATCGAATCGACTAACTTTTCGAATAACTTTTAATATAATATGCCTATCTAACTAGCTA
>NW_017259212.1:2052235-2063447 GCF_001594045.1 Atta colombica | reverse complement strand
ATATATATATATTTATTTATTTATATATTTATCTATCTTCACGAGAATATGCGTCGATTAATCTTTGTATTTATACACCGCAGCCACTCGCCAGTCGTCGCATTCGACCGCGAGCGTCCCTTTCGACATTATGTCTTTGAGTTATTTTTTCGCTGTTAAGCCCAAACTACAAAAATAATGAATCCGTGTAACGAATCTGTATCCGGCACTCTTCTTTTTATCATAGAGAGGATCAAGAAATTTATGCTCTTTGTTAAAAGGAATCTGATAAACCACGACCCCGTTGAATGTAGCGGACTCGTTTTTTCTCATTATCGCTGGACAATACATAGTATATGCATAAGTGGCCAGTTCCAGTAAAAAAAAGAAAAAGAAAAAAAGAAAACACTGTCAGACCGTCGAATGACTTATTCACATATATTTCGTATTTTGTATTGAAGCTTCGGATACTACTGTAATGACAAACGCTATCTATTTCTTCAAGCCGAATAAGATGCTAGATTATCCTACAGACTGGACGAGAGGTATCTCCGCTTAGTAATCGGTAGCAGTTCTTTTCTCTTACACTGGACGTGAAAACTTACAGGGGAATTATAGGGATGTCGGATGCATCTTGCGCAAAATTACCTAGAATTATGATTCTTAATTACTATTTTTTTTATTTCTCACTTTGTTTCTTCGTTTTTACTAAACAAGTGTTATCTG
This sequence comes from Atta colombica, assembly GCF_001594045.1. Lineage (NCBI taxonomy): Eukaryota > Metazoa > Arthropoda > Insecta > Hymenoptera > Formicidae > Atta > Atta colombica. The sequence goes on along the minus strand of NW_017259212.1, from coordinate 2,062,742 downwards.
TTTTTCGTGATTACTGCCTTTCGACTCGCGTGTCGTCAAGCCGGAAGTGGCATGAATTCTACTGCTTTTGCTGTCGCGGTCGATTGTGCATCGATGATGACGGAAATGTTGTTATTGTTGTTGTTGTTGTTGTTGTTGTTGGAGGTGGTAGTAGTAGTGGAGGAGGAAATGATGGTGGTGATGGTGGTGGTAACTGTTGTTGCTGTAGAAGTTGTTCCTGTTGGTGGGGTGTACTTGCTTACCATCACACTAGAAGGCTAGGCGTCAGCCAGTCCTCATCCGCTAGCTGGACCGCAACCAAGAACACACTTTACCATTTGAACACACAAACGCTGGTTAAATCTTGGTCCGAATTTCAAGAAAGTAATAGAAATATGCTCGACAATAGTCCTCTCTCTCCCTCTCTTTCACTCGTCTTCGCGTTCGTTTATGTGCTCTCTTTTGCTTCCTTTTTCTCTTTCATTCATTCTCTTTCTCTTTCTCTCGCTTCTGTCTCATTTTTCACTCTTGCTTTTTCATTACAATTTCTCACATTCTCCTACTATATGGATTCTAATCGATCTGAATCTACCTTCACCATGACTCAACCTCCACCATATGGCGCAACGAATATGTAAAGATTGCATAATAATTATATAATATAACAAGTAGAATAAACTACTTGTATTATAATTTATCGCATCGGCGATGGCGTATTAACCGCAAGATTAGGTTAATGAGTTTTCATAACTTAATCTGCTTAGTCGTCATTGGATAAATTAAGTTTAGACTACTATGAAATCAAATATTATAAATTGTTATGCTGATAAATTAGACGCGAATAGACACATTTTTCTTTTGCTTTTTTCTTACATGTTTTCTTCCATTCCTTTTTGTTCGTCGAAAATATTATCCTTTTGCATAAAAATAAGCTGCAGCGAGTAATTTCAGGCTGAATGCGAGGTTGAGCCAGGTTGTAGATGCAGTTATCCTGATGCTAATTGATATTCGAAAGAAAGGATAAGCCAGGCCGTGCGATGATAGTGGTAGCGATCACTGTGCCTGCGAACCGAAATATGTAAATAAAGATAGTCTTTTTGAAAATTTCGAGCATCCCTTCCTGGATAGTAAACAACAAGAGCATCGAGTACAATATTATCACATGTAAGTACATTCGATCTTTTAAATATAATTTAAATATAATTTAATATAATAATTTATAATAGTAAAAAAAATCATATAAATTATAATTAAATTTATTCCACTTAATAAAGCAACGATCATAAATCATAAAATATTTACTAAAATTTTCACATTTTATTTCAAAATAATTATTCAATTTGTTAAAATTGAATTAAAATTATAATGTATAAAACATAATATAATCGAATAAATCATAAATAATGCTTTATAAAAATAAGAAAATTAAAGAAAGACACTCCAGAGGGATACCCGAATTGAATTAGATAAAGTGCAAGATGCATGCAATGTTTACATTTTGCATTCCATATTCATGCAAGTTAAGATCTACGTAGAGAGCTATTATATAATTTTTTTATATCCACACTATATTTATAACATTCATCTAATATTAATTTTCTTAATTTTATATTAAGTTTTTTTTATCAATTTTCTATTGGTTAATATACATTTTGTTAGCTGCACGTTAAAGTTTAATACACGTCAGGCAAATTTACACGGGGATATTTGCATGTTCATAACTTCGCAGCTTTTAGCTCATGATTGTAAATTGCGAATATTCGTGTATAAATTTGTTTTCTTAGAGCTTGTGATCAAACGCAAAACTTTGTAACTTTTGTAACAAAAAAAAATTAGCAAACTAAATGGAAAGTCAATTGCAATTTATCCCGGTAGCGATATATTTTCCACGTTTCATCCTTCTTTCATTGTTTAATCGGTATTATTATTAAGAATTCGTGTTCTCTCTCAATTGAGGATAGTTTCGGTGGCTGATTTTCAAGCAACTTTCAAAGTGATATCTCGCTTGACATGCAGTGATATAATGCGAACTCGGTTTTTCGGAGAAAGATATTTGTGCGAAAGCGAGCTAACTTTCCTCACCGGAATATCTCTTTCGATGCGGTAGACGAGCAATAGTACGTGACCTTTTACTCCGCTCTATGTACAAAAGACTCACTAAACAACTATAGCTGCGTGATATGTATATCTCCTTAAACATATATACAATATGAGCGACAGATCGTTTTACTGGCATTGCAAACAGTTGCAGATTAATGACGAAAGCCAAAATCGATATAGCGTTTACAATATATTACTATCTTAAATTATCCATACTTTTTTTAATAAAATAGTCGTCTAAAAATTTTCTATAAACTACTATTATTAAATATGTGACTCATTTCAAAGTTAACGCTATATGTGTAGAAAAATGTTCACATAAATATCTTGACACAATTTTTTTAAATGCGAAATATGGACATATATATGATTAATTTTAAAAAAAACCGGAAACATTATGATGCTTACTGGTTTTTTATTTTTGCCAATCCATTTAGAGAGATTTTTGCGGATCATTAAATTAAAGCAGGATGAAAGGAATTAGTGAGCAAATCGGATTTACAATCAGATATTCGCTCATTGATTCAGTTCAGAGTTTATTTCAATTTTATTGTACTTCAACAAAGTCTACTAGTCTTGTTGATCAGAAAACTTATTCTTTTATTCCTAATAACTGTATTTTCTCTTAAAGTGGGATCTCTTAACCTCGAGCCGATTTACCCTCCATTTCCGTAAATTTATGAATGCGTTGTTTTCTATCGTGATATAATAATGTATGTGTTGAAAATACTAAAAAACAAGTTCATATTGTTTTATTTATCACTGAAGTTTATATTTAAGTTAATGTAATTTAAAAAATTAGGCTTATATAATAAGTAAAAATACATGAAATACTTAATAAGATGTGATTTTGTAATAATAATACTATTTTTATTTAATATAAAATTATTGTATAAGTGTCAAAAATTTTTTTTAATATATTTCATATACATATAAGTTTTTTCTATTTACTTAATAAATAATGAAAAGGAAAATATAAAGAAACAACAGAGTTAATTTGAAAATTTCAGACTAGAGTTTTTAGCGATCTTTTAAATTAAGATAGTCGTTCTCAATTCTGAGACTTCAAGTTGTCAAGTTCAGAAATTGTTCTTGAAGCAAAAAGAACGCGGGGCATTAAAAGCGGTGCTGAGTTGAAATGCATTCGCTGCGCTTGCCCGAAGCCATCCCTGATCTCTTTTCAAATATTCCAGACTTTTTTTTTGTAGTAGCGTCATTTTTAGCGATGGCGTGTGTGCCTGTGTGTGCAAGTGCGCACTTTCTTACGTGTGCATTTTGTGCAGAAAGCAAGATGGTTGAGGTGTACTTTTCTGGACAACAACTATGATAAGTATCATATTTCACTTCACTGCCATGAACCACAATTTTTTTGCAACATAACTAAATCTCGACAATCTTCTATAATCACGTGTCGAGCGGGAAAGCGAGTCTGTCTTGCTTTATCAATGTCTGGTGTACAAAAAATAAAAAATACGTTGCTAGTAAGAGTACAATTGCATGTCAATGGATTGAAAATTATGTTAGAAAGATAATTAATTGTATACAAAGAGGTACATAACATAATTACTTAATGTGATATCTTATATATAATATCTTATTAATTTCACAAATACCATTGTAACACCAAACATCGTTTTAAATCTTTCAACAAAAAAATTAAAGTAACTTTTATTTTTTCAGTTTCTAGTAATATCTCTCGAAATTCGGTACAAGATAATCGAAATAATGGTACATAAAATTTATCTATTATTTTTCGCCGTTAATTATGTGGATCTTTAGACATGCATACTATAAACATTCTCCACACAATTACCATAATACATTACGACTGCCATAAAGCACTTTCGTCAGTGAGAAAATTAACGCATTCTTCGCAACTAGCTAAAAAGTATATTTTATATAGTAGAGGTGGGTAACATATTATATTCTCGTTTGTAAGACGAATACTTACCATTTTATTGATATTATAATTTCAAATTATACGAATACAAATAACATACAAATAACAACATATGAATGTTATATTCTCTCTCTGTCTTTTACCCAACTCTGTTTATAAAAAAAGACATCATAAGTTTTAATGCATAAGCATATATAGTTCCGACAATAGTTCGTATTTCATTCACACAGCACTATTCCTCAATAATTATTAAGTGAACTCTCTTCCGATTTATTTATGACGGATGAATAATTTTGTGATCTAAATTAATAATGGAGAAATCGAAGTTTGATAACATAACACGTAGCTATGATATTGCAGACAATGTATTATTAATCTGACAGAGAAAATAATCTTGAGAAAATAATCTCTTTTACAATAATAAAATTTAAGAAAATACGCGCGTGCGCAAGTTTTCATTTACATATGTTATGTAATTATTGTAAATAATGCTGATATGAATTACTGAAATTAGCATATCGCGGTTGCTCCCGTAACTTCGCAATATCGTTAACTCAAGCCAAAATATTATACCGAATATATGTATGCAGTTAATTATATCATATGTGTTATTATAGTTATGTTTATTGTTCCATCTGTGCAAAATTGTACTATGTTCTATCTCTTTCGAATGATATATCAAGTACCAAGTTTAGAGGTTCCTAAGATTACCGACTCTACACACACACACACACCCACACACACACACACACACACACCCACACACGCGCGCGCGCGCGCGCGTGTGTGTGTAGAGATATATATACACACGTATACATACTATGCGTATTCTTCTGTCGACATATGCCTTCGATATCCTTTTGATATCGAATCGAGTTTCCACGTGCAACATTTACAAGCCAATACTGGCACTGACGAAATTGCTTTTGGATATAACAGGGGCAAGATGCAAAGGTATGTAAAAAGCAAAACACTCCGGTGTTAGCCAACGAACATCACACAAACAAATATGGCGCACACTTGCACGCGTATACAGATGGGATAGATAAAGTAATGGTTACCTGGAACTGTTGCATCGGGTAGGCCATCATTTGTGCCGGTGGCGGTGGTGGCGGGGGTGCGGCTTGCACCCCTGGGGGTGCCGTGACCGTCGTGGCGTGGTGTGGTGGTAACTGTGGTCCCCCAGGTAATCCCTGACCCCATCCTGCCGCTGTGCCAGCAGCATGAACAGCACCCATTCCCATTCTATGTTTGTATGTAAAAAATATATATATAATTGTCAAATCATATAATTTTATAAAGCAATAGAAGTGAAGGTGATATCATAGCCAGTGTAGAAATAATGAGACCTCTTAATATTTCTACTATTGGGTGGCGAATTCTAATGATTATTGGTGATGAAATTATTTGCTCGATAGCTCGCCGTTATGATGCCAGTACCCAATAGTTAACATTTATTATAACGCATTTTTACTTTTAAACATTTTTTAAATACATTTTAGTTACACATACTTCATTCTTCTTAAACTAGAGCTAATTATCACGTGAATATATGTATTGTTATTTAACATATTATTTATTATAATTGTATATACTTTGATTTATTGAGCAAAATTAAACAATAGCATGGCATTTTACTAATGTGGCCCTCTAAGCGTGCTGAACGCCTCGAGTGCTTTTCATATTGAAATAATTATTTCGTAAATCGATTGTAACTCTATTGTTAATTCATATAATTTATGTTACATGTATTATAATTTTTTAATACTGAATTAAGCCTATATGCGGGAGAAATTATGTGTACATTATATATTTGTTTACATTCTGTAATATATTTTACTTTTTTTTTAAATTTTGTAACCGAACACTTTTTTAAACAAAACCAATTTTTTAAAATCTATTTTTGGAAGCATCCTTGTTTCTTTTTGAGTCATTATGCAGTTACATTTTTATAAATAATATCTTAAATAATAAATATATTTCGTAACTTTGAGTCTAGAATCAATTGAATAATACTTTGACAAATGTAATTATTAAGTTTTAGGTTTAAATACTGATTATTACCAAGTTAGTGCATAAGTTATTGCAGTATGAAATGTAAATAGAGTGCTATAATACCACCTTCCTTTCTACATACAAATGAAGAGAATTCGCATTACTAATATTAATGTTCCTCAGGTTACATATTACATATACATTATTTGTATTATTTGTATTATTTGTATTGATACTTTTTGTAACAGTTAATTGATAAATATGTTTAAAAATTATCTAAATGTTATATGTATGTTATTGGCAATTAGATAAATTTATCAAAAATAGAGAGAAAATATAGATATATGAATTAAAATATTAAAATTAATATACAAAATTCAAGCTATTTAATATAGCTTTCTTAATATAGCTATATGAATAATTATTTCTTAATATAAATTTTTTAATATAAATTTTAAAGTTATATAGATTTCAAATTTCCGAATTGGTTTACAATCCATTGATACTGCAAAAAGATGGAGGGATCATATATTCATGTTACATTTAAATCTCTGATTATTGAAAATTTCATCGTCAAAAAACTTGGTTTTTGGGAAAAAGGAACTTTATCTCGTGTGAAAAGCTTACCCCATATATTGCGCCTGTTGATATCCGGCGAACTGTCCATAGGTATATCCCTGCATGCCTTGAAGAAAGCCACCAGCTTGCATTTGTGTCGCTGTCGTGGGATAAGATTGGGGCGGATACCAGTATCCTAGTTGTCCAGCACCGCCGACGCCACCGACGCCTCCGACACCCGCGACGCCCGCCGCCGCCGCGGCGGCAGCTGCCGCCGCCGCGTAGTATGGGTACGTCGCCGACGATAACGCCTGAAAGAGCACAAAGATCAATGAAATAGAAAAGAGCAAGAACATTGTCTGGATTTTATGCTTAACGATGTCGATAGGGTCAGGAATGGTAATTTCGTTCCGTCGAAGATTTGTGTGGTCGTTCACTTGAAATGGGCGACGCGAGAATTTCAACGCGATCATTTCATTGCCGTCACGTAAATTATTTTTTATTATTTCGCTGTTCCTCGCGTGAACTCATTCATTCTTTTACGGTGCACAATGTGAAATCAGATCAAATTATTCTATCAAATTATCATGGAATAATATTTTCTAATATTCATGGAATAATATTAAAATATACCGTTTGTTTTTTTATATATGCACAATTAATATTTATGAAACAAAAGAATATATTCCTTTTCCACTTATACTTAATCATTTATTTGCCGAATAATATCTAATAATATCTAAATAGTAACATTGAAATTTTTGTTCCAAAATTTTGTGTATTAAACAGGAGAAAAAAATATTAAGGAAAATAATATTATTATTACAATATTAGAGAGAGATACTTAAATTGCACTGATTTTTCGATAGTTTTGTTTCTAACAATAAGAAGTTTACGGAAATAATGTGCAGCTATTATGCTCTTCATTAAAGCAGTACGATGAACCGAGATATCACGCAAACTAGTTCGATTCCGTTGAATACGAGAACAGGGTATGGCAGGATACGTACTAACGTGATATCTCGGCTCCCCTGGGAGAAGCGCGTTATGGGAATAGAGATCAATTAGAGCGATGTCACGGGCCGAGTAGCAGTGGATGGATGCACGGAAGTACTACCGGGGAGTGCGAGAGGGTTTGGGAAGTACTTCGAGTACCATTCCCAGATCGGGCGTACCTACCCATCCTAACGGAGCTAATTGCTAAGAGACCCGGCCCGACACACTTCGAAGAGAGGCACCTGAATAGACCGGAATCTTGCCCGATTCCCTGTCCTCTCTCTGTTTCCGCCTTTACTCTTTCGCTGGACTTTCAGACCATATACAGATATACAGAGACACTTTAGCTGCGCAAAACTGAAAGGAACCGAACGTGATCGAATCTGATAACTATTTCCTTCTTTGAACGCTCTTGCTTCTTTGAGACGAATATTCATTATTCAGTTTCAGTGACACGTATAAGAACAGCAAGTTTGAGTTTTATATTTATGTAGAAGAATCTGTCGCTTTGCATTCATTGCTTTGACAGACGCAGACATTGGAGATTAGATTTGTGATATCAGTGTCAACATATATTATTCCCTTTCAATTCTAATTTTCTGCAATATAGTCACTTGTGATTCAGATTCACCGATGCATGTAAAGTTACTGTTTTTTCATATTGGAAAATTATCTCAAGGAAAATTGGCGACAATGTTTATTCATGAAATAAAATAGAAAAGTCTCTGGTTTGATACGAGCAACGATGTAAATGTTGGTGAAGAGCATTTTGGAGGGCGAAATTTCACGTTGAAACCGTCCTCCTGGTAGAGCGGATAAAAGGAAAAGATAGAGAAACGTTTACCTGTCCAGTTTGTTGAGCATTATTAGGATCTCCACTCTCCTTGCCCCAACTGCATTTCACCGTTTGGCCGTTGATGTCTGTGTTGTGTACTGCTACGATAGCGTGCGTAGCCGACTCCTTGGTAGAAAACCTGAAATCGAAAGAGAAGGAGATTCAAGTCTTTTGTTAGTACATGTCTTTCGATGTTGATGGTGCAGTGCAATGGTGTGTACAAAAAGAAAAATCCTCGGAGCACTACAGCACTCTTTCCACAAATTCACAACTGGATCTTATTGTAGCTTAACGAAATAGTCTCTATGATTGTGCAGTTTAATTTATGCGAGTTTACTATACGCACGAATGAGCACAGTAATTGTGAATCTCGACGAATCTAGATTATTCCAGATAGACATCCAATGTTAAATTCTACTGGTTGTGCGAATTCAGTTTCTAATTTAGAATAATATTATTTTGGATGAACAAGTATATATATTAATACATGATATTAATACATATATTAATACAAGTTTATGCTTCATACCATTTTTCTAATAATATTTAAAAAAATTAGAAATGTAAAAAAAAGAAAAATATTTTTATATTTGTCTCATAATAATTGTATCGTGTTTCTCACTTTAAGATCTGTACTTTTCATTATATAAACTTATATAAGTTTATATAAGTACAAGCATATTAATTTTACACAGCGCTCTTTAATTATTATTTAATGTATGAGGTTTATCTTCTCGATTATTTGATTACTTTGCACTGGAGGATTAAAGTTTTTGAGAATCTGATTAAAACACGAAAAATTTGGCGATAGGATAGCAGAGGGAATTATTGAATTTATCGAAGATTAGGTCACTTTTAAACGTTCACGTTCGAGATTGCACAATAGCAACTTTGTCCGTGAGTTTGTCCCTTCCCATCTATCGAGCTTCCATCCACGATCGTTGAGTAGGACGAACGATGGTCATCGTCAGCAACCCCCCCTCTCTAAGTCCGTACCTCGAGTGATAACCAGCGGCAGATAAGATTCTTTCTTTCACCCGAGAAGAAAAGACCTCCTTCCCTTATCCATCCTTCCCGTCTTGCTTTCTCGCTGTACCTCGCAGTAAGTCCATACGTCATCCCGAGATATTCGTTTCCGGGTTCCACGCTATGGAAGAACGGAGAGAGGAAGAGCAATTAGACGGAAGATATTTGAACGACGGACATTGTCCAGGGGTGGCAGAACTGTGGCAGACATACGAAACGATAGAGGCCATCGTATCGGATAAGGATAGACAAGGATATCGAGCGGACGCGAGGGAGGATAAAGGGTAGAAAGAAGAAGACATGTAAGGGTTTTTTGTGTCTTTCTCTTCCATTTCCTGCTTCCCTCTAGTTTTCTCTCTCCTCTCTCTCTCTCTCTCTCTCTCTCTCTCTCTTTCTCTCTCTCTCGCTCGTTCTAGAGCATACCTTCCATTCTTTTGGCGGTCTTTTCTGAGGTAGGTCACGAATCTTTCATCGTCGTTAAGGTAGAGCACTGAATTCGCTTTCGGCAGATATAAATGTTCAGCTGATTTCTTGAACTGTTATGTTTCATAGTTTATGGTTAGAAAATATCGATATGGATGATTTTTTATATAGCGAAATTTTCAATTTTTAATTGTGATAATTAATTTCAATTTCTATAGATTAAATTATTCATGTTCATAAAATGTGACTTTCGTTAAAAACTTTAATAATTCTTTATGAATGTTTTGAAAACATAAATAAAGTTGATTTTATTGATTTGGGAAGTTGAACTGAAATATATGATCTGTGCGAATGTAATGGGTAGATTAATGAAATGGCCACGATTCGAGCTTGATGAGTCCGACATGCTGCCATTGATCCGACATGTCCTCGCGTTTCGTGCCATAAATCACAAGCGGGGTATTGATGCATTCATGCGATTTTCTAATATTTTGTAAAATCTCATTTGATGACTCGTATTACGGTGATACCAATCATTGCTCATGATTTTGAGTATAAAATTTTCTCAAGTCTCGCTATAACCATTGTGTTACGCGCTCCAAATCCAATCACTTTATGTAAATGTATTCTCTGAACACACACGATGATTTTACCTGATTAGCTTTAGGTCAGATTGTTCGATTTTGTAATAAATT
>NW_017259212.1:2039859-2052135 GCF_001594045.1 Atta colombica | reverse complement strand
GACATAATTTTTCTTATTATTGATTATAGAAATTATAATATCTTTCAAAATAAAAATTTGTATGTATTTATTTATCATTATTACTTTATTTTATATAAAATATTTTAAAAATACAATACCATACAATTCAATTTAGAAAAAACTGATTGAAAATTGATTAAAATAAAAATAATTATACATTTTTGTTCAATTTTGGAAATTTTTATTACATTATTATGCAAATGAATTGAATACTTGAATATTTCAAGCATCAAAAATAAGTAAAAAGTTGTGCATTATTATATATATAATATCTAGGAATACCTAATTCCAAGAATACGTAAATTCAAGTATGACTTAATTAAAAATTATAACATATGACAATAATATATTAAATTTTTGTCCTAGATTTTTTATAAGATAATAAAAAGCTTCGGTAATTAACGAACTTTGATTATATAATCAGTGAAATGGTTTCAAGGGTTTCATACTAAAGTTCCGTTTAATTCCGTTTAATTCTTCACGAGAATTGGCCTTAAGTGTTCTTTGTGGAGTCTGGTGATCGATAAATCATTTTGTAATTTAAATGGTGATAGAGTAAAACGACTTTTAATTACGACAATTCATTAAGATATAGAAAAATAATTCGTGAATTTTACATTCATTTCGTGAATTTTACATTCATTTACTAAAAGAAAAACTTGTGAGAGAGGAGTAAAATTTGCATATATTTTTTATGTAACAAAAACAGATGAATATTTGAAATTATTTTAAACATATTGTTTTAAACATATTATTTTAAAAATATTGTTTCAGATTGTTTGAAATAACATAGACTACTAAATAAACTAGTAAGAAGTCTGTGCATTTTTATGTTAAAACTATATTTAAAAGAAGATTGGTTTTGAATTAGAAGAACAATGTCAATTTTAACTAAACTATTTTCGTAAAATTATATTAGACTGCGCAAAAAAATTAATGAATAATCAATGCGAACTGTGAACTACAAATCCGCAAATATCATGCTAACTTTATAATAAAAAAAGAATAATTAGAGCAGATTTATTATTCTCCATGACAAAAGGTATAACAAAATAATTAGCATATTTCGCTCGTAGTAATATGATTCTATGTTTAATCGATTAGTATAAACTTTTTTTTTTAATTGGTTATTTAGTTGTCACAAAAAATTACAACTTACAATTAATAATTATATATGTTCATGCATAACCACATTGTTTTTATAAAAATATAAGCTTATATTTAAATCAAATTTAAAGTTAAATTTAATGAGTGTAACTTCATTTAGCAAACGTTGACTAACATTTTTTTCTTTTAAAAGCTTAGGCAACAAGCACACATCATTTCGACATCAAATATTAGATATGTTTGTACTAATAACGACAAATAACAAAAAAAAAGTTATTTCATTATTATTCGATTATCTTATCATCATATTTTGTCATAATTATGACGTAACATATATTTCGGATTTTGAACTGTAATACTTCATTTTACATTGATATTAAAACTTAAAAGTATAAGTTTTTCTTTTAATTATCGTTTCCTGTTTATTCATATATATTTATTTAATATATTTTAAAATCCGTCTTAAATGTAATAATTTGCAAAGTTCGTTCCAACGGAATTTTGTGTGCAATCGTGATTAATACTGCTGCGTAGTAAGCATCATTGTAATAATATCAATCTAAGATTATTTATTCAATATTCAACTAAATAATAACATAAAACAAATATGATATTCCTGATGATATAATTCCTGATGAAAAATCATTTTGTCATATTTAATGATTATTAATTATTGTTCTTAATTAAATAATAATAATTATAAAAAATAATAATTATAATTAAATAAGTAATCCTACTATGTTCAAAATCGAGACATAAGACGTCATAAAAACATAATTAAATAATTTAACATTTTTTAAACATCATTTAAGACATCTTCACACGTCTTATGTTCTAATTGTGAATGCATGCTGTCTAAATATTAATCGAATATTAATATCTTAGTTCTTTTTAAACATGCTCTCTTTACAAGTGTCTAAACAAGTATCGAAAAAATATAGATGCTATTTTGCACATGTAAAAATCGATGAAAATATGAAAACTATATTTTATTTATTTATTATATTTATTGTATTTATTGTATTTATTTATGAAAAAAAATTTTAACTATATGTTTCATTTTTTTGACAATAATTATTAAATTGTTCTGTCATAAGTATATTTCTATTAACTTTTAAATAATTAAGCGATTACAGCATTCCACGCATAATTATCTTGTTTTGAGAAAGGAAAATAAAAAGTATATTTTTCAGAAGTCTAAAAAGTATAAAGTTCATTATTTTTACATCCTTCTATCTTCTAATCTATTTCATAAGAGTGTAATTATTATAAATTCAGCTTTATACATATATTAAAAATATGACTGTAAAAATAAAATTCTTTTAGGGTGTCCTGAGTACTTTGTCTACTTAAAAATTAAATATTTATAGATAATCACAAAAATTTCTCGTACAATCACAAAAGTAAACACTGCTAAATGAGTGACTGCAGTAAATTTTTCTCAAGTACCTTTTCGATCATATATATATCATCATTTTATCATATAATATCTTATTTATGACATATCTTATTAGGTCATTTTCATATTTTGAAAACGTCAATTAATGACTTTAATAATAATCAATGAATAACTAAAATCTATTGTCCAATTACGTGTCTGTTATTTAGAGTAATTTCCTCAATAATACCGATTTATTTAAGCATGAAAGCAGGCTTTGAAATATTTATATATTGCAAACATATTTTAATAAAAATATTATAAAATACACATATTTACCTGATAAAAGCATAACCTTTGTCCTTAAATACTCGAATTTCTTGGATGGATCCGAAGGGTGAGAAAGTTTTCTGCATGAGTTCTTCTGTTAAACCATTGGTCAAACCGCCGCAGTATACCGTGCAGTTGGTCGGACTACTTTGATTGTAAACTTCATCGAACGTCAACGGCTTTGCATTCGCTGTGAGACAAAAAAAATGACAAACTTTAAACTTTATTTAATTATATAATCCGTTGCGAAGTCTAAGAAAACTGGTTTAAGTGTTAATAATCGCAGCTATGGCGATAATTCCTGAATATTAATTGTTACGTGTCTTTCTTAATGCAGAATATAAATTTATAATGACAGAGAATATTAAATATATGAAATTCTTATATATTGCTATGTAATATAAAAAAATATGTAATGTAAAATATGTAATGTAAAAAAATAGTTTAAAAACAGTTTATTACGAAAGCTCAATTATGGCTTAAGCTAACGAGTTTTATACTGTGAATTTTTAGATTACGTTTGCTACAAGTTGTTGATGTTGATTCTGTTTACACCAGGAGATTAATTACTCTTAGCAAATATAAAATTCAAAATTGTGTAGAGAAGTTTAATAAGTATAATTTAGATATACAACGTCCACTATATTACAAGCTGTTTTAATCGACGTGAATGTAACAATTTTTCTCAATTGCGCTTAATTCAAAACTCTATCAATTACATATTAAATCAAAATTCTGAAAATGGGATGCTATATTCAGATATTACTATGCATCAAATATTAGTTACAATTTTGTAAAATTACAATAAAATATTCCGTGATCAGGGAAATGTTTCGAGAAATATTAGCTGCTGTATCTTATTGAGGCATTTATTTTGTTATCAATCAGTGACACACAATCACGCATAATTCTTGCTCGTTTGCAGTCATGATTGGCATATAAAGAATGAGCAATGTTGAAGAGTTACGCAGGTATTCATCAAAAAACGATCAGCGCACGATGTAATGATTATTCCGTTTGCGGCATCAAACAACAATCGGATACAATCCCGACAGCGATATAAGAAACAACACGCACGTGGGACCTTAGGAAAGTCATTATTGAAAGTCTACTTCCCCCAACGCGATAGATCTCTCATATATCCTTTACCTCTTCTCTTACCTCCTCTCCCCTTCTTTCCCGCGGTATTACTTTTACTGATACTACGAAAGAGGTCAACCGGGTTTCACGGTATAGTTGGGACGCGAGAGCAGCTCGAGATATCGAACGCCAATGCCAAAGAGGTTGAATCCCGTCAGCTAAGTTTACGATCGTATGGGGGCTTAACCTATACGGCAGAAGCAGGCTACGGGTGTAAACGCGACCGGTAAACCACGGCCTGTAATTGCCTCGTTCAGGGATGGAAGGTTCTCAGAACGGCAGAACGTCCCGTTAAGAACTTACCGAGGGACGTTCTCTTCTTTTCTCAAAGCTCGGCATTATCTCTTTATTGTCTGGTGAACGTTATTCTCAGTATTCCCGGAATGTCGGCGCAGCTTGCTCGCCTCCGTCGCCGCTACCGCCTATGGTCGGCTTTAAAAAATTTTGTTTGTTCTAGAATGCTTATTTCGCAAAAAGAGAGATTGAAATATCTGCACTTCTGGTACTTGCGAAGTTTTGGTACTGTGAACTTTTTACGGTTCTATCTTTTTTGATCGCCGATCGTTTCGCAAGTTAATAACTGATAATTATTATACGACAAAATGTAACGAATTAATGCGTTATCGCGACACGGTAGTTAATTAGTGCGATATCATTTTTTACGAATCATATGATTGCTAAATCTGTTCATTACGAAGAAAATATTTTCAGAGTAAATCAAAAATTTCTCCAAGCATTTCTAATGTATAATTATCAAATATAATAAATACTCTTTATTTTCTTTTATCAAAAGAAATTAAATTACTAAATATAAGAATCTTGTAATTTATGTTGTTTTATTTGATTATAAAACAATACAATAAAAATACAATAAATGGACATTCATATCATTGGGCTTAAACATTTATTACAGACATAGATTGTATACTATTTTTGCTATTACTATTATATATTATAGCTTCATTATTAATATTCATAATAGTTGAATTAAGAATTATACACATTATATACATCATATTGTGAATGTGTAGGTATATATATATAATTTTATAATTAGCAAGCAATTTTATATCAAGATGCAGATAAATCATATCATCATACAAAAAAGATATGTGTACGATCTATCTGTACGTCTAACTGCTGTTTATAATCCTACTCAGAACATGCAAAATTTTTCGTAATATTACGATCGAATAAATTTTTCAATTACAAAAAATTCAATCCCTTAAAAAATATTAATTATCATGTTTATTGCCAGATATCTGAAAATATAATTTTGATTCTGATAAGATAAGTAAATTGAAGTTCGTGAATAAATAATTTCGACAAAAAGCTCAGAAAAGCTATTTTTGAACATATAAATATATAATAATTGTTTTATAAATAATTTATTCTAGCACAGAATGATTATAATGTGTATACACGACACGATATTTTAAAATGATGCTAGATCTATCTACTTCATATCCTCTTTTTAGAACTATAATAAATTGCCTTTAGCAGAATATTAATTTTATATTGGATTTTAAGCGACACGAGAAGCTGTCACTGCTTTTCTGTCAATACTTGTCCGCTATGAACGTAGTTTTCAAGATTTAAGAGAGAGCGAGAGGAGGAATCGAGATTCAAGATATCGGGGATCGATTGGAAGAATTGCTCCCAACGTTTTGAAACGGTTATATCAAGAATATCTGGTTGAAAAATTGAAGAGCTATTGTAAATCTATGGCGATGGTTTTCGTACGGAGCGGATTCCATGAAAGAGAAAAAAAAGATTTCAAAGAAAGCTTGCGGAGATGAAGTTGATTCAGACATGGAATGATACTGGATGAAAGAACAACTATACAATCGTATTTTTATTGAAATTTATCACGTTGAGTTTTTGATTGATTCTGATGTGATACATAATGTACAGTAATATATTCAAATGAAAATCAGGATAAACAGTATCATCTATAATGTATAAAATCGTTATCTGTCGATTTATATTTACATCATTAGGTACACATAAGTAGCGGTATCAGTTCGATGTAAGCTCCAATCAAAATCAGTTAGTCACAAATGTATTATGGGAAATGTAATGTAATTTTTCAAAAAATAAATTTCTCATATATTCGTATACATATTAATGACAACTTTTATTGTTATTTAAAATATGTAAAATAAAATTAAAAAGAATACAATAATAAAAACAAGAGATACTTCTATTTAACTCAAAATTTTTTGACAAAAAAGTAATTGATGAAATTTGATATTTTATTCTATTTTTTTAAGTAATAAAATTGATAAATTTTAAAATTCTGATGTAGAAATGCCACAGAATTAAAAAAAAATGATTCTCAGATATAATTGGACTTGCTCTTTCGAACGCTGGCTTTATTTCCCCTCTGCGAATTCTTAGTACTTTAATCGAAATATTCCTCTCTCTCTCTCTCTCTCTCTCTCTCTCTCTCTCTCTTTCTCTTCGAGATTGGGCTACTATACCGATTCAAACTGATTTGATTCCATTGAGTGTGCGATATTCCAATTTAACCCCTCAGGCATGATTTTCTCGACGTTTCCATTTTAAGTGGTCGACTCATGCGTCGTATGCGCTAAGGTCTTAATACGTACCCTAACGTGATTGCACGATCCTGAAAATGTTATTTATCGACGTATTATAGTCACAGTCGATAGAGTCACACGTCGTCGATATGTTTAAAGTTCGACGTTTTCGAGAGCTGCGTTTGCAGAAATTACGTGTCAGTTTACGCGGCAATAAAAGTAAGTAACTACTTTCGAGTATTGAGCGTAGCAATATTACAGGGACTAAAAATTTTCTCTGCAGAAATATCTTATAAATTTTCATCGACTAATAATCCATATTAAAATATTGCGGATCAAACAAGAATTTGGTACCGACAAGAAAATATCCAAATTCGCTGGTTTTGTCAAGTCACTTTCGCTCTTTGCAAATGATCCGTGATTTATGATCCCTCGGACGTACCCCTGATCAAAGATCCGCCATTACGGAAACAGCCTGTAGTTCTAGATTCGGCTCATTAGGCAGCTGATTACGTGGACGTGCCTAAATCGAAGTTCTATACGTCAGATCAATGGCGGCTCCGGCGTATTCCCGTGAAACTTTATTCTTATCTAGCGGGAACCACTTGGCGATCGAATAACTAGATTTATCGCGCGAATCTAGTAACTTTTTACTTCACTGAATTTCCGATAACTTGCCGCTCCCGAGAACCGGGAGATGAAAGATCAACAAGAAATTCGGGGGTAAACTCGAAATTTTCTACCGACCGCGTCGAAGTCTGGACGCGCTAGTTCTGACCTTAGATAAAAAAAAGGTACAGAACACTGAAGAGAGAAGAGAAAAAAGGAAGGACGGCTTTAGACCTCCGCAATATCTCCTTGCTCTTTCTTTCTCCCGAAAGGGAAGTTTCCACTTTTCTCCGTTTTATGGCGGATGGAATCTCCAGTGGTCGACGATAGAATCCGAATGTACGTATCTCGTGCCCTCTTAAATAACGCGGGTACTTGAAGTTTCGTTGGCACTGGTCACCCTAGCAGCGCGCCAATATTCGTCCCGACTAAATTCATGGTAGCGGGTACTAAGTGGACACTGGCTGTCCCCGTGGCTATTCTCCTTTTTCTTATTCTCGGACATCCGTGGACATCTGAATAATCAATGCTCGAACTGACGCTGCATTTGTAACTTTCTAGTGGTTTATGTAAATCAGGACGAACTGAGCGGAATGGGTAGTTCCTTAGTTGCCGTCGCACGAATACTTTGTCCATTTCCTATTTGGATTATTGTTGCATTATCCATAACAAAAGTGTATTTAAGTCATTGTATTATGTTAAATTCGTGCCCGGATATACGTGATAGATTAGAGTCTAGTGATATTAGATTCTTAAAAAAAAAGATGCAGGCAAAAATTGTAATATGTATGTAAAAATTTCAGAATTAATTTCTTATGTATTTATTGCAATTATTTGCCTTGTATTATCTTATTAAATTATATTTTCATGTTTACTTGTTAGAACCTTCTCCCAACAAATATTAACATTATAGCGGAGAACATGATGGGAAAGTATTGAATGAGAAATTGTGCACATATATAAAGGTGCACATGAACTAAGAAAAATTGCATGTAGTACAAGAAAGTAATGAAATGCGAAATATGCGAAGTATGAATGGGGGTATTACGGATAAAATTTGATGGAGAAATGTTGTGCATACAATCACCGACTCCATTTCTCTTATAAGAAATCTGAGCACTGATTCACTCGGATGATAATAACCAAATTACATAAAAATATCGATAAGAGTGAAAAATTAAATAATGAGGAATATGAAAAATAGAGTAAAAAGAGTGAAGGAAGATTCGATTTTCTTTTACCTTGCTCACTGTACAATTCCCCTCTCATTCTCTTCTTACCGTATCTCTCTCTCTTTGTCGTATTCCTTTTTATTATCATTTTCATTCAATTTAGAATATTTTAAGTCCGATAAGACTTTTCAAACAAGGGGAAGTATACGAGCATGCATATTAAAGCCAATGTATACAAATTGTATTGTAAAATGTTACGACATAAAAAAAATACTTTTAACAATATTAGAACGATGTTACTACATACGCATATACGTGCATATGTTCCGAGGTGCGCACTCGGTATACATGTATGTACGTACATAAAAGACCATCATACAAGTCTACCAATTTAGTTGAATACCACTAGTTATACTATAAACAGCAGTTCACTCGCTCGTAATTTTAGTTTTCAAATAGATAACGAAAAATATTTTCGACAGCAGGATACGAATAGAAATATTTTTTCACGAATAAAAATTATAGAATATATTTGGATGTACCATGTGATATATTTATAATGCTACATTTACTGTTTCATTTTAAGCGCTTATTAATGTGACATGTTCAAAAAAATATAGACGAAAGAGAGAACGGCTGTGTATGTACGAAGAAAAATTGGAGCGATAAAATATTACTTTAAATCAACGCATAATTAGTGTCGAAATGACAGCTGTTATTCCCCCGGTTGATCTATTGTAATATTTTACAGCTACAGTGATATATAGCAGTGCTGATATTTTTCTCCACAATGTATACAAGTATGAAGAGTGAAAGTGGAAAGATAAGAGAATGATTAATTATAATAGTAATAAATACAACATAGATAAGTAATATAATAATAATGTTAAAGGTATTTGAAAGGTTGCAAAGTATAATTATTTAAAAAGAGGTAAGAAGTAAGAAAAAAGTATGAAACATATTTTTAATAAAGGGTAAATTAGATAACGTTCGTAGCTAACTTGCTTTGATTGTAATACACTTACACACTTGTCTATGTTCACACCACCTCTCTCTTTCTCTTTCTCTCTTTTCTTTGCTATTGGCCTTAATTCTTGATGTATCATCCTCCTGCAAAATATCCGTGTTAAAACGACACGTGCAAAAAAAATAATGCAGCGACGATTCGTATGGAATATAAACCTACAGAATTGATTATTATCAATGTTGACAATTTTCTGCGATATTACAGTAAACAATCTTGCACGTAATAATTTTTAATTAAGCATAGTATTCCAATAATTGATTAATTTTTGTTGTTCTATAATACGTATTATGTTAAGTTAAAAAAAGATTTCTAAGCTCTCGATGTTTAATCTTTCAAATGGAAGTTTCGTTGTAATCGGATAGTTAGAAAAAATATTGAGAGATTTAGTGAAGGTTTCGCTCAATGATAAATGAGCCAAGCCGAGTTGACGTTAGATTTGTACACCGAAGAACTCGATACAGGTATTAGTCAAGCGTAAATTCGCGATACAATAAGGTACATGAAGAATGGCGGAGCAAATGCTTTCGATCATGAGGGCTTTGTACAAATGTGCTACATTAAATGAAGTCTCCTTTGAATGGATTTTCTCCTTTCTTCTTATCCCACTCGCTTACCATTGTGACGATAGTTTGTACATCCTTATGCCACTACGGTACTAACGACAATTTAATGGATCTCCTCATAATGACAAAAACTGGATATTTCCTGACCAGTCTCCTATCTTTCAAGATTACGCTATAAACTGTACGATGCGTCTTTTTATGGATAGATATAACCGTATATCGACGCACGATGAGATTGCGTATAAGTTATAACTTTTACTATCTACTTAAGTGTATAGTGTTATAATGATAGATATTATCTTCAATTAAGTTTTAATTAAGTCAAGCTCGATTAAATTAATTTTGAGTTTATAAGCATGAATTCAAAATTAATATATTACAAGATATTTTTATATATAATGTACTTTATATAACATTATTAATATATTATAAATCACATTATTTTACATATGTCATAATATCATCATTAATAATTGAAATTGATAAATGAATTAAACAGTTTTTAAATTGTACATATAATTTTAAATAGAATAAAACAAGTTTTTAGTTATGTAATATAATGAAATACTGCATTATGTAATATAATGAAAATTGCATTTGTAATTAAATGTTTTATTTCAAACTACTTAAATAAGTTGAATTATATATAAAAAATATATAGAGTGAATCTCGAGACTCGAATAAATTATGATCATGCAAAGTTAATAGCAAGTTTTTCATATTCGGAAGTACGAATTTGCATAAATCGAAGTTTCATACAAAGACACATAATATATTTGTTGCAAGTGCATATACCACGTTAAAGTCTATACCTTCAAGTACAATCTAACAGTAAACACAGACGCGTGTTCTCCACAGGGACATTATCGGGACTAATAAACCTGCGAGTTAAACCACGGCTGCCATACTTTGCCAAGAAAGCTGAGTAACCGTGGCCGTTAAAGTTTCCGTATAATCTTAGGATAGGCGGTTTCGTTCTGAGGAAAAGCTTTACTTTGAACTCCATGCTCACATTGAAGTTTGAACAACATCCAAATCTATGCGAAAGGGTTACTTGGTTATTATTTATAACTCTTGTTTTGTACTCTTGCTATATCTCTATCACAATTATTGTACATATAGTCATGTCGGTATCTTTCTCGTTTACATAAATTTCTATTTGCATTATTATGCTACTTAAGTACTATTATTAATGGAGGTTATTTAAGTTTCACATTTTCCTTTATATTCAATTTATATTGTAATTTGTGATACGTTTTATTTTGATAACTGAGAAACATTCTGATGAACAGTCTGGATGCTTTAATCCTTTTTAAATTTCATTTTTTACATTATTATTTACTTCAAGATGATGGCCTAGCCAAATAATTATGTTGCATATATTTTTATAATTTTTGATAAATGTATATAAAATATACACAAAATAAGAATGTAAGAAATTATAATCACATTGTTAATATTCAATATACTATTAAGTGAAAATTTTTACAAAAGTAACCGTTTAAATAAAAAATAAAAGCGCGATGAGAAATACGGATTTCTAATCGAGATGTTTTCGTCGTATTCAATCACTGTGATATTCGGCGCTCGAGTTAGTCTCTAGAATCGAGTCTCGCTTGGTACTTCGTGCTTCTCTACTCTGGTTCGTTCGTTCTCCCCGAGTCGGGCCAAGCCAAGATTTGTAGTCGCCGCATAAATTCGAGCTTTCTCCCTTCTCAGACTTGTCCTAATAGATTGGCGGCCCCGATAAAGACGTCCAATACGTACGTGTGCATTTAGACACTCTTGGTTTCTGGATCCATAATACTTAATTTGAATCAATTTGTCTTAATAAGTTATTTTATTGCTAAATATTTCCAGAAGTCTATTGGTCTGCGTATAAATCATGGTTTATGATTGCTCATCCGGAATCGTGCAATTAGAAGTGTGGAATATATACAACCTCGATACATACAGGTAAATTGTCGCTATACACTGCAGCTACGATGCAGTGTGGTATTGAAGAGGAAAGCGATTTTACGTCTTTCAATCGAAATAACGCTTGTAACTGTAATATACGGCAATCTAATGGAATTAATAATTTCATTAAATTTTTTTGTTTAGACACTTATGTGTTTGCATACAAGCATAAAAGATACGAGGTTCGATATCTTTTCAGTGCACGTTTTTTGCGAATTACTTTCCTATTTGATCAATGTGGAGAATCATCCTATTAGATGAACTGTCTCGATAATCTACCATGTGAGTTTTTTGCGAGGATCGAGGACCGAATGTATAAACGATGCAAGGAATACAATCGAAAATAAGTAAACGTAAAGGTGAGCTGTTTTAGATTAAGCCGAGAGAGAGAGAGAGAGAGAGAGAGAGAGAGAGAGAGAGAGAGAGA
>NW_017259212.1:2030273-2039759 GCF_001594045.1 Atta colombica | reverse complement strand
AGAGAGAGAGAGAGAGAGAGAGAGAGAGAGAGAGAGAGAGAGAGAGAGAGAGATACGAAGAGGAAACGAGACAAGGATAGAGACAGAATGATCCAGAGTGAGAGAGAAACGATCCGAGCGTTTAAAGAGCCACGGGGGTGTTCAACAGCGTTCCGCACTCGACGACGAAATGGTCTCCCGCTTCGCCGAAACGGGAAAACCAATCCTCTCTCTGCACCTTCGTTCGCCTTTCGCTTATGTGCCTATATTACCTTCGATCCGCATCTCTGCAAACCCTCGCCACCCTCCGCAGGCAGTACCCGCCGCTGCTGCTTCCGTTACCACCGATCCTCCGCCAGCCAACCCCCTGCCGCACACCTCCATTCGTCCTCGACCCTCTAAACCCGACATGTTCGGCACCTCCTCCGTTCCCGAACCTGATCCTGCCAAACTGTGCAGTATGTTCGCAGTAGGCGACAGCCCTCAGGAATTTCATTTCGTGTGCGAGGCTAATTATACGCCGAGCTTTTACGTACGAGACTGTCGCTATTTTACTACGGGTCAGAGTAGTGCATGATTTTCCAGAGTTGTTCATACCGCTGTTCCACCGTAAAAATCACTCGAGATCATACTCGATCAACGCTTGCATCGTGTATCAGAGCATGCAATAGAAGGCAATTATAGAGGATGCAATAGAAGGCAATTATGCGTAACCGAGAACGTTCGCGTATCAAATTCGTACATGACGATTGCTATATCGAATTTTGTAACAATAGGCACAGTAGATATCACAATCGTGATTTTCTACATAATATAAAACTACAATAAGATAGATAAACAATAAGATAGATAAAAATGTAATAAGTAGAAGGAAAAATTTTAATTATTTTGATTTATTTTAATGCAATGTACCGTATTATTAAGCTGAAGAAAAATTGAAGGAGGAGAATACATTCACCTATATTCGAATATTATATTCGCAAATTAGCACGAGAGAAACACGAAGTTTTTTTATAAGATTTTCTTATATATGTGATTTCTTTTATGGAAATATAATATTAGGTTGTCCGGAAAGTTCGTGCCGCAAAAGATTTAAATTTAATAAATGTATACTAAAATTTAAATCTTCTGCGTTTCAATTTTCTTTCAAAATCGGTACGAACTTTCCGGACAACCAAATACATATTGAACCAATACTGAAAAACAGTAATTACTTATTTTAAGTATTAAATTACTTATTTTAAGTATTAAAAGAACTGTTTTTCAATACTTTTAGTATTCCAAATAAATAAATAATTATTGTCTTTCAGTAATAAATTGGCTAGTATTAAATTGGTCAATATTAAATTTCTGTAAGGATAAACTCGAGTAAAACTATAGGCTTTTAGAATGACTACAAAAATGCTGTATTTAGATTAGATTATTGAAAAAATTATAGCCTATGGCCATATTTTCCGTACGACTATAATATCCGAATTTACTGTTATAGAATTGCGAGTACGAATTTTAACTAGATAATAAGGCTCATTCTGTCGTGAATGTATGTTCGTGTATGTTGTGTAATTATTATATTCATTGCGAAGACTGTGTCGCTGAGATATTTGTAAAAACACGTTAGCCAAGCGACTGTATTACTGTTAGATTAGTCTTGGTTCCGAGGTGCTGATAGTAGTGATTGCTTGGTCGAGGAATCGGGGTTGGGTTAGTGGTTGCAGTGGTGACTCGCTCGGCAACTACTCACGAGTTACTACTACAAACATTGGGTCTCTTTCTCACTCTTTTTCCTGTGTGCTCGGTCTCTGGCGATCTATCTTTCCATGCGGGTTCTCGCACCTATGTCGCTCATCCCTTTCTAAAATCACCGCCTTATCCGCCCCCGCGCTTGTCTACCATCATTTACTTTCGACCACTTTCACGATTAAATGGCCGCGAAATTGCGACTGTTTTACGTGAGCTGGATAGTCTAGTCGTAGTAGCTTTACTGTAGCGGATTTCGAGAGAAAAATATTGAGACGATTCTGAATTCTGGCAAATTTCTCGTGTTTCCATATAAATAATTATTTTATATGTTATATTCATAATATGAATAATAAAAAAAAAATACGAAGAAGAGAATATATTGGATTTCCCTTTTCTTCAAGCCTAGCAGCAATCCTTACAAAAATCTAATTTAATACTGACCTATTCAATATTGAAAATTACTTATTTCTGAATAACATTTTTAACTTAATACTCAATAAGTAGATAATTGATCATTATCTTCGAATATTAAATTCTGTAAGGAAATCTTATCTATAATATCAGTATTCTATATGCTAGAAAGATATTGCACAACATTGCCTTTTGTATTAAATATATAAAGATAAAAGATAAATCAGTATATCACAAAAGTTGAAGCGAATCTACATATTTTTAATTTTGATTTTAGTACATATATTTTTTAATTTAAAACTAGGTATTCTCCCTTTTTGTCTGTTCTTCCAAATTTCTGCTTTGTCATAGTGCTATATTTCACATGTTTGCCGTAATAATTTTCCCTAGTCGATTCATATGTAAAAACATACACGCTCGCTTCATGCATTTGTGCCCTTTGAAAGTGATGTATGATCTTGATTGGTCGAATCGTTCTGAAGTAGACGTCGTCGAGAGGACAAACGAGCGCCGATTTACATCGGAAATCCGGAGGCGAAATTGCGCAAGGACGAAGTAGGTTTATCGGCACGATTTGTATAATCGTCAAAGTTTTTGGGATTGAAGCAGGGCATACGCGTACATGCACCGTCTCTTGAGTAAACTCGATCGATCTCAAGCTACGGAAATCTAATTTTAGCAAGATACCGTCACTCTTGTTTGCTGACTGTCGATAGAAATATGCATAAGGAATTTTTATTTTTATTAAAATCAAAATATATATTTTTTTATTTAATTATATATTTATTTGTTTAAATCACAATAAAATTATTTTTAATCGAGGATATTATCATATGTTTATTTAATTGCTTAATCATTTTGATTGATCTCTCAACAAAAAAATAATCAAACGCTTATACATATATGTTTTATTAAATATATGATTAGAAAACTACATAATTAATCATTCAGATAAGTTCTATTTATAATATGTATATTGTGATATAATATATTTCACAATATAATGTTATTTAAATAATGATACTGAAATATCTTTAATATTCTAGTAAAATAATCAAGAAGAATTCGTGGAATAGCAAACATTGCATTTTTTATCGCGCGTTATAATTATGGGCACTGTCTATAATTGATTGTCATCGAGATTGCTATGTTATATGATTTTATAAATGCGATATAAAATAACTTATATTATTAAAAAAAAGACATTATACATATGGAATTATACATACAACTTTAATAATGATAAGACATTTTTTTAAATCAACTAAGAAGCGCCAGCTACGGTCAAAGTTAGATGTTGGAATGATAATCATTCAAATAAGTTTCTAACTTATTATTATTATTATTTTTATTTATTACATATATTTTTATTTCTTTAAAAGTGTTTCATAATTTGTCTTTATTTACTTTGGTATTTAAACATACCAGTGTAATTAACTAAGTACAATATTTAAACAGAGGAGTTTGTTACTGAAAACTAACACAGCCATTATTATTCCCGGGACAATCATCGATATTAATTTCCGTATATATTCCGGCTTACTGGACTAAACGACTCAGTCGATGTTGTTCGATTGAAGTAAAATCATACATTTTAATGTCCGTTATATTTGTAACATTTATTTTAACTTAAAAATCCCCATCATATTTCCCTGAGTCTCATTCTCATTATTTAAACGAATTTTGAAACACATAGATAATACGATTGTTCCCAATAGCTCTGAATTGCGGATGTGCAATAGGAAAGACCAAGTGTTTTAACGACCAAATGGATCTTGCAACGACTGCTGTTAGTACACACAGCCAAGAGGAGATGCAAGGTACGTTGCCTCTTGTGCGAGATACATCTCAAGTGTGGGTACTCCTCAGAACAATACCTACGGGATTCAGTGTAACATCCACAGTCTGGCTTGGAACATTACCTCTTTCGAAACGGGTCACTGAGAACGAACTCGGAGCAATTATAGTGACAATGAAAAATACAAGTAATTTTCATCAACTTTTAATGTTTTGTGATCAGTAACAGTTAGAAATGTAAGCTCATTATGTAAGTTGAAAAATAAGGAAAACGTATAGGTATAGCACTTCATCCACATAATTAAATAAAATTAATTTCTCCAACTCTTATGGCGAAATATGTAATATTATTAATACTTTATAAATGTAGGAAAGTTTTTAATATCATATTATATAAATTGAGAAAAAATTGAAAGCAATTTAAATTTAAACTTCGAATGATATTTAAAAAGTTGTTGATTCTAATAACAAACATGTATTAAGTTATGTCAGAATTGAGATTATCATCTCTATTATCGCTAACAATATGTCTATATTTGTTTGTGATTTTTGCATCTCTCGAATCTCGTGATTCGTAAGAAAAACGAAAAAAGAATCGGAAAAAGAAAAGGAGCAAAGAGCTTTAGTCAAGACTTTAAACCAGCACTAAGGGTTCCAACTTCGCCACGAATCAATTGTAAACGACAAAGCCTCCAATTTCCGTCAATTTGCGACACGAAATACACGGTACAATTGCGTTGTCTGCTTTTTAAACTAACTTCCACAAGATACATTGTATTTTTCTCTATTGACTTTATGTCGTATTGCAAACAGATGCGTTCTTAATTCGCATCACGCGCGGATTTCGTATTCTGTCCGAAAGTTTCACATCTTGCCGCATTATCGAGTCAGGAAGTCAGAATGACCCGGAGATACTGGGGCAGAAGAAATTGCGGCTCATCTGTTCGAGAGGCTCGCAAGCGTTGCGGGCATCTTTGTCCTTCGATTAGTTAAATCGTGCGGATAATATAAAAAAACCGATTTAGCACATATAATAATCTCGTCAAGGAGAAATAGGACAAGTGGCGTAATATTCTTGGAATATATGTATAATTAATTAATTACATCTTGTTTACTATTTCGACCATTAGTAATTTGAAAGGACTATTATGCATATGATTATTAAACCAGCTACTGTTACTCATAACTTTTAATCGAAACGACGATGTTTAACATCGCAATGTTATGATAATACGATGTTATGTCACGATAATTAGCATACGCTATATCTGTATGGATAAACAAGATATTTAGGATGTACATCTATGCAGCTCATATATGATAATGGTGCATAATATGCATGATGGATATGCTCTGGTTAGTTGGACAATTTATAGCTTCATTGCTTAAAATGTAACAATTTACGAATCGATTATGGAATACCATGTTTATTAATCTCAATTAGAGGTTGGAGCAATAGCTAAATTTTCGGACTGATCAAATTTTATATGTAACTATTAATTTATATTAATATTTATCTATAAACTCAATCACGATAGGATTTAGCTATTCAGTCAGGATAGAATCTGAATTAAAATTTTTAATAAAATCCTATTAAACATTATATTTAAAGATAAATTTCAAAATTGTTTAATAAATACATCTCATTAAAAAAATGTTATGGCTATAGAAATATTAGCTAAAAGTATCAGCCAAAAAAAGTCAATATTAATCTATTAGTTAACACTAATCAATATCAGCCAAATTTTGATTGTAAATACATCTTGAAATCAATTGCGGAAAACAAAACAATAAATAATTTGATTTATAATATAGAATAACGAATGATCATATTTTGCTGTAGGTAAATAACTTTTAAATGAATGAATCTAATTAAATTTTTGCGCGAATATTTATTAGAATTTTATTAGTATATAAAAAATTTGATTTAATTTGTAATGCTACTTTCTCATAAAATTTGCAAATAAGAACTACAAAAAGGAAATTTGCATAAGAATCAAATAAAAAAATTAAATAACTCTTAAGGTTAAATAATTCAATAAGAAAACTATGCTCAAATTTTTCATAGATACTCAGATATAATAATGGAACATTATATGAAATTTTTATATTTCTAGTAATTTATTGAAATATGAGATATACATCTCATATTTTACTTAACTAACGGCCCTTTCAATATTGTCTCTAAAATTTGCTCTACGAAATTTGAGCGTTAGTGTATTCAATCCTTCAAATCAATTATGATGGCAATCGAGCATGATCAAATTTGCCAGACTATGTTTAGTTATTACCAGCATTGCTCGGCGTCATATCCATGAAATACGATGATAAGATCCATTTCCATCATGTTATGGTTGTGTCAAGGTCTTTAGACTCTGCAAATTGCGTTACGTGAAGTTTGATGGATAATCCCGGACGACATGATACTAATCACGTTACCAGTTCGATATCAAAGTCAATTGGTTCTCTGCGTTCATACAGGAAGGATGTGTCCGCGTCGCGGTCGATCGCAAAGAGTGCGATAATGCTTTGAAACGGGATACATGCGTCCTGTGGCTCGTTTCTCCTAAGGGATATAAACTTCCCGTTCCACGGCAATTCCAACCAATTTACTATTCATGCTGCTTCGATATACGCCCAGCCGCGGGCTGTTGTGATACGGGCAGCCAATCAAAAACTCTCGTCGGAACAACCGACCGGCTGCCCATCGATGCAACAAGCAGAAACCTCTACTCACAGCCTAAAGCGAGGATGGACGGTTGGAAAATACAGGAGGAACCGATATACAGGAAGGAGAGGGTGGGATGAGTGGGAGGACGTACGGAACGTACTGGGCGGTTGTTGGTTGGTAGTTTCGTTTGTTGACGTTTCATCCAGCTTCTGTAGTGTTGCGCATACATGCGTATACACAACGTTGTACACTTAACATGGCGTACCACCCAGGGGAAGGCAGAGAAGAGTACTTGACTCGCCCCTTGAGCTATAAAAGTAATTATCGGCGGTTAACGATTTTTAACGTGTACAGCTACCCTAGCGATCGTAGTTCTCGTTGGATGCAGATGTAAATCATGTGGGATGGATTGTCGGATAAGTCGCGGATAGGTCACAGAGAAAATCACGGGACACCTTTAATTGAATTGGACTTTGATTTTCGCGTGGCTTCATCAAACCGTGACACATTGAAAGAGCTAACCAGTGGAATCAATCATGACATACGATGTCAGAATGTTTCTCTCATTCTTCCATAATTGATAAAAGACATCGCTTTATATTGCATTTGTCAATAAAAGAGAATTGTCAATAAAAGAGAATTCAGTTTTTTTTATCGTGCCTTAGATGTTACGCTATCGTACTAAATAAAATTATGGTGATTTACAATCTTTTCAAATATAGTTTTTCATCAAGCTGAGACGTGTACCTGAATTTTCCCTTGTCTGTAACCAAAAGCCATACACCATCCGACGTAGGGCTTGCCCCACTCCGAGTCAAGTGAGTTTAAGATCGCCATGTAATTTAATACGGAGCATACTCCATAAGGAGCACTCCATAAGGACTCGCCAAGTTGTTGGAGATTTCCGTCTAAACTCGGCTTCCCTCGATCATGAGAAAAGCGTCGACAACAGTCTCGTAATAGAAGTTCGATGAGTAGCAACGTGTTAAGGTCCGCAGCGCGATAAGAGGCGTCCCTTTCCCTATTTAAAGTCGTCAGGCAAGCGATAGAGAAAGGGTGAATTTAAAGGGGCTGGCCGACTTCGCATCTTGGCCGCTTTAACTGCGGGACGACCACCTGCAACTCAGCTGCAAGTAGACAGTCCGGATCGACCGGTGGCACGCATACGCTGCACCGTCGTGATGTCGGAAAATGTATCGTAAGCTCCCTATTTAGCACGAGCGTACTTGCGCACTTCAGTGCTGGATAGTGTGCCGTATGTATTTCCAACAAGACTCGACGCTTTACCCACGCAAACGGACTGCGTTGCTTATTCAATGTCTGCACGTCGACTACCCGTTACCTCTGATAGACTAGCCTTCCGATGCGTTAAGATTGCGTTAGATACAACATGTCACTTACAATTTCCAAGCGTTCACGATACAACGGTTCCATGCTATTGCTCTGACAACATTAACGAGATATGAACATTAGATGAATATTTACGCAGCGTAACGTGATATCGATGCACATGGTAATTATGCGGATCTCTATTTCACTAACTTCGTTATATTCTGTGAAGTATCCGTTTTAAATGAGAACACGCACACATTTCTATCCCCTTTTATACATACAAACGAAAATTCCGAACGTTAATGGAGAATATTTGTAAAATCTGATCGTTGTGGTGAAATCGGGTATAACCGAGTACACTCGGTTATTAGGATTCCATCTCGTTTCGTACCTTCATTCGCATTCTCCATTATGTGGATATGTTCAAATAGTGGTGTAAAATCTAATGCGTCCACAAATGTGTATAAGTATAAATGAGATTATAAATGATCGTGTGAGGAATTATAATGGTATTATATTTTGAGCTGGCTATTATACAATGTGTGCTATTGAAAATTGTATTTATAATATATATCTGCAGTTTATGCTGTGCAACGTTTTCGTAACTATCTTCTCTATTAATTTAAATTTTAATTAGTAACATTTCTTTCGTGTATATTTAATAAATATAAAATATTTTGTTAATAATATTTTATATAGTTAATAAAAAATAGCACTCGCGTGCTCAATCAAAGTTTAGCCAGCACATTTTATTTTGTCTTTTTCTCCTTTATTACATATATTCTATTACAACACATGACGCAACCTTTAATGTATTATTGAGATATATAAGCTGTTTTTTTTCTGTCGTTTAGCGTACAGAAATTTTATATGCAATGCATGTATTTTACGTTATTTAATAACGAGGACAGATAGTAATCATACCGAATGGTTACCCATGATAATATACATTTCACGTTCAGCTTATGTACTGAGATCTAATAATAAATGTACTGTTATATGATGCAACTATTTTTATAAAATACAAAACTTTTCCATTGGTTCATAAAATTTCAATGCGGTTTTTCTATATGTTTTATTTTATAAATGCATATTTTTCTGTAGAATAAAATATATGATAAGGTAGCAAATATATTTATAAAAAATATTTTAGTAACAAATGTATGATCAAATTCGGGTCTCTTAAAATAACAGAAGTAAATTTTTAATGCATTTTTTAACTAAATAAAATTTTCCGCTTTAGAGCGGAAATTTTATAAAAGAAAAAATATAAAAAAATGTAAATAGAAATTTATTTGCATTAAATGTTGCATTTATTATGACACACTGTATGGATATGTATACGTCATCGTTTGGTGTTCTCGCAAGTCCTGGTTCGACTATGTCCGATGTTGGTGGCGATACAAACTTTCGACATTAACCCGCGCCCAAGTTTGTCCTTTCACACGCCAACAATCATATTTTTGCCTGACCGCAAAATTATCTAATTGCCATGGCTATAAAATATTGGCCTAGTTGCCGGGTAACTTTGGGACTCAGTCAAATTAAATGCTAGC
>NW_017259212.1:2028398-2030173 GCF_001594045.1 Atta colombica | reverse complement strand
TACATATATATATATATATATTTATCTTATATATGATATACTGTTCATACGCGATCTTCTTGTTAAGATTATACGCTTTTCGTTTGTAAGGGTAAATACAATTGAAATTGAAGCGTTTCTTCTTGTGACATACCCTATCCATATTCGCGTGCGAACAAATTATCTCAATTCAGTTTGTTTATTTACGTGACGATCGTCTTGTCGATATTCATTGAAGTACTAACTGAAGTAGTAATTCAAGTTTTGATACAAGTTGTGACATCTTCTCGTTGAGGTATGCAAAACAGCTCTAGAACGATGGTCATGGTTCATCACATTTTGGATTTGCAGATGAGAGTTGGCGCTTCGTCTGAGATGTTGGAAAGATACTCAAACGAAGAACAGAAAAGTCCGGAGTCATATAAACTCTACTGGGCGCGTGTAATTCAACCGAATAAAATGCCAATAAACTTGCATTCGGAACTTCTCTTGTTTTCTTTGAATGTATTTCGTAGACACGCCTACGTTATAGTCAGGGTATATTCCGTACTTAATATTTTCTATGGAGCATTGTTTTTCTTTTGAATATCTATCGTTTGAACTTATTCATTTGTTTAAGCTTTTGATATCATATTTTATCAGAGCGAATTTACGCTTCATATTCTGATATTGCAGTAAATACCAATACATGCTTGATGTGCGCCATAAATCATAACATGCACGGAAAAAGCAAGCAGAACCTTTTAATTAAACGTTATTTTGTCTCGTTATTAGAAAATTAATCTTTTCTTAATAAATTGTTGTAGAAATCTTTGATATGTGAAGAAAAACATAGTTTATGATGATAAAGAAAGAATTTTCATTGTTTAGGAAAAAAATACATATATAGATTAAAAATATTTAAATAAAATGTTAATGATATATTTATTCCAATTCATTATTGAAAAAAAATATTTTTTCGTTTAAATAAAATTAAGGATCGTCAAAATTGTCAGAAATTACTAATTAAATTTATGTTGAGTTTTCAATAACTATGTCCTTTATATTAACGGAATATTTGATTTTTTATTTATTATATTTATTATATTTATTACTTTTTTATTTTTATAATAATTTATTTGCTTGATTTTATGGAGTATAAAGAAGCGTTGATACTTTTACTATTAATATTAAAATAAATGAAAGTATTTTTTTTAATTGTTACATATTTTGAAATATGTAACTTTGGATTTATTCAACGTCTCTTTAAGATTATAGAATTGGTCAACTGTTTCATACACACACCCGCATGCACGCGCGCACGTACGCAAGAGTTTGGCTTTTTATATGTTACTAATTTTTATGTGTAAAGTAGTCGACAAAAAATACTAATGCTTTAGAATAGGAATGTGAATTATAATATATGCGAAATGATGACTTTGAAGTGCTCGATGTCGTACATGTACTTGTTTAATTGTACACGATTGGCCATCGATACAATATAAGAATTTGCTTGAAGTGTGCTAAGTCGTTCACTCAAGTTTGAGAATTTCGCTAAAGCTCGTAAGATCGCCAATAAGATTTTGTATACTTCAATGTAAATAACACTTGAAAGTCGTATTTATAAGTAGATATAAATACTACATATAAAAATACTACAATTTTAAGTATCAATTTAAAAAATGTAAATTTTTTGTTAAAAATATTTTAATGTTCTTGTATAATTTTGGACATGTAAATAAATAAAAGATCTGAAATAGTTAATAGTTTTAATATTTCGTACTTTGAATAAAATACGTATTGAGCAGGAAGCTTCT
>NW_017259212.1:2023278-2028298 GCF_001594045.1 Atta colombica | reverse complement strand
GATAATTAAATTTGTATTCCATTCGAATCTGTTGAATATTATTTTAAATAATTTCATACTTAATCATATATACATAAATTTATGATTAAATAGATTATATATCAATATTTTTATTTATTAGTATTTTTATTTAATTTTCTTATAAATGAACCGAATTATTTCATATATATAAAATACGAGAGCGTTTTCTATAATGTGTAATTTTATTGCTTCAAAAAATCAAAAATAGAATTTAAATTATTCCTAACAAGATAACCGACATTCCTTAGTATTAGTTAAAAGAAACAAGATAGGAATTTTTAGATCTTAGTATTATAGAAGATCTTGGAAGTTAGAATAAAAATGAATAAGATATCGAAATCAAATGCGATGCAGGGCTTTGCTGTGAAACCCTAGATATAGATCCGTTCAGAAGTAAAAGTAAATTACTTCTAATAGTAAAGGAAGTAAAAGTTATAAATCAATGCAATCCACGTGGTTGTGTTTTTAATCGCGAAAACCGTGTATATCCGTGCTTGAGAACTGTCAAGAACTGAATGCTTATGGTGTAAAAGAAAGCGAACGAGGTAAATTTCTCTATGAAACTATTATTTTCTCTTATGAGAAATTTAAGATACGTTCGTAGGGGAATATTAACCACGTAAAGGTAGCCAGCAAGAAAGTACTTTCTGCGAATTTGGCCTATGCAAATACGGGTGAACAATCCGGATAGGTCGAGTTTGCGAGCCCTAGTGAAAAAGTTTGGACGCCTCGCGACGAATACTAATTAAAGACTTGCGGAATGAAATTAGTTAGCCGAAGGATCGGAGGTGACTCTCAAGGATGGACGATGGAATCCTCGACTCGGCGACGAAGAGCCGCTTATGATAATATAATAATACTTACTTGGGGGCTCGGAGTGCTACCTCCAAGCTCATTATGCGTTTAGTTCATAACTTCAATTGGATTCTTACTATCCCTACCGAGGGCTTTCATCCAACCGTTGTCTCAAACCATCCTAATTATACAAGTAATTACTATCGCGAAAGAGAACGTTTCAACTCATTCATGGCCGCGATGATGCTGCATAAGCAAAGATAGTTTATCTCTTTTGCAATTCAAATATTTTGTTCAAGATATTTGATTAAAATTTATTGTACTTATTATAATTTCGTTACAGTAGAAATACGATATCACAAATTTTAGAATTTAAACATTTCTATCATTATACTGTATATATATTAGCCAATGTTTCTGATGATTATAATTTCCTTTCGTTAGAATCATATTTAATCATTTCAATTTGATGCATTTTGAAATGCGATTTACGACTTACCGTCAGTAAACGCATTTTAGAAGAGAGAAAAGAGAGAAAAGAAAATATTTGTTGACCCCCATTGCTACGGGAAATTTTCACAGGATCTATACTGTCGCTCGGAAGGCTTTGAAATCAATCTCAGTACTCTGGGAACATGATAGTACGACGCGAGTAGAACTTCTTCCTTCCTCCGCCTCAATCCATTGAAAAAAGGCTCTTGAGTCCATCTCAAGGTATCGATTAACAAACACTCGAACAGCTAGTGCTGCCTTTGTAGAGCCCGCTTTGCAGAGTAACCGCTCGTGGTAAAGCCGTTTCGAGCTTTCCTGAATGGCACAGTGAAAGCTTTCTGTGTGAACGACTCACCGAGTGTTGCACAAGAGGCGGACCTTTCGAACTCCACAGAATAACGCGACCGTGCGCATCCATTTGTGCGCGGTAGAATTTCGCCGACCTAATCGAATTCCAGTTGCGTCGGCGAAATTTCCGCATTCGCGACCGACGAGCGCGATATTTAATTTAGCAACGCCGATTTGGTATTCATGACGAGGCATGCTGTGGACGTAAATATAACGCTTTGACGGAGCACTTGGAAATATGTATCGACCCTTTGATTTTCTTTTCCAAAATTGAACCGATATTCTATTCGCCAGGCTGACTTTGACTCGTCAAAATTGCTTTCAGCTTTTACCATCCAAGACTTGTACTTAACATGCTTTCTTTTGTTAAATAAGGATATGAAATTCTCATAAAATCGCAATTGCATTTTCACATTTTTACGTTTTCCGATCATTGACAATATCTTGTACGAATTCTGTATTATATATGTAGAAAATTTTAGAAAATAATCAAAAACTTGATAAATTTATTTTGTTTAGATAAGAGATTATGTGATGTGTAATACGTATTGAGTTATATCTGCATTCGTTTGCAGCACAACAATTAAACACTTTCACCCTGCTATGTCAAGAAAACCATCTATCACGTAGTAATCATGCTCTATGCTACACTGTTGTATGCAACAAAATTCTTGGTCATAGTATGTGAAAGTACTTACCTTCAGATTTAGGTGCGGGAGGTTTGCGAGTGGCCCAATTTGTCCGAATACTTCTGCCACCTAGCCATTGGCCGTTCATGTTGCCGATCGCACTTTCTGCTTCCTGAGAAAAGACAACAGACAAAATCAATATTTTCTATCGTAAATTCTAAAAGCGAAATATATATTATCCATATATTAAAAGTAGAAAGGAAACAGTTTTGTTAATTATTAAATGTAGAAAGCTACATTAGTTTTGATATTAATTCTGTTGAACTTTGCAAACATTCATTTAATATTTGCTTTGTTAACATTTCTAACATCTTATATATAATATTGTACGTATATTGAAAAAAAATCTATTCCATTCTCTTTCGCAACATTGCTTTTTGCTTATATACATAATGGAATATTTTTTACAATACCTTAACAGTGCATCGGATTTTATTTGGTCTTTATGCTATTACATTGTTCATTAATTCATTTTTTATGATCAAAGAAATCGTTGATTTTGCAAAGAGCATTCAAATGGAAATACAAAATATTTTGCATACAGTAAAACGGTCATTTTATTTTATAATGCACTTTATCGAATGTATATGAACGGATACGATTACAGTTAAATTTGCAAAATTCTTACATTACAATGCTATACCCCTGAAACACGCGTTAAAAACATAGAAATAAATATATGAAATACAATGACAAAGAAGATAACTGATATTTTTGTAAAATTTATCATGCAATTAACGTGAATTTTATTAAAAAAAATATAAATAATAATTGTGATATTACAGAAAAGACAGAATTGTGTGTATTACAGAATGCTTCTAAGGGATTTTACCAAGAGGCGAATGAAAATACGCGTCGTCGCGCGCACAGTGCCTCTACGAAAGCTCCTTTATTGTCTTTCGCAACGTCTATAACAACAATTGCGGGGCGTCGTAAGAACCGCGACGGGAGAATCCGCGCGAAACGCGAGATGATGCCGCCGCCATTCACACGCAAAACCGCGGATAAAACCAACAGGTATGTTGACGTCAATATTATCCGCGACTTATTGTTGATTCAGCCGCGGTATCCCGTCGGCATGGCCCTCGATCCAGGTCAACTTAATATACGTTTTGAAATTTTATTCGATCGACTGCACTCTTGATTCCCCGGATTTTCATGAACCGCTTCGGGCGATCCGGGACGTTTTCCATTGCGACATTGGATTCTCAAGGCAGAATCGGGAACACCTTTGGCAAAGAGGAGAAAGCATCATCGACGTATTTCTGTGCAATGTGAGCTATTTGCACAATCCATGATTTGAACGAAACAGATTTCACGATGCTCAATCCATCTTCTTACGTATTCATTACGTAATTCTTGTATAAAAAATAAAATCTTTATATTGATAATAAAAAAATCTTTATATATGATAAAATTCGCGAAAGAAATAAAAAAGTCATATACTATGATGTTTGCGCGTAGTAACTCGCGCGTAAGAAATAGGGTATGGCACACGTCATCATTTGCACCGTGTACATTGTACACGCGCGGAAATGTACGCTCGCGCGACATCGTTGACGGTAGTATTCGGACGGTAGATTCGCAGGATGGCTGAGAAGATGGAGATCTAAAAATATTCTCGACGAAGGAATTCCCCGAAAAAGTTTACTGTTCGAAAAGCTTTTTGGGTATGAGAGAAGGAAAGATACTTTGTTCTCTCTTTTTTTCTCTTTATCTCTCTCTACAGTCTTCTACAGTCTTTGCCTCTTTCAGCTTCTATAGTCCACCCTCTGTCGCTCTTTACTCTCACCCATTTGCGCCATTCGGGACGTCCTCGGCTTTGCCTTTGCCTCATCTCAAGTCGTTACTTTCTTCCATAGCGCGGGCTTCAGCCAGTGGCTCTCTGAGCTTTTCTGCACACGCTCCTTATTCCTCGTCGCATATCCCGCTAGATAAAATATTTTCGAATCTCCATTCCCGATATGATGCCGTACATTCGCGTGGTTAGCCTAGATAGAGCTCAGGCGACCGAATGCCCCGTTCTAAGCCGATTCTAAACTTCGGTCGATATCCCGACGCCTCTTCGACCCGCAACCCCTGAAAACCACCGCCGCTTGCCTCCTTCCGTCCGGCGTGACCAGGGCGTTTACGTGGTACCAGAAGTACCACCACCAGCCGGCTCGCGTTTCTCCCTACACTTTCCACCGGCCGGTAGTTTGAGCTGTCCAAGCACCCATCAAATCGAATTTCTTCCGCGGTCGGCGATGCTATAGACAGACGGGAACGCCGCTTACCGACACCCAACTGTTTTACACGCATTATTAAGTCATGCCCCAGCACGGAGTAACGTGCCATCGGATTACGTGGCCTTAACGAAACTTCCTTCTGAACCAAACAAAGTCCTGTACAAAGCCTCATTGTATAATCGACTTTTGCCTCTTTAGGCTTGTCTCTTTTAAATTTTCTATCATTTACATTGAATTTTTATTGTTTTGTAAATTTTCTTATTAAATGTTTTAATTCGCAATAAAAGATGTATTTTTAACAAATTATAGTATAAGTGTATTATAGTAAAATTATAGTATATAGTATAAGAATCAAACTAGTTATAGGGTCCTGACTAATAATGTTCTTAAAAGATGATAAATATTTTACATATTTTATTAGCAGATATATCATTATTTCGTATTTAA
>NW_017259212.1:2013784-2023178 GCF_001594045.1 Atta colombica | reverse complement strand
ATATATACATATAAAATATATATTATTATATATGTATATATAATTATTCACATGTAATATGATTGAAATTTTGTGTTCGTTAAAATAATAAAATTTCAAGGCAAAATTCCAAAAAGTATTTCTTTCAAACGTTTTTCAAATTATTTATTTAATTTGTTCATACAATTCAGAAAACTTAAGTAACATTTCTATTTTTAATAAAAACTGTATGACTCCATGACTAAATAAAAATATGACCTGTTGTTTTAAAAATTCTGCGACTCGCTACATACGATATTCCTATTGCGTCAGAAAATAAAGACTATTTATTTACATGGCTGTGCGTATATTCAATGCCACGTGTCAACGTGGCTGTTATATTCGATATTTTGACTGTAGCTGTAAATAACGTTAATACATACGAAGGTACCGTTTTCCAATGCACCGTAAATGACGTTCTAATTGCTTCGTTTACATACTTGAGAGAATACAAATCTATGCGAATGAAGGCACGCTTTTGTGTATTTAAGGTCGTGAGTCATAATATCGTACGATTTATCGATCAAATGGTAGAGTAATAAAACTTGACAGTAACTAGAACGACCCGAGCACTTACGTAGTGTGTGTAAGTATACATTGACTATCAACTAGTAACAGGGACAGAGCTTGGACTACATGACGGATCCATCTACGCATAGACATTGTACCATATTCGCTCTTGGAAATGTTTTACATATTTTTTCTTTTCAAAATTACAAATCCTGATTATTCTTATTTTGTTGATATTCAGATATAAATCAATTTTTAACACAAAGAGAATGAATATTTACTTATTAAGATTCAAGTAATTAGTAACATTCGCGTAACACACGTGTCAAAGAAAACTGTTGCCATTTCTAAACATCGCACCTGTGAGAGATGAATATTATAATATATAACAATTACGAAACATAAAGCCTGGCATTCATATATAGAGTCTTATTTAAAATCATCTTAAGATGTCATAAACCAATCACACAGTCGTATTAGAATTTTAAGATGATCTTGAAATTGACGAACTGAATATTAATACGACGACTATGAATACTAATCATATTAGGACCGTACGGCGGGACATTATAAAGCTTATTAAATGCAGTATTCGAGATTTCGAATTCGTCTCTGAAGAAAAACAAGAATCCCGAGAATTCGTATTTCATCTTAAAAGAGCCAGGATGTTAGATGCTAGGCTAGGCGATCAGAGTTCGCGATTTAGGTACGTGTATCCGGCGGTCGAAGGATATAGTGGCGGTGAGACTGGTCGGTGGGGGTAGCGGTGGGTAGGAAAGGGGAGAAATTTTCGCGTGTTTCTCGAGGTTAACGGAGACACTCGGGAAATTTATACTTCGGCAATAGTAATACCGCGGGTGTGAGGCAGGTGCCGGCGGTGGTCCAGATCGATAGGACATTAAAACAGAGGGGAAACGAAGAGAGGGTCTACCTTCGGGGCAGGCGCCTCGACGAATAACCCCGCCATAAACGGAGGAAAGCCTTCTTTTACTCAGCCGTACATCTAACTTCGCCGTGATTTACGTCACAGATTTTGGCGGGTCACACTAAAACTCGGGCCACTCTCCATTTAGCCCCGAAAAATGATGTTGTAAACTGTGACAGTCGGACCTTCCCCTTTATTTGATCAACGAAAGCCGAGAGAACGGCGTCAAGTTTGACATACTGCGGATGTGATTTCGTAGTTATTACCTTGTGGAATACTCACGTTC
Organism: Atta colombica; assembly: GCF_001594045.1. Taxonomy (NCBI): domain Eukaryota; kingdom Metazoa; phylum Arthropoda; class Insecta; order Hymenoptera; family Formicidae; genus Atta; species Atta colombica. The sequence continues at coordinate 2,021,439 of NW_017259212.1, read as the reverse complement.
TTTTCGACTCTAGAGACAATCGGATTGTGATAATTAAAAATGCAATAATTAAAATACTGCTCGGAAGGAAATTATCTACCATGTCATTACTATCGTAATTCTGATTTACAATACATCTTTCATCTTCTTTGCTTACCTAAGTGCCCGAATAATTTGTTATTTCATTTTTTACTATAATTCTTTAGGAATAGAATTACGAACATTGTTATTTTAATCGATGCGCTTTATATGTTTTGCAACTTTCTTTAAAATGATTGTCCTTTAGACTTTCTTGAGAGTGATCGCATTTTGATAAAAGAGAACGTTACAAGAAAGCGTGATGTATAAAGTTTTCTTAAAGATGCAAAGTAATTGAAGCAAAAAGTTAATTTGGAATAAGTACATTTTTAGTAGTTAAGATATATCGATTGATATAATACATATTCGGACTTATCTTATTAAACTTTTTAAATAGAAAGAAATTTCTTCTACTAAACCAAACGTTTTTCATGCTATAAAGACAGAATGAATAACAAAATTGCAAAATTTTGTGTTTAAAAATTATATGTGTCTAATAAATTACAATTTTATATTTCTTAAAAATAATTTATTAATAACTAATAATTTTATATGTGGGTAATCTAGTACGAAATTATATAAAGGTGATAGTGTTCTGTGCAAAATTTGAATATCGTAGCTAAGGCTCGTACAGTAGAATCAATTTATTATCTTAGCTACGATAATGATAAATTTTCTGTTTTCTAAGTAAATTAGATTAAGAGTATCGTTCACTTACCGCTTTTTTGACGAACGAAACAAATCCATATCCCTTAGATTTTAAAGTTTGGGGATCTCTGACAACTCTGCAATCTCTGTAACATAAATATTATATTTGATAAGATAAGCTATAAATATAAATGGTGTGTGCAAAATTAAAATTTAATTAATCAAGAATTTTAGGATAGACATTTCGTTAAATTCAACACTCGTTTTTTATTAAGAATTATTTAATTAAGAGCTTTTATTTTAAATCATATCTGAGATTTTTTTTATTAGTAACAATCTTTAAATATTTTAACCCGGCGTGAACTAGGTGATAAAGTACCTAAAAATATCTAAATCTAAAAGTACTTCAAGACAACGGGTCTCTCACTAAATAAAAACTACAAATAAAATATTCAAAATTATAAGAAAATTATGTTTATTAAAATTTTAATAAATTAGTAACAATTTTAAACGTTAAAGAGATCAATGTGTCAGTATGACATACCTGACTTAACCCACATAAAATAATTGTTAAAGTTTAAGTAATTATTTTAATTATATATCTTAATTATGTTTTTTTTCTATTGAAATAACATACATGTGTATATAATAATATCTATTTTCTCTAGAATTCTCTCATTTTCCTCTATGTCTTCATTATCGCAATATTACAGTACTCGTATGAGACCTCAATTTGTTTCATGCGCAATTGAATTTTGAAACGCTCATATCCTCTAGAAAAGTATTGGCGACATTGTCGGGCGAATTGGGACCGGGTTGCCGGACCACCCTCGACGAATTCTTTCTCATAATTAAGATTCCAGTAGCGCCCGACGGACAAAATTAGGAATACTGGAACGTGCGACATGGCCCTGGAGGCTGCAGTCGTTTTAACGAGAGGTTAAGGCGAGGAAATATTCTTTCGACCGATAGAACGGGGTAGCGCGAATAAAATTCCGCACCGCATATATACCGATCCCTCCTTTCACTTCCGTTATCCGTCGACTACCTGGACTTTTCTTGACCGCAATTGGAAATTTTCAAAAGACTATGTCGCGCGGTACCCATTATCAACTATGCACGGTGATTGATGTAGACGGAACGGCGGAACTTTGATATATGACACTTTCCGCGTACTACGAAATTAATTGCCCGTAGAAAAAAATTGCCGGCGTGAAGATGACAGTACTGACTCCTCTTCTTTTATTTTCTCGTTTGTGATGGATTAAGTGCAAAAGAGCAGCAAGTAATTAGAAAATAGATCGTTGAACGACATCTATAGGACGTTTATGCGACGGTTATGCATTTTACAGATAGCAAAATATTGTTTCTGATTAATAAATTAAAAAGTCGATAATTTTGTTGGTAACAAAACTTGGTAAGTATTAAAATGCTTCTATTCTATTTTGATATACATTGTTTCTTTTGCTACTTACTTACTTAGTTTATTTGTCAAACTAAAAGCATGCTCAGCTGCTTTACGAAGACAAGTCATTAAATACATAATGCGTAGAACCACAATTTAATGTGTTATGTTTGAAAAGTCTTGCAAAAACAATGTTCGCTGTGATACACGCGGATGGAAAGCGAAGAATAGGCAGTAAAAAAAAGCAAAAGAACGACCTCGTTTGGTAAGAGAAGACTTCAAAGAAGGTTTGTCAAAAGGAAGGAACGTAAAAAAGAATAAAAGAGAAGGCAGGCGGAATTACGCGCGTTTCAGGCTGTAACCAGTCGGTACTTCCACTCTGTGCATCAATTTGAATGCACACCTGCCGCGGTTTCGCCCGTAATTAAAACGATTAATCGATCAAAGGACGTATCTGGGCGGAAGCGAAAAGAGTGAGAAAAAATTTGTACCATGTGTACACCCTTCCTAATGAGTAACGGCAGAGAATAAATTAATCTATAATGACTAATGCGAAACATTACTAGTAGCGCAGCAGTAATTAAATAAATTCAAATCCGACGATGTGTTCCTTTGCCGAAGCAAGGAAAATCACGAAATGAATTAAAGATTTGAAAGGCGAATTTCGAACGACGAACCGTCAGCCCAGTTGATTAATCTTTATTGGAAATAAATTGTAAATTAGTGAATCGATTTCGCGTATTTCTCTTTTTTTCTCTCTTTCTCTCTCTCTCTCTCTCTCTCTCTTGTAATCTTTTAGTGGTGTTATGTTCCAAGTAACAAATATGGGTGTATAATTTTAATTGACAATGCTTTCTCTCATGGTGATACGCGTGCGACATCAAAGGCCTTTTGGAACCGCGATATACTGTTTCCGATTGCTTTTGCACCGAACGGTCGGCAAACGTCGTAGTTTACGAGCTCGGAATGTTGAGTGGTCAATATAAGTTAGATGTAGAACACGCTGCTAGTCGCCCGCATACGCTGTTACCCACACTTCACATCGCTTACATCGCACCGCGCACATATACCTTGCGCTGGTTCTATCGATATAGATTTGAGCTTGTATGTTTCGTATAACGCTTATTCTCTTCCTCTTTGTCGTTTCTTTTTATGTCCATTTCTCTGGTTGGGCCGCCACGTAGAGCGAAACAATTGGCACGATGGCGGCGTGTTCTGTGGATTTACGTTCTTCACCGCAAAAAATCATAAATTAATGCATGGTTATTGACGCGATAAATCTCAGAATTTAATTCAGGTTCCGTCGAGTCTTGTCGCACGACAACGCCGTCCCTCTCGTCCGTTTTGGCTGGTGATATAGCCGCGACAATGCCAGAGGCTCGCACTCTGGCGGGCAAAGCCTCGATAGGATAAAGAGTAAGTCTGGATTTATTGCCATCGAGCCAGTCGAACACGATGGACGTGTGGATAGAAAAGGTTTTGCGTGGGCGGATTGGAGAGCAGAGAGCGATGATTCAAATTGTACGCCGGACATGTATCCGATGTGATGAATCCCTGCATAAGTTATCTCTCACAATCAGTCTATCAATTTTGAAATTGATTTCCTGTGTAATATTGTACTATTCATTTCTTCATATCAATAATAGTTAGTTTACATTATAAATAATGAGTAAATTGATTGTAAAATATAATTTACATTCTTATAGAAATATATTATATATATATGTATATATAATAGAAAATGTAACGCGGAAATGGCGATATTGTGTTACGATATTTCTATAGCTGTAGGGAAATTTGCATCCAAGGATACACCGTAAGTTCAGATTTATTGCCGTCGACTAGGTCGGGCGTGATAGACGCGAGAATGGAAGGATGGGGTGTGTCGATGTTTCAAATTGCGCGCTAGGGACGTAATCCGCAGAAAGATTGCAGGCTTGTTGTTCGTTCTATCAATTTCGAAATCTTGATTCTACGTTGTTTATATAGGTGATATCTGTCACGAATATACAAACGGATGAGCGCTTACTTTCTTAAATTTTCAATTATTTCTTATCCCAATCAATTATATTAATAGAATTATACAATATTATACTTTTATTATTTAATCGCGAATAGTCATCTAGGCTATTTTTATATCTTAATGACAAAAGATGTGAAAATTGTTGGTAAATATTGTTTTGTGTGGATACTTAACATACTATAATTTAATATAATACTTTTGAGACTTTCACAGGTGTTTTTTTCAGGGATGCCAAAGAGTTTACGGGTTATCGCCGTAATATTGTTAATGTTTAATTAACAATTGTTTAACATATTTTTTTCTTTTTTAATAATTATTTTCTATGAACTTTTAAAATATTCAATTCCATCGCAAATCTACAATAAAAAAGAGTGATATTAATTAAAATCTTGAGAGGAAAAGATGGTATTATAACATCCCAGTTACATTTTACACAATAATTTTGTTAATAATCAATATTTAAGTTTAAAATTTGATAATTACATTTGTTAAAATATTATTGAATCGATTCTGGATTCAAAATTACGAAATATTTATTACTTAGAATACTATTAATAAAAATGTGGTGACATTGTATAATGACTCGAAGAAAAAAAGGTGGTAATGTGACCTTCCATAAAATAACCTTAAAATATTTGTTTTGTCTAGAAAAAAGTATTTGATTACAAAATTAACAAAAAAATAAAATAAAATTTTAAAATGTATGCAAATGAATGTATATACATTCACATAACTTCTGCATATAAGCTGCTCAGTAAACTAAAAATAGTAATACATAACACGTAATGTAAACTATAGATTAATAGTAGAGCTACAATTGGTTATCAAATAATTATCTTGATATGAAAACTTCAAAATAGAGGTCGTGAATAACCAATACCATAAAGGATCACATTAGCAAAATGCATGTTATTGTTTAAATTTGCATAACTCAAAATATACACAGTCAAATAAAATGTTAAATAGCAAATAACATATTCAACACACTCAAAAATACATGTAACAATACGCTCATATTTAAGAAAAATGAGAGAATGGTGTAAATGCTAAAATGTATCTCAGTTTCGGAATTCTTGAAAATAAAAATGCGTTATAAGCTGGCTATTAAGTGTTGGTAGACAGACCGGGACTCATTGGCATAAAAGGCAAATTGGCATTACATTTATAATAAAAGAACAATGGAAAAGTTACTGCAAAATATTTCTTTTATAATAGATATTCTTCTTAAGTTCCATTTAAACCAAACAAGTACTACAATAGAAAAAGGAAAAAGTTGATTCAAGAGTAGACAAGTAAATTTGAGCACTTCATAATTTCGTATTAATGTTCTTCGGTTTGCGAAAGCAAATCTAAATGATGTATTATTAGTTAAAAGAAAAGTGTTTGTTAGTATACAATACTTATTTTGAGTAACAATGGTAATTTGTTATAATAAAATGATTAAAATCGGACGTGTGCAGAGATAGAGTGTATTGGCTCGTATCATAAGAAAGGTTAGGTTATATTAACTTGCTGTACCACACGTGTGAACATTTAATTACAATTTAACTCTGACAAAAACGCTTTATATTTAATATTTCACAAAACGCTTTATATTTAATATTTCTGTATTAAAATGAGGTAGAATTAAAATAATTTACACTTATTTTTCTGTAACAACATCTTGCTATTTGATTACAAAATAATTTTGAAAGATACAATTTTTACCAAAAAGTACATATCTCCTATCTAATTTTTATTTTTATTATTTTTCTATTATATTTTTGTTAGTTTAATATAGAGTTTATCATGGAGGCAATTTATACTGTGATATGTACCAATTTACTCCATCGGGGCAAGTTAACTACAATGCAGCGTATCTGTATTTCATTTATTGCAAAGAAATTATATATAGAACCATTACTGATACGAAAATGTAGAGAAAGGTTTCTCTACATTTTCTATCATATTGATATATTTTAATCATAATAATTAATTGTTTAAAAGATCTAATGTCGAAATTGTGAAAATTGTGTCAACGAGACTTGATCTCCCCTATATCATCATGATGTAATGGCGAGCTACTAAATAAATAATTCCATAAGTAATCATTAGGATTCACTATATAATAGCGGAGATGTTAAGGGAGTCCATAATATATACTGGCCATAATACCACTTTCCTCTCTACTTTTAAGAAATACTGTCATAATAAGCTACTTAATGTATTTATCTCATTTAATGCTAAAACTGCGAGTTTAAATTAACTCAATCACGGTTCAAGGTAAATTTGGCTTTTTACGAGAGAGGATTGTCGTCATAAAAGCAAAATTGTAATTGATTATGATTATAGTGAAAAATCACGAAAATATAAAGCTCCAAAATTCAAATTAACTGGAAAAGAAAAACTATCAGTTGGGTGAAAAATGGCACTGCTGCGATTATAGTGTTATCTGTTATCTGTTTGGTTCCTGTTTATTTTTTCAGAAAATTGTAATTAAATATTCATAATATTCTTAAATACTAATAAATCGCGGAAAACTATTAATAATATATAACAACAAACAAATTAATTAAACAGAAGGAGTTCTATTATTGTATAATAATAATAATATATTACAATATGTTAATAATAATGGTTTTAATTGGGATATAAAGATATCCCGGGTGATCGTTTTTTTACAAAAAAGCCAGGTGATTATTCCCGGGTTAAAGTACGATGTTATCTCTATCTATCAATAATGCGTTGATAATTAATAGAATTATCATAGTCATAATGACTTTTAATGACATCTATTAATAATAAGAACTTTCTAAATATTATATCACATATTATATCATAATGATTATAATATATATATTCTGTTCTATTTCTGCAAAGTAACTTTCTTAATGCGATTTAATTCTTTTTAAACAAGTCACGATGATTCAATCGTTTAACAAGTTTCTAGATTTTGTTCTCTTTAATCTTAAGGCAAGTATAGTGGAGCTTGTAAAATTCCCAGTGGTAATTTCTTTTATCTCGCAAAGTAAATTCCCGGAATTGATAAAAGCTGGCCGGCAGTTCAATTTTGATAATTAACATGCGATTCACTTGTACGGTATTTACTTAACAATCGCTGGTTTGTAATGCCTGCTGGACGTATTCTGTTCGTAAACACCGTACTTTTGTCAGAATGCTCGATGCATTTCAACAAGTCTAAACTGATCTCCTTGTGCTTTTCGCATTTTATTCGTATCTTTTTCCTGCATCCTCTCTTACCTATCTGCTTTTTATCTTTCATTCTTGTCTAATGCGCCATTTCCCTTCTGCATTCATGCTATTCCCTTTTCATACATACTATTCTATTATTTTGGAAACATTCAAACGTACTTGATAATATCATAATTGAATCTTACTCCGCAAAAAATTCTTTCCAGTTTATTTAGCATGAAAATCAGATGAAACTTTTCATTCGCGAGATTTGCTGTTCCCTGCATTTGAAAGAGAGTTGTAACTTTTTTTAGATAATGACAAAATCACAAATTCAAATTTTAATGAAAA
>NW_017259212.1:2010044-2013684 GCF_001594045.1 Atta colombica | reverse complement strand
ATATAATAATATTAAGTATTATTCATAATAATTTAATTGACAATTCTATAATATGTATAATATATATTTTCAAGGTAACAAACTTTAACTTAATCAAATCTTTTTAACTAATAATTAAGCCAGTAATATCATAAATTCTTTTACATAATAAATATTTTAAGTATTATATTATAAATACTGTTTATTTCGTATTTATTTTATATTTGTGTAATTTGTACAGGATGAACATTTCCGCACTATTACACTGTTCTTAAATTTTATTAACTTTTAAGTTACACAATTTGAATTTAATTTCATGACATTAAATTTAATGTATTTATAATTAAAAAGTATATTTGTGTACATATACATAAAATTGTATTCATGAAAATTTATGAAATTTAATGTACTTTTCATAAAATTTTATTAAAAGTATATTAAATTTCATAAATTTAATGTAAATTTAATGTACACGTTTATTTCATTTAAGTTAGTACTGTAATTTAATTTTCAGTTAAATCATTTATTTCTTTTAATTTCGTTCATAACCACGAACTTCATTTACAGTAAAGAAAACTCGTGGTTATATTTCTAACAATACATTTTCTGCAACTTTAAGATCTTTCATATAACCTTCTATTTCAAACATGTATGTCATAAAGAATAGGCAATCTTTATTTCCATCGGTTGAAGCCTATACGTTTCTATCAATGATCGTTCAAGCATTCTACCCCATTCATATTTCGTATAATATATTTTCGATAAGGTGGAAGGAGCAGAGGGAGAGGAGAATCGTGAATTGACGAAATCGTGTCACGACCTCATCAGTTTCATATCCTTAAACCGCGAAACTTTCGCATATTAACCTCCATTCCTTGATGCCGCTTTTTCATCTTTCATACTGTGCCGGTTCCTTTGACTACGTGCTGCGCAGGCAGTCTTTCCATTAGCCGTCGGAAAAATTCAAACTCATTAATTAGGCGCTAGGAATGGCGCGTCAGCATGAAAATCTTTGTACCATAGGATCTGGGTCCTTATCGCCCGGGCAACGAAGATTGAAGAACACCATTTTCGAGCGGGCAGGGAGAGGAATTGTGGGGTATGAGCGTTCGCGGGAACAGATTCATCAATCTACCTACAAATAATCGCTGCAGAGTGCTATCGTTCATCAGCATTTGATCGCTATTCTCGGACGCCGCTTATCGATTTCTGTATCAAGGGAATAACAACTTATCTGTTTACAAGGGATAGAAATACCAAGTAAAGTAGAACATTTATAAAGCACGCGACATTTTACGATGACAAATTGATGTTGTGTCATTGAAAGATTCCAGAAGAAAATCAGGTCGGATGTCTCGATTTAATTATAAGCTGAGTGTACAATTATATCGCGCAAGTTTCACATAATCGCTTGTCGCGTGTATATACATATATGTATGAAATTTATATATGAAATACCAATTTTTAGCATATATAATTACGCATATATTTTACATATTTAGATAAAATGTTACACTTTCAAAGCACAAATTTCATTCTTTACTTTTATATGGTTCTAGCCATATAATATTTTGGAGTATGCTACAAGAGAAAGCCTTTATCGGAAATATTTCGAGTTCAAGCAGCAAGTGGTATAGTGCAGTTTTCTGTGCTAGCAAGAGTTGTTATCTTCCGTATAATGAATCCCGTGGGATGTAAGTTATGAATTTATAACCCTCTCACGGCTTGAGGTTGAAATATTTTCGATAAGAAGTTACTCTTCTCTTCGATTATGAATAGTAAAAAAGCTAATCTCAACAGACTGACATCTTATTATCGATTATCAAATTCTCGCGTAAGTCGAAGATTTGATTACATTGATAAAATATTACATTCTATTCAATAATTAACATCAATCATTATAACTTGCTTTATTATCGATTTATTCGCGTCTAAACATTGTATTTGTAGAGGCAGGAATGTGCATTCTGCATAATCAGCCAAACCGGTTAAAGTTTACATTATCAACAGGGTTAAGAGTGTTTATAAAGCATTAAAGACCTGCATTTTAGCGTAATGCTAGTCAATCAAGTGGCACGATTGTTTACACAAACTTTGTTGACTTTAAGTAATGTAGCAAGAAAACTTTATTCTCTCTAGAAACAAACTAACGCCTTCTTATACTTCGGAGTATATTTTCTCTTAATATAGCTTTAATGGCAGACATGCTAGTCTCATCTCGGATTGATTTTGTAAAGCGCGATATGGGTGTCTATTGATATCTGTTAATAAAAAATCGTAATCGTTGCTACAAATGGCATATTTTCATTACTTTCATACTTCATCATTTAGGACTTACTGAGAAATAAATATTAGGTATACGACAAGAATAGGAATCATAAAAATCATTACGCTTATTGATGGAAACGACAGGACGCGACCATGTAGTTTACTTAATTCTTACTAAGTGCACTCAATACCGAGCCAGCTAATTGTTGATGGGATAGGTCGGGTCGATGGCGCAGGGTGGAGGCGGACAAAGTCTCAGACAAAGTCGTGTTGGCACCGATGCCATCCAACAGCCCTCGAGGGTCCCACAAGCAAAGCTCCCTTCGATTTTGAGATCGCGTCGAACGAAATTGTGCTCGTTGTGGAAATGTTCACCATTGAACTCCTCCACGGCACGCTGCTCCTACTTTCGACGCTGTAAACCGCTTATTAATGTCTCCGATACGTAACACGCGGCATCAGCACCGGCCATTACTGAGCCCCTTTTCACCCCTGCTCCCGATTTACCTTCCGCCTCTATCATTCTCATCCCCTTTTCGCGATAGTCACCCCTATAACCAAAGGGTTAACCGGCCCTGCCGTAAGCGAGATTATTACCTAGATAACCGGAAAATTAACTGCAAAATGCGCCGTTTTACCCTGCCGGCGAGGTTATGGTAATTTTAATAACATATTTATTGCTCCCCGACTGTCCCCTCTCTCTTAATGCCCACACAAAAGGCAACACTGAGCGTTTGTAAGCGAGGACAGATAACGCGCCGCTGATTACGCGCCGGCGCTATTTTGCAAAGTTCGCCGGAGCTGAATTCGTTCGGGCGAGTCGCCAGGCATCGGTAATTTATGTCTTTTCCCTGCAACGATGCGTGATATGTGTATAATGTGTGCAATTTTCAATCCGAATTGATCCACGTATAATCCATTCGCCAGTACCTATAATACCGAAAACGCTATCAGTTATTGTAATACAATCACAATGTCGGTATTTTCAGACCAATATACCGCAATTGACGAATTAACATGATGTAATATTTCATTAAAAGATTGTGCAACTCTATGATAATATTTGAAATCTTGTAATAATTTGGAATGGAATATTATATTATAATTACATTATTGTGTTATCTATACATTTATTTAGATGACATATATACAGGGTTAACATATTTCGTTCCGAAAAGTCATCTACCATTTTGCAGTTTACGCAATAGTTAACGAGATATTAATAACAGTTTTTCTATAAAATTGATAGTATTTGAGTAAAAAATTATTCTAGATCAATATTTGGTAATTTTTAGTAATTAATATCTTGTTAACTTTTCGACTCAGTTCGATTCACTCTATCTGCTCATGATGAGTGACGAAATGTTAAAATCACCCTGTATATGCCATATAA
>NW_017259212.1:2002367-2009944 GCF_001594045.1 Atta colombica | reverse complement strand
CACGCACACGCACACACATATATACGTGATCGTTTGATAAGTTTGGTAAATTTCCATGAAATGGCGCTACAATCCATTTGATGACGCGACATCTCGAAAGATCTACTTTTCGAACTTCTTCAGGCCAAATTTCAGCCAGAAAGGACGCATAGTTCACGTTTGGTAGTCATTTGAAGCGAGATTGGCGCGTAAAAAAGTGCTCTTCCATCAAGACAACGCGCCGTCCCACAAGTCGACCGTTGCAATGACAAAACTACGAATTGGGCTATGAATTGATTCCTCATTCACTCCATTCTCCGGATTTAGTCCCATGTGACTTCTTTCTGTTCCCAAACTTAAAAACTTGGCTCGATGGGAAGAAATTCTCGTCAAATGAGGAAGTCATTGTCGCCGTCAATGAGTATTTTGCAGACTTTGAGACAGCCTATTTCAAATGACTACCAAACATGAACTATGCGTCCTTTCTGGCTGAAATTTGGCTTGAAGGGATTCGAAGAGTGGATCTTTCGAGATGTCGCGTCATCAAATGGATTGTAGCGTCATTTCATGGAAATTTATCAAACTTATCAAACCCACGTATATATAATACGAATATTTGTATTTATCTGATGCGATGGATTAAAATTTCATTAAGAATTCTGTTTCATATTTGTTACTATATAAAATAAACGAATGTGAAAATAAAAAAATAAAAGGAGTAATAAGAGAAGAAATGAAATTGATTATAAAATGTATATTAAGGATATTATGGCCATTCGCGCAATAGAAGCATGAAACAAAAACATATAATAAAATGCCGTAGCACAAGCAATGATGGCGGCTTGTAGCCCTTCTTCACGGGTCGAGTAAAACTTCCAGCTGAATGGTAAATGCCCGAGTATTTTCTCCAATCGATAAGCTGCATGGCACATCTACTGATCACGATAATAAGTTTATCCTATCAAGCCCGGAGAGACTACAAGAATACACCACTTATAATTATATTCTCGTAAATTTCCAGCAAATGAAGATTATATCATCTAATTATTTATAATATTATATTTTTATTTTGTTAGCATAATCTTTCTGCGTAAAAGAGATGCTGAATAAAATGTACAGATATATCAAAATACAGAATGTCATTCATTATCAATGATCTTTATTGACATGATTATAAGAATGCCAAGGTTTAAAATACTGAAGTTGATTTTGATTCAACATATATTTCATCTTCAGCATGAAATACAATTTGAAAAGGCGGTTGCACAAGCATGTATTTGGTGAATCTGTGATACATTTTACCGATGGCGACGCTCGTTTTATGAACGCGTCACTATCAGCAGGTGACGTACAAGCGCGTGTTGTAACACTTACAATATCCTACACGCCGAATGGCCGGTGCTCAAACGTGGCTATTAGCTCAGCCGGTATTTCCATGTTTTGAGATACGAGAAGAATTTCTATTTCCTCTACTCTTTCGTTGCCTGTTTTTAATTACACTTTTTTCTCTTGTACGGATTATTCATTAAATCTGCAGCTTGCTGGTGTGTTTTTCATTTTATACGATGACGAATGAAGTGTTTGCAATCGTTATAAATTATGAAACTGTTTCATAGAACGTGGAATATAAATGAGAGTAGATTTGTACATTTGCAGAATTGAATTTTTTATAAGTTTAGACATATTTCCACGTATATTTAAATGTTTCAAATATGTATTACGCTAGACGTATTAAAAACATAAGCTAAATTAAAGTATTTTTATAATTTAAAGTATTTTAAAGAATCTAGTTAAAATTTATTAGTGATCTCCTTATTTTCTGAGACTCTAATGAATCAATATTACATAAATGCACATTTGAAAAAATTAAGTAGTAATTTATCAATATCATCGTCTTTATCAAATTTTTTTGTTTTCTTTTCTAGGAAATCATATTATTATATTCCTAAATATGATAGTAACTGCAAGGATAGTATATGTATATGCTTTTGGATGTAGATTTTTATAATCAGTAGTTATACCGTTATATGTGTCGCACAATAAGGCTTGCAAAATTAAATTTTTGACGCATGCTTCCCAATGCTTAGAGAATTTTCAATGTGAATCATTGTCATGAATAGAGACAAACTATTTAGTGTCGATGATAAACAAACGTCCAACGTGTTCAACATGAATCCAATTTCCATAATTTAGCCTCGTAAACATAATTAAATTTCAAACACGGTAGCTCGTATCGTGAACAGTGTTACGATACACAATATTAGTTACGAAATCGTTTGACGTTGCAAGGAGATTAAGTTCACCGGCTTTACTGTGACACTAGTGACGACAAATCTTGTGATAAGTTATTCATACTTCGCAAGATATAAAATAATAATTCTAGAGTCCCTCGAGTCGCATTGCGTTAATTAAATCTTAAAAGGGCAGTAGGTAGGCAGTAAGTAGTAGTTACGGATTAAAGTGGTACGTTACTTTTCTATGTAATTAAAGTAAATTACTATGATGAGAGTTAACAACGAATTGGCTACAGTTTGAGAAACTTTGCATTTAGCTGGATACGAGTGAGGATCGCGGCACGTGAACTTAGAATCTCCTTCCTTCGAGTTAACTTCGAAGAGAGCCAAAATAACGAAGGGTTAAGATAGCAGGCACAAGGGGACGCAATGTCTTGCCCCCTAATATGGCTTCGTTAAGAGGATTAAACGGCTTTGAAGTTACGTCAGCTGAAATTGTTGCTAGATCGAACAAGAATATATTCGGTTACTTATATTAAGATTTTTTTTCTACATTTACAAGTAAATAAAAATTTACTGCAATAAATTTTACATTCTGATTTTGTACCTACATATTTAAATTTAACCAAATGATTAGGTCATGCTTTTATTGCATTATAAAGTAAAACGCAATTACTTGCTAAAATTGGAAACATTTTATGCAAGAAAGTAGCAATGACAGTAACGTATAGACAGTTATAATTATGGAAACGTTATGAAAAATGTACGAAGCTCTTGCGAAAACAATCGTGTAAAAATGATTACAGCCGAGGAAATTGGAACGGTTATCGTTTGCGAAAGGTCATAGTATTATTTTAGCGTTAAAGAAAATTCTTACAGATATTAAAAGAAGCGGATTCTAGAAATCAAATATACGATATCACATAGTGTCCGTGTCTCGTGGGCTCTTCTTATTAAACTTGATAGCAGCTTTTCCGGCTATCGTATTTGCTTTAGACATAGGTGTACGAGCAGAAACTTCGCACCGAACTTAGTCTTTACGTCTTTCTGAAATTGCGAACGAAGAAGATTATCGACATTTCTATCTTAACTGTTAATTAAAACATGGCAGTTAATGTAGGATATTGCAGTTGATTTGATTTACGCACTTAGATATAATATACTTTCTTCCAGTTTATAAAATTATATCAATGATCAGTTGGACGTTAAAACTTCAATATATTTAATTAATGAAACGTGTGAAACACAGTTATACTTTTTAAATAAAATATAGATTAAATGCGCAATATATTACATTTAAGTTTGTTAATAAAAAAAAAAATAAAAATGATCATAGTAAAGATAACTGATAACAATATATTATACAATTGAATATATTCTTAACTAATAAATGCAAACACACATTACATTTGTTATGTGCAACATGGAAATGGATATTCACAATTTTCTTGAGAATTTCGTACGACGATCGATTTCAAAGCAGATATAACAGCAAAACAAGAACTATGGATCATGTTCTTAGTTGAATTCCATGTGGAATGCAAGCGTGCTCGTGGCTTGGAATGCATTTATCCAAATCTTGATACAGGAATTTATTCCATTCATTCACGCGCGAACATTTCATCTTGAAATGAATTCATACTTGAGCAGTATAACGATAATCGTTCTGGATTTCGAATTTTATCAACAACTTGCTATTTTGTTTAGAAGATTTTAACATTGCATAGAAATGTAACAACTGAATATATTAATTTCTTTCTATTGTAATATATATTATATGAATATATATAAAAAATATTCTGTAATCCATTTATTAATTTTATTGTAGATTTTACAATAACATTTAATATAAAAAATGATTTAGAAATAACTTCTAGTATTAATTTATCCTAAACTTTATCCTAAACTTTGTCAATTTAAACAAAAAAGAAAAGAAGAAAATATATCTAAGTTTTGTTAAGATAAATTTTATCTAATTCCAATTTTCATAATACATAATCGTTAAAACATCCTTAAACGATATCATTTTTTGTTTAAACAAAAACATTTTGAATTCGATTTTGGATGAATAAAACAATAAACACGATCAAATAAGAGTTAAATAACAAATAAAATTTTTTTGTTCAAATAAACCGTTTTAATCTCAAGAGCCAAGAAAAAATTAGATTCGGGATATTAGAAGACAATTTTTAATTGATGTCGTCAAATCAATAAAATTATTTTTGTCAAGTCAAAGTAATTGAAAAAAATTCTTTATCAATTTCAAGCAAAAAAGAAAAATATTTCTAATTTTAAAATACAAAGAAAGAGAGAAAGAGAAACTCATAAGAGAGAAGTGATAAGAATTCTGTAAATATTAATTATTTTATCATAATGACAAAAATATTTCTTCAATTTGCTTTTATTTTAAAATTTACAAAGAAGATTTCCATTTGTAAGTGTAAGGAATTTTGTTGATGTTAAAGTGTATTAGCATTATATGTAAAATGTTCCACTTACTATAGATATAGATGTTCAATTCAGTGTTTCTGCTAGTTCTGATATCATCAATATAACTAATGAATTGATACTCCGCTCCATATTAAGTAAAAATTTGTAAATAAATTTTGTTTAAAATTTGGCAACGTATTTATATGCGGATGAAAAAGGTTTATAATGTTTATAATAACAGGCATAAATATACTTCAATAATATTGAACCACATATGTGTATAAATGTCGTGTGTTTACCTATGCAGCAAATGTAAATTTTTCTCCGCTCACTGCGATTCAATAAAACACGTTACACAAGAGGACAAATAGAAGAATAAATTGAATTGCATATTAAAACAATTTATTGTTATTTTTTTGTTACTTTTGTATTTTTTGTATTTTTTATATTTTTTTACTTTATCCAAGTAAAATATACATAATGGTTTTAATCTATATTCGATAATATTATTTACGCGTCCAATAACGTGTATATATCTAATCCGCATATATACATCTACATTTCAATGTTTATCTAGTTGTCTGTAAATGTAAATTTTGCAAAATAGGAGACAGCTACAAATATTTACACCGACGACTTTAGATGATGGGTAAGATATCTATGAAATTTCAACTCAATCCGTATTTAGCTCATAAGAAATGTAAACACGGAAATGTAAGTCGTGTGGTTTTCTAAACAAAATTCAAACAATGAATATTGTTCTAACATCTGCTATCATCTAGGAAACTTTTTGTTTTTACCTTCACCGAGCACTTATGTGTGCTTTCTATCCGTGCGGAAGATCATCCAATATTTAGTGGTCGTTGGACGGGATAATAAATGTCGGTTCGATTGCAATACGTGCACGTCACGAGCGTAGACCCGATTTCGTTCGGTGGCCCAATCAGTCGAACCGCGCCTGATTTAATGCGTTATTTTATTAGAAATCTATAAAGCTATCCAGATTACGCGGGGAAAGGTTTATGGCCTGCCGCCAACCCACCGAGTTCGCCTCTACCGCCCCTTTCCACTCCGACCTGAACCGTTTTCGACATCCAACATACCAGCACCACCATCGACTTCCGACTACCACACCAACGGGTCCTAGCCGATTTGGGCGTCAGCCACCCTTCTTTCGGTTCCGCCAGTTAACGTGTCTGCTCTTCCAATGTGGCGGAAGAAAAAGGACTCTCCGGTCGACTCGGCGAATTAATTTATGCGCGATTCCTTTTTATTTGGGTCGACCCGCGGCCCGACAATTTCCACTCGAAATAGGCGACACTGATGCTGCGCCACGGAAAAGGTGCGGCTGAATCCTAGGCATTTTTCCACGGAAAAATAATGACGATTAATGTGTAGAACAAAAAAGAGAGGTTTTACAAATGGCAAAAATTGTGCAAATTAATGAAAATTAATGAGAATTAATTAGCTTTGTCAGTTTTAACACGATAAATTACTAGCTACATCATTTTATATAAATCATTTTTATTTTCATGTGACTACACAAATTAAATATTGCATTATATAATAGATTATAAACATAAATTGTAAAAATAAGCTGTAAATATAATTTTATTTTTTTATATATGTATCTTTTCTGTTTCATATTTCAAAGATATTCCTTTATTTATAAGTTATATTTTTAATAGTATGCTAATATATTAATTTATATAAGTTTTTTACTGTTACACTACTGAATAGTTATCTGGAGAAAAATGATGTTAATGCGTAGAAAATTTCAAAAGATTATAGAAAAGAGAAAAATTTTCTACTTCGGGCTTTTACAGTCAACGTAGAGTATATTTCAAGAAACGATTGCAGAGGGTGCCAGAATTCTCGCCCCGGAAAATTGAATTCTCCGCTTTCGCTCCCATCCATGAATTTCGTCATCATAAAACAATGGACATAATTTTGAATCCCGTATTATTCACAGTTCAAAAACTTTTCTTCCGCATTGTGTTTTTCATCTGTAGTTTTCCGCACAGGCGCATCAATAAATTTATGCACGAATAGCCAAAGTGTGATTTACTGTTCATCGATGAAATCCGAGATTGAAATTTGTATAAAATATACATATGGCGGAGAAAAAGAATATGATAATACAAATAATACAAACAATCAGGCAAGGAGAAATTATTAAATTCTTAGAAGTATACATGGTATTGTATAAATAAAAGAAATTAAAAAAATTCTCATATACATATAATAACATTTTTGCTTTGGCAACTAACGATTTAACGAACGGTATAATTTATTTCCACTGAATCTGCAAGCTGACGTGCTGCATTTAAAAGTGTCTTCTATAATTCCACGATGTGGTGTGACTGGTGTGGCGTATTGATTTTTAAGAGGGAAACGAGGAAAGAGTGCGGTGAAGTCGCGACGACGACGGGCAGCACGTAAAGCCGCGAGGGCATTTGTTAATATCTCGTAATATTGATTATTTTTAATGAGGATGCCGTAGCAAAATGCCCGGACAATTGAATAGTCAAGACCAGAGTTCAGCTTCTACATTCGTAAGTTTTATTAAGAAAAATTTAAGAACAATGCTTGACTGTTAAAATTTTTCTTGTAAAGTTTTTAAGTTATTTTTAAGATTTATATATTTTCACGATATTATATATTTTCACTTTCGATAATATTACGTGGGTACAGTTTTTGCTTGACGTTACTAAAAAATATGAAATAAAACTTATGTGAAAAAGAATACGATAGAAATTTCGCTTAAATACTTGTGTGTATAAAATAAAATTTTCTATTATGCTCCTCTATTAAACAAATTTCATGTCATGTACATATATAATAAAATATTTGTTGCGTAATTTAAAATAAAGCATATTTCATAAAGTTATAACTAAAAAGTTAAAAGTTATAACTATATCAAATCTCTCTCTT
>NW_017259212.1:1990833-2002267 GCF_001594045.1 Atta colombica | reverse complement strand
CACACACACACACACACACACACACACACACACACACACACACACACACACACACACAAACTTTCTTGATAACTTTTTTATTAATTATAATGTTGATACTGAACTCATAAATACTTTATATTTCTACTTAAATTTTATTATTAATATGTATTAAAAATTTAATTCTAGTTTGTTCATTTAAGTTGAATACGTATAATATGTTCGTTTATAACAGATGTTTTATAAGCTATAAAATAAAGATTTTTTTCTGGCAGATATACAGATTTCATAAAAAAAAACTGTCTTCATAAATTTTTCAGAAGAAGCCAAAACATGTAAATTATAAACTGTCATTTTTAGCAAATGTGATATTAGCAATATAAAATTTTTAGTACAAACATGTATATGCACACATGTCGTTCGGAAAAGAGGAATAAAAAACTAGCTCTGATATAGGAAACCGACATTGTATGTGTATATAAAGCTTATTAAAAAATATAGGGTCGAATGTAAATCCTATTCAAGCAAACTTGAATTCGCGCTGTCTTCTGTCAGCGTTATCCGCTTTCACATAAAATTTATGACAGAGGAGACCTCGTGCATACAACATATGATTTTTGGTCACGACAATACACATATCATCGAATATTCGGACCACTGAGTTCGTTGCATCAACGCAAGTCTATTCATCTCGACATTGCAATTGTTTTGCAGTTTTAATATTCAAGATGGTGAATGCTTTAGATGCTGGGAAGAATGAGAGACGAAGCTTGGTTGCATTTTAATCCATCCTATATCAGTGCGATTTACGAAAATGTGCATCCATCTTTCTCCAGCCAAGGGGTGAATCTCTCGGATCTCCGTGGAGAAGTGATCAAAGCATATTGAATATGAGTTTCATCCAGTTGACTTGCCCACACAGAGCTTGTCTTCCTCGTCTTTCGTGAAGAAGGATAAGAGGAAGTGGAGCAGGCAACATCTGCGAGGAAAACTGTCCGGCGAATTAAGTGCTGCAACAATTCCCGTAAATTGAGAGAAGTGGATTTGACAGAGGAAGCGATTAAGGGATCGATTCAAAAACTCGTGGATATCGACATTCAGTTCGAGGCGCAGTCGTTACTCGGTGGATTATTAATTGAAAGAGGGATATACGGTGAGATTGATTAAATTTAAAATTATGATCACTGGTAAAATCTCCTGTCCAGGATAATTCTCACATTTATTACGATTATATCTCGAATGGATTTAGCAATTTTATTATGCATTACTAAGTGACGCACAATAACCAACAAGTATCATTTATTATTGTTGCAAGCTTTTTCCGAGATAAAAATAGTCTGTGATAATGATTGCTTTAAGCAATGATCAACATCTATTTTGATTATCTTTTAAACTATTGATATTGCTTCACGGCCACATTTGATTGCATACAATCAGACTAGCGTATCCTATACGCATTGTATAGCGTTCAATTGCTACATTAACCCCTAAAGGCAAATTGGCATTGTGATATAACAATTATTCCTTGAATTACTAAACATGTTTATCCGATTAACACAATAGATCAACTAGAAACAGAAGCAATAGTAATTGTAACAGATACTACATATGTATATAAATATACAATTAACTATTTTATAGTATTTTTATGATCAAATTTACACACGCAGAAATCACATTTCCTCGAAACATATACCAAGGAAATATTTATTTTATTCAAAATAAGAATTTACGTATTTAAAAGAAAAGAAAACAGTAGACTACATGAATTTTGTTGTAATAGATTTTCAATCACATATTATAGATTATTTTCATTAGAGATAAAACTCGATTTTGCGTTGAAGCAAGGAAAGGCGGATGTGTTTAGTATCTAGTATAGGGAGCGTTAAAATAATAAAATTGCAAAAGGAACAACGTTCCTGCAAAAGGTATCCACAAAAGTCGCACCAACTTCCCGTGTACTCCGGTTCTCTGACCACCTTCTCGTCTTCGCAAACTATACAACCGTTGCCGTGAAACTCTATAGAAAAGAGGATGTAGGAGTAAAGAGCACGTTATCCAAGCTGCGCGTGTGTGTGACTTTTAAACCACTCGCCGTACAAGTTGACTTTTATTTGAACGAAGTATCAACAGGTATCGACCCGAGTCTCTCTTCCCCTACAGTATACATCTAGCAGGTTCTCTCCGAGAATCTTCCTCTTCTCGTGCACCCTATACCTTCATCTTCCTCAGGCAGTCCGGGGCCAGGGCTATTTCCTCGTGATGAAAATCGCGGGACGTTGTAGAGAAGTCGTTGCCGCTCGGCACCGGGACTCTTTAGAAATTAACAGCACGTTGTTGGGTTGATCCTCGCGGATAGCGCGGACGAATAGCCCAACATCTAACACACATTTCTCTCCTATTCGCGTTCGGGGATTTTCGTTTCAACCGCCTCCTCGTTTTATCAGTCGAGCGCCGTTCGTCTTTCGTTCTATCTCGTTCTCTGTACCCTCCTTTTCCCCCGAGAGCGAGGAAATTGGTTACTCTTACTTACCGATGATATTCCCTTTTTTTCTCTTTCGGCCAAGTAAGGTGGTATTCGACACGATCTCTCTGCGCGCGCGCATGTGATCGTCTTATTTTCTTTCAGTACACTCGTCGAAAAGCTCCTGAGAATGGCGTACTACGCGAATCCGCATGCTATTCATGGGGGACCGTGGTTGCTTTTAATTTAATATAATCTTTGAAATCGATTCGCGGCATGTTTGTTCTGCCCGATCCGTCGAAGGTTCAAAATAGGTAACTTTGATTGAATCACGGGATCCTGCGATCGAGATTGGTTGACCTAGCGAATTGAAGAAGAGAATGGAAGATTTTATCAGATGGGAGAAAAAACGGCTTAGTCGTTTAGCCAAAGGTGTTACCTTGTAAAATACTGTAAATACATATTATACGAAATTGCGAAAGACTTTACTTCGAGATTTATTTTTTAATACAATCAATCAATGCACGTTCAATTTAAATTCTCTTTTAAAAACTGATGATCTGTGTTTCCTATATAAGAAATAAAAAAACTGGGTCACTTTAAAATCGATATTTTTTCCTGCAAGTGTGATGCATCATGGAATAATCGATGCGGACGTTAAGAAAAACCGTGATCGTCAATATCCATTATTTATCAACCGATAAGTGATTTTGTGATCATGTTATTTATTTCAATATCTATCTATTATTCGAATGTATTCGAATGACGTCATCATGACAAAAGCTACTTTTACTAATAAATTACTGATCAATATCTTTTTGTAATTAATACCAAATATTTAATCATATTATGAAACTTCGACATAACGTATTGAAGAGATGGTAGTATGGCATATATAAAAAAAATGTTTAATCATTTATATGTTTTGATTTGAAAATAACATTTCAAACTACAAGTTTATTTTAATTCATACTAGAATTAGAAAAAAATTTAAAAAAAAAAGACTTTCATGAAAGAAAAGATTTTTACATCTTTTGGTAAACGTGCTTTCAGTGACCGAATCGTTTAAAAATTTCCAACGTAGTTATAAAGTCGTTTCAGACGAAGCTATCCATAGCAATTTCTAGTGGCATTCCAACGAAATCCAAAGTCGATCCGGAGATTTCGAGGCTCGGCAGAAAGGCGTTTAAATCCATGGTCGATATTCCGATCGGATGAGCGGATGGCTCGAATGTAGGCAGTGATGGGGGTACGATTGGAGGTGAAAACCAAGGGTAATCCCGGGGATTATTCTCTCTGATCCCAGACCAAATATGTGTTCAACGGATGTCCGCTAACCACCACTATCGCTACAGTCTCCTTCCAGTAACTTTGCCTTCCATTCTCTGCCATTCTCATTATCGTTTCACGATCTTACGTGATATAGGGTGCAAATGTCTTCCCGCTCTACGTGCGTGACGTCGCACGAAAGCAGACGCCGTTAGTGAAAATTGTTCACTAAAGTAATTATGTGAGGCAAGTATCGACAGGGTGGATGAGAGCCGTGGAACTTTGAGCGCCTGTTCAGATACTTGTACACAAGGCGATGGTGTCAGTATACACAAGATATAACGTACATCTGTTGTTGGCATAAAATAATTAAATCTTCATGAGTTTAACGATTATGTGCAAATACTTTTTTATGTACAACTAGAGCAGCATACAATATATACAATTATACAATTTTTAAGTAAATATTAAGATTATTCAGGACTTACCATTGACTTACCATTAATAATAAAACGAATTATTTTTTTTTAATATATCATTTGTTTCGAAATTTAGACTTTGAAAGGTTAATTAAAATAGAATTGAAACCTCGTTTGCCGTAGCAGTAATAGATTCACGCGCACAACGGATATTGTTAATGTCACGTTTTCCGATCGATCGGTCGTATACATCGAGTTGCACGGTAACGGTAGGGAAATGTAAAATTTTGCTCACTACTCATGGGGGCTTGTGCCGTCGCGCTCGGACAAGCGACTGGCCGAGTTGTCGGTGTTGACCAAGGAGAAGTTGGTTGCACCATTATTTAGCGTTTGAATGCCCGATAAGAGAAATCGCGGCTGTTTCGGACAGACATTGTTTGGCCACGGACAGCCCACGTACATGTACGCAGCGGTACCAGCTCCTCTTGCACAGATTTACGCGACGGTGTGTACTGTTCACTCCATTCCTCTGTATTCTGTTTCTCACTCTCTCTTATTCTCATTGCTTTCGCCTGAACCTCCCTTCTACTGTAACCTGGTCTCTTTTTGATTGCAAAGTTTTCCTGTTGTCTTTCTTGCGATTTTTTTTTATTCCTGTTTCATTTCTATTTATTCTCCAATCCAATTTTAGTTTATTATTCGTTTTTTCGCATCTTTTGCTTATACGTTCGTAATTTTTTAAACTTTAACTATTGGTATATAAATTACATAACTCTAACAACAATTGATTATTCATTTGATTTGTAATAATTCGTACATATATTTTATATTTGCGTACATATTGTAAATATATTTTATAATTTATATATATTCTATTCAATGTTCTCATAAAATGTTTTTCTCGATCCCCACCGAGATCACCCAGCGTATCAACTGGTCATGGATAATAATTGGCAAATAGGTTCCACGTGCAGTTGGTTTTTTTATTGTTAATGATATCAAGCTGAAGAAGATTAAAATGTAACCGAAATGTACTTGTATCCAATTATGTTTAAATACATTTTAATATACTGAGGTTCGTCCAGTAATTTAAGCGCACCGATTACAGCGCGGATTCCTAATTGCCCTATATTAATTTATGGTTTATCAATTAATTTGTTATTAGAAGAAATTATGTTACGGTTACTTATAGAATATAAATATATTATTGTTAATGTAATTGATATAATAAATAAGTTAGACAAAACGTTAATATATACATGTATGTATATACTTTTTAAAATTATCTATTGGCTGCATTAAAATCAGAAAAAAATCTGTAAAATAAAACCATTTTGAGACATATTAATGCGTGACGATAAAGTTATTACAGAATCGTATTATCATTAAAATTAGATTAACTCAGACTTCTGGTAATTTCCGCATTTAATTGAGTAAAGTGGTCATGCAAATTTAATGAGATGTAATCGAGTTATCGGGGATGATTTTCGATACGTTTTCTTTGTACAAGAATTTTCGGCTGTAATATGATAGTTGAATAAAAGATTCCATTGAGAAATTTCGGCATATTTAATAATCGATGAGAAATTATTGATGTAATTACTTGCGCGCTATGTATAATAACGACAATCGCTATCCCTCCAAAGGCAGAATGTATTGGATCGTTAATGATACAGTAGAAAGCAATAATCCACTCTGTCGAATACCTTAGGCGGCTCGTTGCTACAGTGCATTTGGCCTGTCTATTACTCAGGTCTCCTGGCACGGGACATTAGGACACTATTGGTACATTATCAGCGGGCATTAATACCGGCAGCCGCCTCGCACTATCGCGTTGCACGCTAAGATAATTACGGAGTGAAATATCGTCCGGTAAGGCAACATCGCCAGTTACGACCACGTTGGGACCACGCTTGTTCACGTACCTCTTTGCCCTGCGCTCCCGCGCTGTTTCTCTCACGCTCCGACCGCCGTCAGTCGGGTATCTACTTCTCTTTTTCCATTGCCGGAGTTCGTGTCTTCTCCTCGTATTCCCCGCTCGTTTCCTCGATTCTTCTTCCACTCTTGCCGCCTGGCGCCTTCCTCACGAACGTGGATTTCGGTGGAGCTTTCCCGGTCTGACGATTTCAATTTGTCGACCGGAAGGAAGAAGAGCGGAACTCATTCGAACCGCGGAGAGCCGCCGCTGGTGCCGGAGTGAACGTGGCTAGTTTTATCCTTCGACCTTATATCCGTCCTCTCTTTATCTCCTTTTCGCTTTCGCTCGTTGCTCTTGCTGGCAAGTAGTTTCACAAACCTATCTCTATTTCCCTTCTAGGTTTGATTTATTTTTATCCTTATTTTTGTTTGTTTCTCTCTCGCTCTCTCTCTCTCTCTCTCTCTCTCTCTCTCTCTTTCTTTCTTTCTTCCTTTCTCTTTTCTTTCGAATCGCGCGACGGAAAATCGGTTGCATCGAGGCTGCTAGAGATCAACGAAACTATAAGAAGCGAACATGAGGGATTGAAAGAAAGAACTGGAAATTTCATCAGGTTGTTTCGATATCGTCGAAATAGTTGGCAGATGGTAGTAACAAGGGTGAGAAGCGCGCGAGAGATATGAGCTGATAGACGACAGCGTACGCCAGAGGGAGAACAAGACGGCACTGCCGTAGTGGGGAAAGAGCATGAAGGGGCAAGAGCGACGCGGAGAGAGCGTCAGTTCTCAGGGGTTGATTTACACTTCAACCTACATCCAATGCAGCCAACCTATATACGAAACTCGTCAAGTTTCTCCACCATGCTCCCTAGAGTCGATAAGTCGAGGATACCAAACTCTTAGCTGTGATGGTATATGATGCCGGCTAAGGCAATAGCTTGTTGCCTCGTCCAGCATCAACGACTGTCCACTATACTCAAAGTCCCGGCTACATTGACGGTAATGTGCTCGACAACTTACTAAAGAGCGAGGTCACTAATAACAAATTAACATGGCCATTATGTCCAGTCTCAACGGGAAATTATTATTATATCTTTGGAGATGCAGTTTGCTATCTATTTAGGGATAATTTGTGATCGCGTATCTTGAAGTTAGGTTGGTGCGGATGGTACATATTAATTCGTGTCGTTTAAGAGAGTGTCATATAATTTAATTAAATCTTTCTCTCTAAAAGAAAGAAATCTATAATATGACTTTTGTGGTAACGAGATAGATTGCAAATTTTTCGAATAATATCGGCCAATTTGTTACTAGCCGCGTTTCATTCATATCTTGAATCTACTTGCTGGAAATTTTTCATTCAGAGTTAATTAGTTAGCTAATTAATATTGTACAGAATTATTGCACAAAGCAAAGAAATTTGATTGAAAAAAACAAGCATTTCAAATTATTGAAAATATTTACCAGATACGAAATGTAGCGTAAAAAATTAGCAGCAGCAATAAAAAAGAAAATAATTAATATAAAATAATGCAATTCTTCTTTCAATCTTATAAAAATATTAATTTTTTTTATCATTGACATAGTATTAATAAATAAATATTATTTTAAATATTATTTTCTTTCAAATAAACATAATTAGTTACTCAATCGCGTCGTTGTAGTTGCCTTTAAAGCTTACGTAGCTCCTATAACACCATTATATTCTTAACTGAAGTATTTAATACTAATAAAAGCGTAAATTTTTTATAAGCAAGACTCCTTTCTATAACATGACTTAACAACCGCTCAGTTTTTTTTACAAAAAACGGACGTGCAAAAGCTGATGCAGGAGATTGTGGATGTATGAGCTCGTTTGCCGAACAATTTAAAGAAGATCCTACCTAAACGTAAGCGTGCGAAAAGATACGAGGCACATAAATAATAGATTTTTAATCCGAGTCCACAAGGAAAAATGAACCACCCTAGGAAGCGACTTCCGATTCATTCTCCTTTTCATGAGGCCTGCGGAGAGGCCAGGGCGAAGAGCGAATATGCAGGTTCCTTTTTTGCTTGGGACGTAAGAGAGATTAAGATTTCAACTATTCTCCACCGAGCTTTTCTGACGTTTACGCGCCTGCTGAGTCGCAAAAGGTACGGCGCCGCCTGAATTCTATTACAAGCGAAAATCGATGACGGGGACATGGGATTTGGAAAAAGCTTCGTTTTAAGTATTTGGCATCTTCTTTTCGGAATTGTCATGTTTAAAGGGGATCAAAATTAAGTAAACGTAATGATAAATATTTAATATAAAATGTGTTTGTTTATTGGGTTTTATTTTATTTAATACAAAATTATTAGAATCTTATTATTTCATAAATTTATGAGTCCAACATTGTACTATATTTCGCAGAAGTTTATATTTATCCAAATTATTATTTATTCATATACATTTTGTTATTTAGTTTTTGCATTTTTTTTTTATATTAACGTATTATTTGTAATAGTATTCCGTTTTGCTACATCTGAGCAATCTATTCTCTTCTATTGTGCATAGTCGAAATTTCAGTTTACTGTTCACGTTCGTGCACGTGCGTACAAAATCGAATAGATTTCTGTCGTAAAACGAGTATCGGTTTACACGATTCTGCGGCAATACGTTTTGAGAGGCATAAATGTCGCGAAGAAGATTGGAAGTGCTGCCAAGGGAGAGCGCGGTTGTGTACTTGGAACACAACAGCGGGGTTGCTCTTAGCAGAACGCGTAAGGAAGGTATAGTATATTGAAACAAACCAGGATCGAGGGTCGCTCTAGGAATGGAACGGATTGTAGCATTAGTCTCGAGAGATTCGCATTCATTCGTTGTCTTCTGTAAATCACTCAAATCTTCCTCAAATCTTGATCCCTTCAAATTCGTATTCAGCATATCATGATCTTATGTACGATGCATCAGTGTAGAAAAGTATAGTGACAAATTCGTTAACTCTAGTAGATAAAAAATGCCGGGTCGGTTAGGCCGATTTGTGTCTCCGACGCATTGCTTGGAATAAGAATATTTTCCAGTGAAAAACGATGTCACATCTCTAGAAATAGAGGAATTGATCAATTGACTTATCAAAAATCAATATCGATTGCCCTACAAGAAACGTTGATAAATGAAGCGATATGTTAGAATGGAATAAGTTAAGTGGCACAAAGTGGCACTTACATGTTGGAAGATATGCACGTATACGATTTGTACAAGTGAAATAACTTTTGATATAGTAGTTCCATTGTTGAGAATAACTTGATGTTTGTTGTACATATATTGGAACACGTGTAAACGTATGAATTTGAAGAGGACTATTAAAGTACGCATACCTGAGTTGAATAAATTTGGGGAAATTCCATAAATTTATACACACATATAAATTCACACGTCTTTCAATTAAAAAATAATTTATCTAAATACTTCTTTTACTCTCGAAACATTGCTACTTTATGCCAAAAAATTATATGTTCATAGAGAGAATCCTTAAGCTCTGAAGACGCAGAGGCAAACAATATAATTCTCTTGTGTACCTATATCATACAAATCCGATAAATGAATATCAGTAGTTCCCATAACTCATCGCTTAATCCAATGACAAATGTAAGTAGCTTCCATAAACTTCACATGTTCCTAGCGTTTTATGAATTTGCATTAAAGCTTTTTGTGACGTGATCCCGTTCAGAATGGCTCGATCCACAGACACGTTGAGCTATGCTTAAATGGTGCCATAGATTTTTCGGTTTCGAACCATTTGAGCGTTGTATTCGTGGCGCGATGCAGAACCGAAGTCAATGTGTTCTCCACGAGAGAAAATCGTTTTAGTTCGTGTTTCAGGACTAGTATTGGTTCCAGTTATGTAGGTACAGATGGACCAGCGCGCACAGTCGACGAGACACAAATATATCTATACAGCTGTGCAAACTCTCCGCTATTGCAGGAAGAGCGAATAGGCTATGGAAGGCTGGAACGTAGGGCGAAGAGGTGTGTAGGTGTGCGTGCCATTTGTGGATGTCACTGTGCGACACAGAGCTGTGGCTGGACATGAGGGACGGAGGAACTGTGAAATACACGGCTCAATACTTCGCTGGTGCACGCTTTGTCGCGGTCAGCCCCAAACTCACCCGCAATTCTAATTGTTACATGAGGCATCGAGTATAGACGCCTCGAATATATGTCGATACACGGTGGCGCGAAAAAAACTATCAAGCAGGGATAACTGAACGCGTCGTGGTTGGTATATCCGGAAGTAACGTTGTTACCCATAAGTGTTGTATCGACGTAAATTCTATCGCTACGCTCAGTTACCCACAGTGAAGATGAAAATTGGGAATTGAAACAATTATTCAATGACGCAATAGTTGTTTTTCTTTTCATGAAACGAGATTACTCTATTTTCATTAATGACATGATACAACATGAGATATGTAATTATTTTATGGCATATAAATTTATATAATTACTACAGAATAATTATATATTTAAAATAGAATAAATTTGAAATATTTATAAGTACTACGTTTTAATTTTACGAATTTAATAAATATGTAAATAGGAATAATCTTTTAATTATTAAATAAACTTTGATTATATTATTAAATAACTCTGACATCATACAGTTTCTTTGATATCTCTTTTCTAGAAATTTTTTTTTCTTAAAATGATTGTTTTACACATTCACAAAAATTATAGAGATTTAATTGTGTTATTAATATGCTTAGCTTTCTCATATTTCTTTCTCATATATTTAAAATTCATTTTCGAAATATAAATCTCTATATTTGAAACTGCTATATTCCTTACATGATATGTACTTATACCTGTACCAATTTATTTCATGTCGGCTCCATTTATTTCAACCTGTTGATAGGTAGGAATTCATGTATGCCAGTATGATCTCAGTACAAAATACTTTTGTAACATTCTGACAGTACCTTCCCAACATATGCTGACGGTATAATTCATAGTTATATGGGTTAAACATTAAAGAAAAAAGGAATTTCTTACCAGATTACAGAAACAATGTAAAATTTTAATCATAGATGTGTAATATTAGTAAATATAAATTTTTAAAAATATAACAATGATTGAAAATATATTATTATTTTGTATAACTAGCTTGCAAACAAAAATTTACATATATTACGTTAATTTACAATACTTTAAATAAAAGAAATAAACTTTATCACTTTCATTATGTTTCTTTCAAATATATAATTTAAGATTAATAAATAAAAACGCATTCTAGATATCTGGTTCTATCTGCGCATTGAATACAACTGACTCGCTTGAAAATAACTTCATGAACAAATAATTGCGGGTATATCTACATGAGTTACAACTTAGTTAGATAACCGTGCAAATTTCCATGCTGTGTAAATA
>NW_017259212.1:1989281-1990733 GCF_001594045.1 Atta colombica | reverse complement strand
TATATATATATATACACACACACACACACACACAAAATAGAGAGAAGCGACTGTGCAAACTATGAAAAGAAATATTTTGGTATGTTGAAAACATATTATACAAAGCAATAATTATTATTTATTAGCTTTAATTAAATATATATATTGCGATACAAAAATATTGGAAAAATATAATCTATTTTATTCAATAAATTTTCTCTTTTTTGATAGATTGAATGTATTGATAAAGCGCAATGTATATGTATACAACAGAAAAACATATGCACAAGCCGAGTGAATAGTTGAACTGAGTCGTGATGGAAAACAATGGAATAAAGCGAAGTGGAATGAAGTGTATGCCTTTTGAATGCCCTCTGGGCAAGCCCTCGGGGAAAGAACTTAAAATGTTACGAAAATACGAAACAAGAATAAAGTAAGAGTAGCTCTTGAAGTTGAAATATGAATATACTACTGACCGCGTGAACATTCAAAGAGAAAGCAGATAGTTGTAAAGAATATTCTCTAAAAAGAGCAATATGTATATATTATAAAGAGAAACAGAATGAGAGAGAGAGAGAGAGAGAGAGAGAGAGAGAGAGAGAGAGAGAGAGAAATCAACAAATTTTTTACAAAATTTATTTCAATTTTATGTTATAAAAAATACTTCTTTTGATATATTTCTTATGCATATAATTTATATTTTAATGATAAATACACTTACATAAGAATGTTTAATATTTTATATAAATGTAACTATACTACACTAGTGAATTTTAAATAATATAAATTATTTTGTTTTGTGTAATGACAATAAAAAGGGTTTTTTTTTAATTATGAAATGTAACTTACTGATAAATACTATGCCGCAAATAGTATAATTTTATAAAAATTTATTCTTGAAAAAGAGTGTGGAAAGTTGAAAAACTAACGCGTCAGTCAGTTTTGCAATTTTCGCGCGCGATCAAACGAAGTATTTTCCGACGTGTGTATCGGACCAGTTTACGCAACTGAATTTGGTAAACGTGCGCACAATTAATTTTGTACATACATGTACAACAGCAATCCGTCCAGTATCTTGTATTTTTTTCCACTGTGTACAGTCATCAGGTTAAGTAAATTGTTAAAATTACCTCGAATTCAAGTTTCAGAATATGTTTATTATGATGTTTTTTATTTAAATTTATTATTTACAATTATTATTTAATATAAAAAATATAATAAGTCGACAATATTTTAAGAAAAAGCACAATACATAAAATTATTGTCATTATTTGTTATTTATTGCACATTACACAAATTTATTTTAAAAATTTATTTATTTTAAAAATAAGAGTTTAATTGCATAAATTTTTGTATCGTGCACATCATCGTTTTAAAACTTTAAATTTTTTGTTGTCCTAAAAACTACATATTTAAAATTAAACCAAATTTCGTGAATGAAAGTATATAAGTTTTATTTATTTAAATTTTATT
>NW_017259212.1:1986223-1988968 GCF_001594045.1 Atta colombica | reverse complement strand
TATATATATATATATGAAGATTTTATTCCGATAATGTGAAAAGTTTCCTGCGAGTTTGGTCAACATTTCCTTCAACTGAATGAAAGATCAGCAAATTCGTAAAATGAAGTTTGCAAAATAAATAAAACCGAATCTTTCAATGTCCAGTGATTATCCAATAGAAATTCTGAAATTTAAGAAAGTACTAAATTATAGAAGTTAAAGCACGATTACATTTCTCGATCTCCTTTAAAATATTTAAATTCCGTGAAACTTAAAAGATACGTAATAGAAAGAATATTAACATAATGATATCTTAACACTTGTTATTAGGAACTTTGCAAATCAAAATATTAATATTCATATGTAAAATATCAACGGATTTTATTGTATACAGAAGCATTAATTCATGGTTCCTTTAATACACTTAATGCGACTTTGACTCCTTTGACAAACGAGCTTTCTATATCTTCCGAGCCTCGTTCCAGGATCATGATAAAAGGAAATGCTCGGCCGTTAAACGCGAAAAGCAGCGGCGCTTCGACAGAGCCTGGGACGCGTTTGTACGTCGCTATACACGTGATCTACGTACCTGTGTACGTATAATACGACGAACATTTACGACCCGAAATTCCGACGAAGACCTCGCCGAAATTTCGGTGTGCGAAAGGCTGCACGTTGAGCATCCACATCCACATCCATATTCATGCAGATCGTGGCGGGTGGCGGGTATGCAAATAACAATATAGGTTGAAACGCGCGTACAGCAGGGTATGTGTGGAATAAAGCCGTTGTGTGAGTACGGAGGATAGTGATGGTTCACGTGAGTATAAGAGGGTTCGGGATCGCGTCAGATGACGGGATTTTTCAAAATGTGAAAACTAATATTGCAAACCTGCGGCCTCTTGTTGGGGTCATCTCGACTATGACTGGCAACGCCTCACCCTCATTTCAACAGTGCCTTGATATATCCTTCTTCTCTCTCGTGCTATTTCAGAACTGCTTTTCTTTCTTTACTTACTTTCTCTACTCGTCCTATCCTATCCTCTCCGCTAGGTTGCCGGCCTAGTCCTCGGTCACCCTCTTCTCTTTTATGTCGTTTGTGTGTATGTATATGGAATGTCATATATAGCGAAGGAGTATACCGTGTAGCTTACTGACAGTTACGGATATCTATATAGCGATTCATGGTACATCGCCTCTCATCGGCCTGTCTGCGTTGCGGAGAAAGGGAGCTTTCTTTATTAAAGCTCGCCGGAGTGACCAAAATATAAGTTTATATCTACTATGGGCCGCCTGCTCGTCGTAACCCTTGTCTAGCGGTTTTTGTTATTATAGAAAATAAGGTACAAATATAAATTTCGTTAGATTTGCATTTTTTGTTACAAAGTTTATGGTGCGTAACTTTTGACATATACAAATACGAAAACAATTTCGCATAACACTAAAATATGTAATTCATACAACTTATTAAGTAAAAAATTAGATTTATATATAACGGAGACATTAACAATTAATGAATTTAATTTGACAATAAAAGAGATACGCGGATATATGTAAATATTTATATGTATATGCATATACAAATATATCTGATATAAGATGTTCATTATATTTTATTTAATATTTAAATGCTGGGTAATTCAATTCAATATTTTAACAATCTAATAAAGATAATATACATGTCTGCACTTTAATATAAGCCAAATCAATACTAGAATCATTTCAATTATTTATATGTCAAAGTCGATAACCATTAAATTAAAAATAGCAAGAAAGTTGCAGATACAATTTCTCACGTTATCTTCTTCGGAAATACGATCATGAAAACTCTCATATACTGTTATGCTTATGATAATAAACCTCGATGGATTTAGAACTCAAGGGATTTAGAGGAATATTATGATTAAACAATCTGGAGAGAATGAATGATTCTCTGGAGAGCAATGGTTTTTAGCTATTCGTGATATTCTAAAAATTGATTTATATATAAGTACAAAGTAATTTCCAATCTATTTAACAACCATTGATTGCGAAAATGTGATAAACTAATTAGTATTCGGTGGATTTATAATTTTGTTTAATCATCAACAATAATATATAACAAGATGTATTAGATTTGCGTAAATTATTAATAAAATAAATAAAATCTATAATCATTTTGTTTTATATACAATTATAAAATATATTGGCTAATATATTTGCGCGCGACTAAGAATCTAATTTATAAATTCTTACAATTCTTATTTGTTTTTTACAATTTATCCATATTATTATATATCTCTATAAAAGATATTTAATATTATTTTGAATAAAATTGTAATTCTTTTAGTTTAAAAAAATATAAAATAATCTTTTTTAGATTAATGAGTACTGAAATTTTCGGTCTATATTTCATATAATGTGATAGCAAAGCGAAGCAAAGATTCATAAATAAAGTATATCCAACATTTCACTGCAAAGAAGATAAAATGGGTAACATTGCACTTCGAAATTGTACAGTTCCAAGAGAGATCTACATGAAGTACTTTACAGATTTTAATGTGAGTACCGTGGTCTTAAAAAGAATGAAGACGAAAAAAGTTCAGGACACATATTATTACATTTTGTATATTTCAAAAGCGGACATTTCGGTGTATAATAAAATCTCGATTGCAATATTGCATCGATAATAAATTTGATTGCTTGATATATATGTTATCTGTACAAACTAATTGTATCTTTATACATTTTTCCGATGCTTGGAAAATGTCAAAGTTAACACAG
>NW_017259212.1:1977557-1986123 GCF_001594045.1 Atta colombica | reverse complement strand
ATATATATGTGTGTGTGTGTGTGTGTATGTATGTGTGTATATATATATATATATATAAATATTTTATCACATTATATGTTTATTTATTTCTCTCTCTTTTTTTTCTCAATCTCTTCTCAAAATGTTTTAATAGAATCTGTAATTAATTGAGAGAACTTTAACAAAATTAAAGTAATATATAATGTTATAGATTGTAGGATTGTTACATTTCTTAGAGATTCAATAATTCATTTGTCCTTTTCTGATTGTTCTAATTCTGTAATTTATTATTTAATATGTGATTTTGACATAAAATTTACTTTCTTCATAATATATTATAATATTATTCATAACGCTTTAATCGAGTAAATAATAAAATATTACTTTTCATATTAATTTTTTATATTAATTATCAAAGCAAAACTATCTTCCTTCATTGTATTTACAATATTATCTTATCATCGAAAACTTCTAATATTCATATTCCGTGACGTAGTGTAATTAATGTTACAAGTACGTGCAATTGTAACAAAGTATTGTTCTACTTTTGTTGTTGCTGCTTTGAATGAAAAGGCCAAAAGCTCAGGATAAGATGCGATATAAAGTTCATGCTTAAAAATAAGTTTGTATAGAAAATAGGACAAAATGATAGCCCAAACGAGAGTTTTATAGTCGTACATTCCAATAACGTTACTTGTTACAACATCAAGTTGGAAACTTTTCTTCTTATAAGTTTGTTACGTAAATTTCCATTTTAATGATTAAATTTTAATGATTAACGATTATATGATTAATGTTTCAATTTCTACATATAATTGATTAATTTATTAGTTACAGGTGAAAAAATATCGTAATCTTCTATAAAATACAGAAATATAAGCAAGTCATTCAGTATGTCACTCACTTTCATCTTTACATTTATAGTTATTTCTATATGTAACGAGAGACGCAAATAATCACAGTCTGTCTGTCTTACTTCATCTATCTCTTTCTTTTCTTTTGTTTTCTCAGCTCTCGACTTTCTTGTTTCGGTCGCTTTTTCAGAGATCCGAGTTGCAACTATTTCGCGTTCAAGGCTCTCTCCACGCTGATAATTAGTACGAAGAGCGCTTTTTCGAATATTTCAGCATTTAAATATTCGTACCAATCCTAGTTCTCCTGCTGCTTGGACGTCTCAGCCCCTCGAGCTATCAGTCGGTCGACCAACGACCCGATACGAATCGCGGTTGTAATTCAAAGAGTTCCCTTTCCCTCTTCTTCTCTTTTTCACCCTTCCACTATCAATCGTCTTTCGCTTTTCTCCTTTCTATGTTCTTCAATCGTTGCAGCTGCTTTCTCTATCCCTTTACTCACTATCCGATCTGTTGTATAGTTGCATCGGCTACAGTTGTATGCACTGCGAAATATGCGTCATTGGCAAAGCGGGGAAAGAGACTTTCACAGAAAGACCGCCGTTTCGGTGCTACATCGTTTTACGTGTTGCGTCCGATGGTGAATACTCGATTCGCCATCTGGTATCTTTATCTGTTTCTTCGCATCGTACACACGTAGACTTCTCTTCGAAAGTGCCTTTGTTCGAACGAGTTGGTCGAGTATTACGATGGTCGTGGCGAAAGTCGGTTGCGGTTGCCGTTTTATCCATAGAAAAGAATTGCCGATTTAATCGTGATACACTAGCATACTAATATTCCTATATGACGAATATGCTACAGCTTGATCAATTTTGTTCGGACATCAAATTTTTCGTAGTGCAGTGTAATAACTTTAGAGATTTCGTGAATGCAGACATTTTTTTTAGCGAAATTCTTTTTATATTCAAAGACATCAGAAGGTTTGTGATTTCGTCGTGTTTTCATTCATTGCTAATGCTGACATTTCGTGAACCTTGTCGTTCATTTCATCGGGGCGAGGAGCGCACTGATTCTTTTATATTATCAACAAACGATAAACATCAATAAATGAAATTGTTTTATAATTATTTCAAGTTAAGTTTTTATTATAAATATAATTATCAAGTTTATAACGTATTATTATATTATTAACGTGTAATGTTATATTTTAAAAAATTATTGGGATTATAGTCGACTTTATTTGCTTGTTGTAGTTAATCTTTTCGTATAACATATTTTATATTTATTAAGACTGCTGTCATGTTCTGACAAATTAATATCGCTTAGTCTCACCATGTTTGTTGAGAGATAAATAATGATCTCTCATGTGAGAGACTCTCATCGACCGATCCAATGTTGCCAAAATATTTTATTTTCTTATGTTATTAAATATATCCATTCCTTCTATCATTTTTCGTATGTCATATAGAGTTCTATAGTTAATCATGTATAGAGAAGAAATCAATTCACATCTGTCCTGATAAAGAGTTGAAACATAAAGCGGCAAATAAAATCTCAACAAATTAAGCGATATCGTCGTTGAAGAAGACTGATTAAATTGTGATAAATTGCATGTAACATATATTATGTATATAAGATTATATATTCATGTATCATTACTTTTGATAGCTATGCAACAACAAGAATCGTTTAGCTGTTCAATTAAACTTTTGATATTAATAAAATATCTAATTGATATTAATAAAATATCTGTAGGTTGAAATTTCTATAAATGATATCCTTGAATGATCTTTATTACTTTTCGCTGAAATAGTTGAAGAAAATGTTCCGTGCAATATCGCTTTGTATTATATATTACCATCGCCTTGGTTCATGGATACAAACTGTTCGTGAAATTCATCTAGATTAAGTCTATCAAGTCAAACGCAAATTGGAATTCAATGCTTCGCATTGTCCGTTAACACGGAAGTACAGCGAGTAAAAAGTTCATCGCGCATCGCTAACTCTTAAAGTTATCCGAACTCGGTCGAATTCGTACCGAGGACATTCGTACGAAAAGAAGAACTGTCCATTGGAGAATCCGGGGATAGGAAGAGAGAAAAGATGAGAGAGAACGTATACATATCGTTGTGCTGTCGAGCTGAATATTTTACTTGGACAAGTGCTTGGGCCCAGCGTCGGCATATACTTACTTCCAAGGGTAGTTCTTTCTCTGCGACGTCTCTCTCGAGGCGTACGGCAAGTTGATGTAGCAGACAGCTCTGGATACCAACCTTAGCCCTTCCTGTCTTTTCCGAGCTGCGCGTATTATTCTTTTTCGGACGCGCGTACGTGTACATGTATATAATATACTTCTAGTTTATTGCACATGTCTTTGCCTACTAATAAATACTATACGAAAAAAAATCCTATTTAAGTAATCAAGAAATAAATTTTAAGAATTACAATTGTAACTTATAATATATTGTTTTACTTTACTATAATTCCATCTCCAGAAATGTAGAATAAGAATATTTGTGTAAGAGCAATTACATATGTATCATTTAAAAATAATCGAAAAATTATGTAATTTTTTCCAAATTTTTGAATTGATGACATATTTATTAATATGAAATTTGCTGGATTACAACTTGTACACTGAAGAAAAAGGATGGAGCTGTTAAAGGGCCTGAGAAGATGATAGCAGGCAAGTAAAAAATGGCCAAAGTGCACGAAAAGTCTACCGCATACATAATGAACGTATACTTTTATGACCTAATGAGCAAAGTGCTCTTCTATAGCGCTATTTAGGCATAGTGGCTAATTCTTTGTGTTGAAGATTTTTATTTATTATAATTGTGTTCATGAACTTTTCTTATTCTGACGTAGTGACTAAATTAAAAACAAATCTATGAGGAGACAAGCAGAATATTGCACAAACAGAATATTGAACAATTTATAACTTTGTATTTAATATTAGTGTAATGTCTAGTAATATTATATACGCTTATCAGCAAATATTGATTTTAATCTAATCAAGCACTAGATTTTTGTCTGTACCCAAATTGTCAAGACTTATATTTATTTAGGGCCTTTATTTCCTATTTGTTGTATATTCACGTTACAACTTAAAAGACTACTTTGTATTCTGTATTTATTTACTGTTTCCTTATCATTTACTGACTTTTTTCTTATTTGCTTCATTCTTTCATATTTGCAAGATAAAATGACCATGTATAAAACGAAAAAGTTTCATTATCTAATTTTAATTAAAAAATATAATGAAATTATAACTATGTCTTCAAATTCATGTTTATTAAGTTAAAGTCATAACTATCATAACGTATCATGATACGTACTTACTATATAAAAAGATTAGAGAATACAGTTCTTTTATACTGATATCTATTTAATTTCAAGCAAATTAAATATTTACATTTGAGAACAATCTTTAAATTTTGTTGTTATAAAAAAAATGATATATATTTTAGAAAATATACAATAATTTTTTTTCTATATCATCGTGTACTTTCTGAAATGTATACTTCTTTTTTAAAATAACAAAATTTGAAAAGAGTTTCAAAATGTAAGCATAAATTTGTTCAATTTTGAACGTTAAGTAACTTGAGTAGCAAGTGAGTCATAGGCGGAAGGTAATGAAACTGAGAGGACAAGACTTGCGCGTGACATTGATTTCGGTAGGTTCGATTCCTGGCAAACGAGATATTGAGCTTCAAAGCGAGACTCGTACGTGGGCTGTATTTGGATGTACTTCGTCTATCTTCTCTCTATCTGTGCAAGGGGATAGCGAGGGTAGGAGATCCTTAGCAAGGTTTACAAAGAGAATGCACGATGCAGCCTCTTACTAGATCTCTGTCTCTACTCTTCCTTTTCCCCGTCACCGTTTCGCTTCTCTCACACACGCCACCTTCCACGCCCTTCTTCCATCGCTCGATATTTCAGACTCTAAGCATAATTCTAACCCTGGTGGACTATACGCGCGCTGGGGGAATTCTTCCGTGGCGACGTAGAGTAGCAGCCTCATTGAAATTTCATACCCGTTGACCTACCTACCAAATCCTCCACCTCGGATATGCTTGGTTAGTTCATCCGAACATCCCGAATACTTCCTACCGCGAGAGTCAGCCATTACACGTCTTTGGCATCATCCATCCCTCTTTCGCTTACAGCCTCTCCGTGTTCTTTGGAAAACTGTTTATGGAAAGAATGATCCGTCCCCGCCGACATTTACTCGAAGACCGTACGCAATGGTCTGACGCCGTGCAATGCTTACGCGAAGTATCTCGAAAGTTGCGAACGAAGTCGGGAAAGTGAAGGAAAGTTCACCGTGCCGAAAGAAGTTAGCAAAGTACGGAGCTACTGTACTTACCTTCGCCGTCTACGGAACGTTAAAGACGTTACAGATCGCGATGGTGTTTTAAATTCATCAAGCGTAACACGCGCGAGAAAATTGATTACACATTTATTAATTTTTTTTTGCGTGAGGTATTTTACAAAAAAAAAAGATAATTGTACATTCCTTATATCAGGATAAGATATATAAACGTGATTTTTTTTTATATCAACGCGTTACACGAGTCAGCGTACAATTGACATTTTTTTAGACAATACGTAAAAGAATGATCACCAAGGATCACTAGATTTCTGAAACCGTGCACGGTAGGCGAGACAATTTCGAATGCTACGGCACGTAGATACGTTAAAGGCGGTCATAACTATGTCACTTCGTTGAACTGAATTCTCTTTGACTATTTGCCGAGGGGCGAAGCATCGGTTGAGACGTAAGAGGAGGTTGGGAAAGATGGCTGAAGCGAGGCTAAGTTTACGGGGTCAGTTTGTCGAGGAGCGGCCATAGGGGATAGAGGCAAAGAGCACCGAAGTGGTCGCCTTCTAGAGCGAGGGAGTTAGGGAATAAAGAGGAACGGGTCATCCGCCCAGTCGGTGTAGTCCAGTGGGAAGCGAGAAGGGAGGTAAGATTTAAACTCTGACAACGTCTCAAGTCCGAGTGCACCGCTCGTTCACCGGATTCGGTCGCTAGCGACCGGCTACTATTACTACTATAACCATGGTACTGGGATCCGGGATGGAATCCCCGGACGTCAGATCCCGAGGCGGAGGACTCCAGTCTCCGGATTTTAAGTGCCTACCGCCGAACCAGCGAGGCGCATTATTCGCCGACTTCCCTGAATCATTTCACGGAATATCGCTCTCTACGACCCTTTCTACGTAGTCTTGTCGCTCGTGCTTCACCGTTGTGCAGAAGGGTAGCCATATGGGTAATACGGAAAAAAAGATCATATGTATTTGTTAGAGCACGAAATATATATGTGCAAGATTTATCGCGGATAAAACGAGATTGAAAGTTTTTCGCGTGAAATGATGAAATAGAAATGGCATTGTGTCGAGAGATACTATATATAGGGAATATTTCTTACTTACCTACGTATTTCTATATTTATATATATAGAGAATTATTATATTTATTTGTTTACGATTGGAAATTCAATAGATAGAAATAATCCTCATTTGTAGTTCATAATATATATTACTGAAAATTTATAATATAGAAATAAATATATGCACGTTAAGAAAAAAAGAAAGAGACAATGCATTGTTGTAAAGGTAAAAGTCACGACTTAGCAAGCTCTGTTAAATCCATTCGGATAGAAAATTTCACGCTTATCATCAGCGGATTATCGGTGAACCATGAAGTATAGAATGGTATTAATCTATATGTTCATTTTTTAGTCTCCGCATAGAATTCCAAACTGTTGTAGACTCGCTCCGTAAACCGTAGCAGGAAGTCACAAACCACTCAGAGGAGTAACGGTAGTTCCAGGAGGAAAGACTGAGAGGTCAGAGAGAAGAGGCGGGTTTCTGCTCCAGGAAGGGAGTGATAATCTTGAGGGGTAATAAATCAAGTGACCGCACATTCGCAATACTCGTGAGTATACAGATCTGCGTGGATTTGCGCGAGCAAGAATTGCGCCCGCGCCGGCGTAAACGCGATGAAGTCTGAACCGTTAAATCCTTTGTCGGGTAGTAAGGTACGCGCGAATTGCATCTAGTGTTATTAGCATGAAGGTCGTGACAGTGACAAAATTGCGAAACGGATATCGTCGTCGACACCGTCGTCTGTCATCGAGAAAGATTTTTGAAGATCGTAACATTTTCAGGAATTTCCGCTGAAGCGTAAGCGCTATGCGGGTTCGGAATTCCTCTGACATACCTACTCGGCGTAATTCCTGGCATTCACTTATGTCAGAGCCGTGCTACTTTTAGGATTGAATAAAATGTATCGACGAGTAAATAGGAGTTTACCCAGTATGAGAAATGTTCGGTTGCTTTCAGATAGCCAATAAGAGGGTAAGTAAGTACGTAGCCAGCGAGAGGCTCGTAAGTAATAATTCTCTTCCACTCTCGAAATTCGATATCCGGTGGGGTAAGCTATTTCGTTAGGTCGTTGCTTTGATCCCCTTCATCTTTCTTACGAACTGAGTACAAGAGCTCGCCGGTATGTACATCGGAAAATGAAATGGATAAGAGCATCTGGTAATAGACATTAAAAGAAAGAGATAGAAGGAAAGAGAGATTGCGCGCAAGTGACAATCGAATTATATTAATCACAGCAACGATGTTTGCCCCACACAGAAAAAAAATTGACATTTTATATGCCGTTTCTGAAAACTTTTTCATTTTTGTCGCATAAAATTTGCACATTTCTAGATGTGACGCGCTTCCGTACTATTCTCACGAAGTTTTAAAAAGCTTTTGGCTGACAAGCACGAATGTCGACCACGTGCGCGTTGATAATCCTGAAAAAAATTACGGTAGAGTTAGAAGTTACTTTGCGCTAATGCAAGGAAGTCTAACCGCCACACTGTCGCTGCGGTGGAATACGCGTACAAACAAGAACGCGATGGAAGGGGAAAAAATAACGTCGGACGGGACAGTGAAAGCTGAATTATTATGTCCCGACATTACAATTGAACCAACCGTATCCCTTACCTGTCCCGCCTCCTCTCGCCCTCCCCTGACCACTCGTCTACGAGAAAGTTGTCTGTACTTTTACGGATAAAGATCTCGAGCAAAAGTTACGGTCGTTTGCAAACTAATCGAGCCGTCTCTTTCCCTACAGGGTGTCGAAACTTTCGGAGGCTGTCAACTTTTCCAACCATCCTTGCTACTACCTCTCCCATTCTACCACCTCCCGCTCTAACACTTCTTTTTACGCTTACCCTCGACCGACGGCGACGATCTGCAAAGTAAAGCAATCATGCTTTTTTTATCTTTTCGTCACTATCTCACATGTTTCTTCTTTATAGCTTCAAGTCAGAGAATAATAGCACCGACGAATTCTTAAGGAAACCTGCCGCGAAATATTTCGATCATTATCGGCGTGTTAACTCTTACATGCGAAGCTTTCACCATAATTTATAAGCAAAGTTACCATGACGAATAACTTCAGTCACTATGCTGAAATAGTTTTTTTTTTTGGTTATTTACGATATCTTTCCTAAGGAAAGATTAAAGTAGCTGAGTCACGTCACTCTAAATGTTACGAAGTGTAAAAAACAGGTGTTATCGCACGCGCAATGAT
This sequence comes from Atta colombica, assembly GCF_001594045.1. Classification (NCBI taxonomy): domain Eukaryota; kingdom Metazoa; phylum Arthropoda; class Insecta; order Hymenoptera; family Formicidae; genus Atta; species Atta colombica. Next base: position 1,977,693 of record NW_017259212.1, on the reverse strand, counting down.
ATAATCGATATCATTTATTTTCGCAAAGGTTACCTCCACGTCAGTTGCTTTTATTAGCTCACGTATGATTGGAAGTGCCCTTAATAATATATAACAAAAAGTAAAAGAAAAATATTAATTTATGTATATATATATA
>NW_017259212.1:1975138-1977419 GCF_001594045.1 Atta colombica | reverse complement strand
TATATATATATATACTTTTATTCGTTTTTAAAAAGGTATATCACGTTATTTTTAACAAGATATAACGTTTTACGCTTACTTGTTGTAATATTCATGAAATTCTTTGTTTGGAAGATTCGTACTCTACTCAGGAGAAAATATTATCACTGATCTAAAATCTCGATTTCAAAAACATTATCATATATCCTGAAAATGGATCAAATATAATTTTGCTCAACAATCATATACTAAGTTTATTATATTATGGCGCATTTCCATGGGATACATATTGCATGTAGCATTTTAATCGTTCAGGAAAGCTATAACAATAAAACAACATCGTAGTGTGAACTCTCGATATTTAAACTCTTCGGTTGTACATACATGGGAAGCTCGCCCAGCGAAATATTAATTCGGACGCACGTTGTATACATGGTAGATCACGCGTGAAGGGTATGATAAGCGTTAAACGCAAAGCGTTGCTTCGCTGAAACACAGAATATACGTAGGATCAATAGAAAAGCGATGCGGTTGATGTAGTACGTTAAAGCTTTGTACGATTTGCGTACCTACAGGAACGATCGACAGCCGGCGAGACGGAATACGTCTTAAAGTGGAGAAAGACTGATAAATCAGAAATTCACAGTTAAATGAACGCTGTCCGTCAATACAAATCAAATTGCGAGTTTCATCTGCGATATATTTGGCACTATATATAATGGGCTTCGGTTCCATAGAGCGTTAACGAACAAGGTATACCGTGATGCTGATCGGAATCGATCGATCGGTCAGTCGAGACTCGTCGCGAGATTGATAACGAGGGTCGTTAAAATTCTGTTCGCTACGCCGTGAGAAACGGCGCGGCCGAATATCAATGTGTTCGCGCGTGCATGCACGGCGCTCATGCATCCTACATAAGCGTTGCATACGCGTGCATCTTCACACGTGTAGGATACCGTGTACGCATTTGTATGGTGCATGTGGTCGCCAACTGCACGCACACACGTGACTGGTCACAGTGACGTCTATGTGAACGCCTGGCGCAGGTTTCAGCATGGAAACGACTCCCTGGGGTACGGCTATATTAAAATTCCTAAAACTTTTTAATCTTTCCGCCGTAGTTAAATATTAATAACGAAATCTCGAATACAGCAATGTGCACAGCATTGCTCAGGGACATGTCGGGTACTACTCGTTATACTTTTGCCAAGCAGACTGCGCCAACAGTCTCAACAGGCTCTGCAAGCTCCTTCCGTACTCTCCAGTTCTAGATCTATGGATTAAAACTGGATGGCGGCGGTGGTGGATGTGCGAAATGGTTGGATGAAGGAAGTAGCAGAGAAGTGGTACGAAAGCGTAAGGGAGACTGGTTATAACGACGCCTTCGTGTATCATAAGTTATAGGATATACGCGTTGACCTCTGGAAATGTGTTAGTCACGTTTGCATGCGCGGGTGTGCGGACACGTTTAATGGCAGCACGCCTGTACCGGCGCGGCGTGAATGTGTATATTAGAGGGTAGATATATCGGCAAAGGGCAACTGAGGAGACGACCGTGCAGCTTACTTAACCACCATTTAAACCTGAAAGCGAGCTTTGGTTCTCCGCTGAGATCAAGCTGTGACACTAACGGCCTAACGCTGTACTGAAATGTCCAAAACGCGCGATCATAAATGGTGATCTTGAGAGCAACATGCACAAATTGCTTCTTTGAGTAACCAATATATTGTATTACATGTTTTACGCATTATATATATTGTTATGCATTTATTTGCATTATATTGCTATTGCGTTGTATTGTGTTTCTACATAATACGTTCACTTTGTTATTAATTTTTTTTCAATGTAGCACTATTGAAATAATAAAAAAAAACCGTAGTTATTAATGTTGTATCGCAACTAATTTGATATATTCATTGAAAATCTAGAAGAATAGAATTTAATATGAATTTTATCTTGTGAAAATATCTTTTGCATATATATGTATTCAATAATAAAAATTGATATATTAATCACAATAAATATATAATCGTACAATGATTTCTATATAGAATTTCTATTTAGAATGTATAACATGTTAAAATATCATTCAGTTTGTATCACTCGAAGCTATTTTGTCTTTGATGCTCGTGGTTACTTCGAATCTGCAAGAGCAATCAAAGTGCAAGTACAATGTGCTCGTATGCAAATGTGGACATAGGTTGAAGCAAGTTGTCGCACTCACGTGAATGGACTATTCCAGAAATCCCTTTCCTATTGTAGTCATTGTAGTCGCGCATTGTAGTAACTATCCCTAAGTTTC
>NW_017259212.1:1973541-1975038 GCF_001594045.1 Atta colombica | reverse complement strand
TATATATATATATAGAGAGAGAGAGAGAGAGAGAGAACAATGATTATTCTTTATCACATTATAATGTAATTAATATAATGAAAGCATCAAACGATTAAATGAATAAAGGAGTTAAAGTCATCATCATTAAGCACATTTTAATATGTCTTTCAAAGTATTCCCGATTTACTCTGCACTATCGGTAATTGTGACATTGATTAAAGGCTCGATTTATGTTTCGATGTTGCATCGTTTGCGAATTATGACCGATAATTAATTTACATGGTTAAAATTTCAAGTTGCATTGTTAAAATTTCTAATTGATAGCAGGCGAATCAGCAATTTGTAATTAAATTCCATTGTTAAATATAATTATGCTTTGTATATTTAATACAAAATCATTTTATATATTTAAACTTTAAATGTTCTTGGAAAGTATCCTAATTTGAGTTTTAGTTTAAATTATTCCATCAGTTTAAGCTATTTCGAACCTTATTTTCTTCTTTAACAATATAATTTTACTATTTTAGCATATTTTAATTTTATAAATGTATCAACAAATATATAATTTATTTTGCGATAGTAATGTATGTAATGTAATTGAATTAAAATTAATTATTTATAAAAATCTTTACGAGAGTTGCTAAATGGTTTAAATTATAATGCTATAAGTAAAAAATACCAAATGTATTTTTTAAAAGTATAATATATATGTAGGAGAGACACTGATACCTAGGAACATGTTGTATCTTGGGACATATTAATTATTTTTTAACAATAACGAGATTTTTAATATTAACAGCTCAGTTATATTACTTCAGTTGTAATTTATTTTTAATCTAAATAATTACATGTTCTGTACAGTCTGTACAGTTTAGTTTTTACCGACAAAAATTGTTTCTTCTTTGTAAGTATTTTTCATGTATATTTTTCTCTAATTCTTTTACAAATTTTTATGAGAAATTTAAATTTACTATAAGATTCTCTAAAGATATTATTTTTAAAGATATTATTTGAAAAGTTGCATTTATTATTTCTGTTTAATTTCAGTAGTCTTATATTTTAAGCAAAATTGTTATACTTAGAGACATACATAAGAACTGTACATAAGAACTCATTTAATATCTTTAGAATGATACTAGGTATATTATTCTTTATTTTTTTACCTTCTTTACGTTTAACTTACTTTGTTATATTTTATGAGGTATTGATTTTATATTACAATATTAAACGATTAAACTTCTTCATTTATTTATTACAAACATGGTATAAAATTATTTTTATTGCTAATAGTTTAATTGTTGTCGATTCAAATAGAATTAAAACTGTTCTTTCCTATAAATTTATGTTTTATATATCTTTAGCTATAACACATTGTCCATTATAGGTACAATTATTTTTTTATCTATAAAGGATGACTTATCAAAAGAAATTGTTAACAGAGATTAAAATATTATTCCAAAATGCTATAAATGCTATATTTATAATTATAATTATATATATAATTATAATTATAAG
>NW_017259212.1:1973068-1973387 GCF_001594045.1 Atta colombica | reverse complement strand
ATATATACATATAAAACTAAAATTTATTTTGCAATATTCATAAAGGTTTGCCCGAAAAGCAGAAGCGCTAAACCGCGTTTCACGCTTGGCAAGCGATATTCGCCTGCATAGTATGGCGTTATTCATATTTGAAGAAAATACGCTGACCGGCATGTATAAGAATCGTGAAATTGCTTAGCATGGAATATCGATATAAATTTGTGATAACTCGCTGTTCTAAGCTGCATTTATTATTGAAGGAAGTCAAAAGATGCTGTATCAAAAATAAATTTAAACAAATTTATCTTCATTATTTTTAATATAACTGACGGTATATATA
>NW_017259212.1:1967632-1972995 GCF_001594045.1 Atta colombica | reverse complement strand
TAAATGTTATATATATACGTATATATATATATATATATAATCTTTCTCTTCTTAGTGTAATATCAAGCTCGATCAAATATATCTCACTATAATTAATCACGATTGTTTATCGCGTAAGGAACGAAACATAGCAGGCCTTTCTGGAATAACCATTTGAGGCAAAGAAGAGCGTACCTGGGATCGGGGAAAGGAGCATTGAACGGAGTACAGAAGAGGCGTGAGGAGTATTGAGGAGAGAAAAAGGAAAGGGCTGAGGGAAAAACAAAATAAAAGAGGAAAACCGCTGGCAATTTTTCACTAGCTTTTTAAAGCGCGGCTTAGGTACTCGTGGAGCGAGTTTGAATCGATTTTTCGAGAGGGGAGAGAGGGCCCATTTTTCTACCGTCTTCTTGTGCCAAACGGCGCAAACTGTACCTATCTCCAGCTGTTTCGCAACATGGTTGTCGCTCGAAGGCCGAGTTTAGATTGGAATCTAAAATTTCGATATCTCGCACGGCGGTTCCCCTTTTTTCTCCTATCAAGCAATACTCGTGAAGTTTCGTGAATGCAGAAGTGGTGCATCTGCATGAGCCAAGAATAAATCAGGATGCGAAATCCGAATTTCTTGTCGCAAGAGAAACGGATACGAAGATCTATGCTTTAGAAGAAGCGATTCTATCTTTACGATTTTTACGGATTGAGATTCTTAATTCGCGAAAGAGATGATAAAATGCGAGATGATAAGTTACTATTAACATAAATATTTTTCCAGAACAATATTAGTGTAAAACAAAGTTTAGACAGTAATAACATTAAATAATTATCAAGTAGCTACATTTATTTCGTCCACTTTTACGATGTATCGTTGCGCGAAATCGCGATACTGTCTCTGACTTTCGTCACGTAAAATCACAGAGCGTAACGTACTGGTTTGCAGATACAATCGATGTAGAGCGCGGACTTACTGACACTTCGCATGCTCGCAAAATGTAAGCTCAATATATTCCTTTTGTTTTGCTCATGTAATTTCTTTGCGAAATCGAAGTTCTGCTGCTGATTATGCCTATTCTTAGACTACCACGAATCCTTGGTATATGATAATTTACCTTTATAAGTGAAGGTAATTTTCATATTACTTGAATATCTGAGATCATGATTACATTAAAATTATTCTTAGAAGTGTTTTTAGTTGTGTCTATTTAATATAATAAAAGTAATTATTGAAAAATTTTAACAATATAACATAAAATTAAGAATTATAAAAGACTCTTCATTTTCTCTTCTTTCACAAATTTAAAAATAGAATATAATGGAAAATAGTTTCCATCACTCCATTCTTAAATTTATGAAAAATTTTTGATATATCGAAAATAAAAAATCATAACATTCTATGTTTCCAAATTTTTCTGTTTAACTATTATTTCGAATTGTGTTAACACTATTATAATAAAAAGAAAATCTTCAGAACAGGGAAGGAAACGTTTGAGTGTTTTATCTATTAATTATCAGTCAGTTGCGCGGAACTTACAAAGAATTTATTATGTTCTTTAAATGCTGTCTATAGAAATGTGTCAAATTAGCTCTTTCGCTGATTTCTGCTGCATAAATGCACGCGGCTTAGCGTTACTGGTTTACCGATACAATCGATCAAGACTGCGGAGATTGACGCGACTTCACCTCCAGTTCGCAGCTCAAGCCCGACTTCGAAGGGTATCGGTGCTTGCGATATTATCGTCATGCATCTATCGACCGGCGAGTTTAACGGAGCGCAAGGTCGCAGGACTCGTGGTAGCTGCCGCGCGATCGCAGAGATATGCGTTATTATTGTTCGCGTCGGTGCATCGTGAAACGTCGGACGATGATGGAAACTCGTAAAACAGCTCAGTTAGGACGAGAGGGCGAGGTCGTTAAAAGTATAATAAACTTGAGCAAGTCGGTTGATAAAACGAAATATTCTGGATTTCCTTCTATTGCAACTTCTAGGGATTTGATTATGTCTATTTATTGTCGACATTGACGTTTTCCAGAGTGGTGGCTTTTCTTCAGTAAAGCCGTGGGTTAGTATTGCATTTTTATAAATTGCATTTCCGGAAGCGTTAAGATTGTGAATGATATTTGTGACTTTGCAACAATATTCGTGAGTCTTCAATATATATAAATATAAATATAAATATAAATATAAATATTGTAGTACTTTTTACATTTAGATATATATAGATATCAATAAAATAAAGAGAAATATTTCAATGTATGAGGCATTTAAACAAATTAAATATTTTGTGTAACATTGGAAGTTTATAATATTTTTTAATTGATATTTTTATATCAGGTATATAAAAAAAAGATAAAATATTCAAAGATTATTAAATATTCCTTTGTTTAAAATATTTGACGACATTTTAAAATGTATTGTTTTCTTCTTTTTACTGCAAACACAAATACTTCTTTTAAGTATTTTTTAAATATATGTATTAATATATGTTTAATATATGTTTTATGAAAATTTTATTAATTAATTATATATTTTCATTAATTAAACTTGCGAATAAAAAGAGTAATATGTAAATTTATATACTTATACTTGTAACATAAACCTATTGATTTTTATAAATCTAATATTAGGTTATTTTGCATTTTTGAAAAGTCGTTAGTGATACCATGTTATCATTTTATGATGACGTTATATTATCGCTCATATAACTCTAGTAAAACGGTAAGTCGACTTTAATGAGCAAGATTAAGAGGACTTACGAGATCTCTCCGAAGGCTGAGAAAGCTTCCCTTAAGGTATGTGTCTCGATTTCCGGACTCAGGTCTCCAACAAATATGTGATAATGTTCTGAAATAAAAAAGAAGATGATTAGACACATTTTGAAAACAGAATAATATAATATATTTTTGTTGCTGAGAAAATTACAATTGAAGATAATAATAATTATATTCAAACATTATTAATTTCTGCAACGAGTATATGAGCTTTAATGGATGCAAAACAAAGATATGAAATATTTATTTCGTTATACTTGGTCCAAAATATATATCTCTGTGATTAAACTCCGCAATCAATAATCCAAAAATGTAGATAAAAATTCAGTAACTTGATAGAGAAATAATTAATGTGTTTTTGTGACGTTCATTAAAAAATTTCTGTATCTCTACACAAGAGGAAAATGCAGAATCATTTAGAAAATCACGACACGATTTTAATAAAATTGATTTATTATATTTTATTAAATTAATGTAATGTAATTTTTATATTAACTTTATTTAACAATATTATTTTTTTAACATAAGATATCACTTTGCTATACTTATAATCGTAAAACACTGAATAAATAACAAGTTTAGCTGTTTTGAGAATATCTCTTTATTAAATTGTTAATGAGCTCTTTCCTTCGCTAAAAGCGTGATGATTCTGTCTGAAATATCTGACATAATATAAGGAAAATGAAACATCGCAGAAAATTACTCTTAGCGCGAGAATGCTATTCAGACAATCGAAGGTCTTTCATAATACATAAGATGCAACCTCTAAGATAGGCACTTAAAATAACTCGTCGGAGAATAGAGGTAAAGACAGATTCATAATTAAATCATTTCCTGCATAAATACAGACCGGTTAGCGATACATGATAAATAATTGTAGCTATTTTTGAACAAATGATACAAATTCCGGAACGTGAAACAGAGGATATACTATTAATAAGTAATTATTAGTCATAATCATTTTGTACGTTAACTATATTGCTATTTGAAAAAAACAGAATCTGCAAATTTGTGAAAATATAACGATTAATTATAAATATCATTATATGATTTTTATGTGGATAAGTATAATAAAAGCATAATAGCATAAAACAATACCATTTCTCATTAAAGAAGAAAAATAAGAAATTGTAATAATATAACTGTGTGTGTGATTACAGAATAACGTTATGTTAAATAGTATTATGCAAACATTTATTTTAGAAGTATTGTATTAAATTTTCAAGCCAGTATATCGTATAATAATATGATATACGTTAATATGTAATGTTATTCCATAAGATGGATCGGATTATAAGTATTCCGATGCGTTTGTATTAAACACGTTTCCATTCTTCATTAATCGAGATATAATTGATATTGAGATCGCTTTGGGAATTATGGTAATTTTAATGTGTAAAGTGATAATATTATTGAATAGCAATAAATATTTGAGCTATTTAATAAAAAGCAAAAACTTGGTAAACTTGCTAATTTATTAACCAATGTTAGCTGATTTTATGTTCTTTAAACATCTCTCATTTTTGCTTTGTTTTTCCAGTTTACATAATTGTGTTATGTTGTTGCATCATATTTCAATTATTTTAAATACTAACTCAACGGAGATTACTAGCGCTTCATTCGACCACCTTATCGAATTAAGCGCTAGTAATCTCCGTTAATCACACAACGCTGTTTTTTTCACCCACGAAAATCTGTGCGATTCTATGGTTAAAACCGGCCGGATGAGTGCAATGAAACGGTGTGCGAAGTAAGCTTTTGGGGGGATAAATTATCGATTCGCATACGGTCGTGCGGTCGAGTGCACGTCGTGGCGTTGCGGTACAGCCTCGCATCGGCTCGATAAAATATGCTCCTCTTCTCTGGTCTCTCGTTTCACCTTTCTCCTATCCACATCCTCTCTCCGACTCGATACGGTTTCATTCACGCTGATATGTAGGAATAGATCAAGACGAGTAGTCGAAAATCGAGTTACCGCCGGAAGGTCTCTACCAGGGGCATCAGTTACTCTGAACGGGATATGCCACCGTTGGAAAGTATAGAAGGATAAGATAGAAGTGGACTGTCGGAGACGGAGGGTGGTCTGATTACAATCGGTTTGATAGCCTATCCTTGCCGGTTGGAGGTTCCGGTGGACACACACAGCGGTCCATTCTCGTGAATTAGTCCGATCCTCATCATCTTCTTTTTCGACCAACTCAATCGACATCGTCGCATCGTGCCAGGATCTTGGTAGATTAGGATATTAGGATATCAACAGGAAATTGATAAAAGTTTATTTTGTTCGTAGATGCCCCCGAGATTTTTATATAATTATCCAATATCAACAATCAAATTTCTTTTGATATCTTATTGATATCTTATTGAAATTTAATATCTAACGTTAGATGAAATCGAGAGTTGTCGAGTCGAAACTTTAATTTAATGCATATATAAAAATGTTACGTTTGTTTTTCAATCCAAGTAATATATCCAATATATCAATAAATGTTGGATATTATTATATAAATCGCATAAATCATGTCGCAAATATTTGTCTTTTGAAAATATAGTATAGTATAATATATATATTAGGTGTAGTAAAAAGAAATTTTTCCATTCAATTTGCAAAAATAATG
>NW_017259212.1:1961165-1967532 GCF_001594045.1 Atta colombica | reverse complement strand
TATATATATATATATATATGCAAAATTTTGATCTATATATATATATTGTTGATAAATATTTATAAATTCGTGATTAAATCCTTTTTACACGCTAATAATTTTAAATGAATAATTCGATACTTGAACGTCTTTTCTGTGATCATAAGAAAGGTTTCTTCGCCATTAATAAATATTGTTAAGGCAGAGTTTCATGAAACGTCTTGCTTGACACAGTTCTTTTCATCTACGCTGTAGGTTTCTTAGTTGATTAAATTATCCATGCATTTTTCTTGTCTGCTGAATTTTTCAGCGAGCATCGCATTCATACAGCTCAAAAGGATTAAAAAGACTGAAATCTTTCCTGTGAATCAAGAAAGATCAAATATCACGTAATTTCACCAAAAGGGATCTTACACGAAAGCGGTTTTAGAATCGGTTTGCTTTCAACGAAATTTCGCAAAATCCTTCGAATTTGATTTTATCCAGTAGTAAATAGTTGGCAAGATCCGATTTCGTAGGGAAAAGATTTGTTGAAATATGGCCCGGGTGAATGCAGAAAAGGCGCAGCATGAAAAAGATGCCAGCATTAAAGGATCTCCGATGATGACGTCACGCGTCATGGTTCACCCACCGTCTGGTGGTTAAAACGTGGCCCACGGTTTTCAATAAAGTGGGACTAATGGAGCGCCATTTATTATTGCAGCTCTCTCCATCTCTCTCTCTATCTCTCCCTCGTTCCCTTTCATGCCTACCAGTCGACAGAATGATGCTTCCATTTGAAATGAGCGTTATTTCCATCATCGGTGTTAGCGACAATGTAATTTCGATAGTAAATATAAAACATCATTATCGTTACAATTGTGACGTATTATCATATTTAAATGTCGATGGATTATGAAATAAGGTTAAAATCACGATAAAAGCAGCACCTGCGTATGCACATATGCACGTTGCATGTTTACGACGTATATATGCAAGTTGCATACGGGAAAGTATGTTGAGCTAATAATAAGGGAAGGCCATTTAATTTTGCATATAATGTTTCGCTTGAATTTCTATATACGAAATACATTTCTTACTTAATACACGCATAATTGGGAGAACAATCTTTCGTTTGATATTTTGAACGCATAGTGTGATCTTTTTGAACATTATTTACCTATTTGACATTTATTTTGAAAGGTAATTTTGATATATATATTATATAATATATATTTATATAATTTAAACATTTTGTGTTAAAAAGACGATTAAATGTATCATATAAAACATATCACATCAATCTTGATAAAATGATAAATAAATATCTTGGTATATTGAAAAGTTAATATAATGAATTGTTTATGAGAATTTCATCCAATTAAAATTTAAGTCAAATTATTTTTTAATCAAATAGCTAGCAAATTTAGATTATTTTATTGCGTTAATTAAAATTTTTTAATATGTGTAAGACATATACAGGGTGACTCTTTTTTGCTAACACACTATAAGATTTCATCTAAATTAATTTCAATTACAATAACCAAATTATGGAATATTATTCTCTACGTATATATATATATATATATATCAATATCTTTTCCAAATATTAGCTACCTATGTAATCTATAATTAAAAAAAATAAAAAATTTTGTTTCAAAGTAATATATAACATCAATTATTATTTATAATAACTTTACAATGTGGCGCATGAAATGTCATCTATTCAATTTATAAATGTAATATTTATTTTTAACAAAATTGGTACAGAATTGGTATAGAATTGATTATTATGCCTGAAAATGCCTAAATCATATTTCGTAAGCCATCCTGTATAATTACAAATCCACATGAAGAAAAGATACAATAATTTACTATAATTTACCATAAAATAATTTACCATAAAATGTCATTCTATATGTAGTACTCGTTTTAAATTTATTCACGAAATTGTAGCATGTCTTTTGCGTGACAATTTCACGCGAATCGGGGACATGAATAGATCTCTCGACAGTTTCGAAGGTAAAAGATGGAGAGAAAATAGGAAAGAAACGAATACGAGCACGGGATCGAGGCACGGTGGTGAGATCCATTGAAGCGGGACAATGCGGGAGTGGACACACAAAAGTCCAGGCCATAGATCAGGAATCGAACATGGATGGCCCGTAGATCAAGGGTTTCCTTAATTTCGCGGGACAACGGTGAAATGTTGATTTACTGCACCTCGAAACGGGCCGTACGACTTACACGCACTTCCGTGCACGAGAGAAAATATGCCCTGCGGCCGAGGATGGCGCCTGTGCCGCCAATGAAAACCTCTATTAATTCTCCATGCGGCGAAAACCAAGCGAAGTGAACACAATCGAATTTCGATTTGGATGGACGCTCCTAGAATTGGCAGTATTTTCGGTGCATGTGCTGTTCGTCGTAAGATTCGAATTCGGTTTAATACTAGAAAATATAAATGCGCCAGCTGATGCGAATGCCGTTCATATTTACATTATTCTATGTTTGGTTACATTTAATTGTTTTCATTGATGAATAAAATAAAGATGTCACCTTGTGTTTCTTGACATATGTAATTTTCAAATTACATTTCCGCAGCTTGACAGTGTTCAATGTAAACTCGTGCACTCAAGATAAATAACGTTGTCGTTCGCTAATAGTCGCGGAATAGATGTATAATACATCTTAATAACATTTCAGAATAGGCCGGTGATATCGGAGTGTAACTCTATTAATCTATTTACAAGTCGCATAGAGGGTCGTATCGGGATGTATTCTACATAACGGAGCGCTGATATCACGCAGATGTTCCCAGACGAGAATTCTAATTCTCGATGCTCTATTATGTTGTATTACCGACATCTCATAATAAAATTTATAACATATTTGATGACAAAAAAATGTGAATTACTAATACACGACAATAAATTAAGAGTAAATAAATGCGTACTTTAACTTAACACTGAAGTCATAGGGATATAGAAAGTTGGATTATAATGGATTTCAATAGATATGGTATTTCAATAGATATGCGTCTGAGTTATCGAGAGAATATACATACGATGTGGTATTAAGTTCCATGATGCACAGTATCTAGGTACGTTTATAAGCTGACATTTGTACGTTTGCATATCTTCACGATTAGATATCCATTTTGTGGCCTTACAGTGTATAAATGCAATGCCTGTTAAATCCCGCGAAAGCATCTTCGTTCCATAATGTATCTGCATAAAATATGGATTACCGGAATCCATTCTCAATTTTAGCAATTCTATGATGTACATATATAATTTTTGCATATAATTTTCTAATCAGTTTCTCACAATATTTTAACCGAATGAAAAGTATAACTTTTATTACATCTAGATTATTATTGTAAAATCTTTTTGCTGTAATATATAATATATAAATCCAAAAAAATATTAAATATATTTTTTTATAATAATAACTTGATATTAAATATTCTCTCGCAATTACATGATTTGATAATAAATAAAATATCTTAAAATATGTGTGTGTGTGTGTGTGTGTGTGTGTGTGTGTGTTGCGTGTGTGTTGTGTGTGTGTGTGTGTGTGTGTGTGTGTGTGTGTGTGTGTGTGTGTGTGTGTCGGAAAACATAAGAAAAGGAAAGCAGAGATGATAACCAGTTTCAATAAAATTATAGAGAATATCAAATCAAACAATTACGGTTTATAAATTCTAGTAAAACAAAGTGACGTTGATTGAGTTGCTTTCAATCAACGATTAATTCGTTCGACATACATTTATATTCATCACTGATCAAATTTCTCTTTCTATAATATAAATCTCTACTAGCATAGTCCGCTCTTTTGTTTCTCGTGGTCGGTAATAACCAGCTGCCTCGTACTCCATCGGGGATTTTAACCGGGTTGTCTCCCGAAGGTACTTTAGATCTGTTGTTTTTAGTACAAGGATTTTTCTACGCGAATGCACAATATATAGGATGTGCGAACTAGGCATTTTTAAAATACACGCTGAGGTGAATATTTTAGTTGATTAATATCGATAGGCAGCGTGATATGAAACGAATATTTTGCCACTACTTGGCGATTGAATAGAATTGAATAGAAGATAAATCGAATTTTTAATTAAAGATTAATTTATTGCTTGTGTATTACAACATATTTCCATATTTAATTTTTATTCGATTATTTTTCAATTATTTATTTACGTTGTTATAATTTGGCAATAATTTTATAAGAAATTGAGCTATTATAGTTGAATTAACGTATGAATAAACTTATATAAGTTCATATAAAAAATCTAAGAAATCACGTAATATTATTAAAAATAATATTAATAAAAATAGAAAATATATATGAAATTCAAATTGAATGAAATAATGAATAATGAAGTATGTATATATCAGTTTAATTATTACGCAAGTCATCTTTGGTAATTACACGAAACTTAACTAAGACTACTACTAAAATAATTTTAATAATATTCATAATAGATAGCAATTCAAATTGATAACATTTATAATTGTATCACGAATTGAAAAAGTAGGCTAAATGACATATTGTAATTGATTTGTCAGTATACTGACATCTAAAAGTTACGTATTTTCGTGAATTATTATAAAGTTCAATCATTATAATCGATCAGCTTAAAGATGTTACCAATGCATATATAATCTTATAAAACTTATGCAATTTTGTTAATAACAAATGTTAGAATCTACCATCTTTGACACACTGAGTAGTTCTTGGTGCATGATTGGTGAGACAAAAATATGGGCAATTTGTTCGGTGGTGTGCAACGTGTCATAGCAAAGGGAAGACTAGAATTGTTACGCCTGAATTTTTCCCAACAGTTTTTATTTCGTCAGTCCCGTGACAGGCGAAAGAGCGTAGATTACGTATATACGAGCCGGCATCGATAGCGCGTCCAGGCTCAACTGTAAATCGTCGTGATTTAGGGGATGAACGACATATTGGCCAATGCATAGCTCAAACTGTGCTGCAGCCGGTCCGGTGTGTACTGGCTGTGCAAGGTTCACCGGCGTACCTGCAGCAACGGGATGCATGATGCATTGTCCCTAGACGAGCGTAGATAGCGCTCGAATTGCCGTTGCTACGTTGCACGTCGGATTTTGCCCGTCGATACTCCCCAAGCAGACCTTCACCGATCATTTTCATTGCCACCGCGCCTATCCATCCCTCGTACAATCATGATGATGAATATTGACGAAACAATAGCGTGAAATCGTCTCGCATAAATGGAATTCGCGAGTCCCGCTTGTGTTTCTCCTGTTCATTCTCGCCTATGTATGGAATCAGCTTAATTAAATAGTTCAAGAGGGGCAACGGTTAAGAGAAGTGACCCGTTGGCCAACCAGAACTCAAACTCGTACTGCGACTGATTGCATAACGCGTACAACGCGCAATACTCAATACCTATATACTCATATCCTATACACCAGTTGGATATAAATCCTTAGTTGAAAGCGGCATTTTGAATTATGGTCACGCGTTAAGCTGAAATTGTCGGTCGCGAATCGGGGTTGATTATTTCTTATTTCGATGGAAAATATAGCAGCATTGCAAAAATAACATGGTTTACGTACACATCGAGAATTGAACGTTAAGTGCCTGATGAAAATGATTAGTTTGTTGGCCTATCGCGTCACAATTAGTTCCACAGCCAAATGCAAACCGTATCCCGCATGTTTTATTCATTGCACTGCCTATGCACGGGTAGAAGTTTACCCGTCAACAGTCGCAAAGCCAATACGCGACCACTGCAGCCATGAGCCTCTCTAATTTCAGAGGCATACTCGGCCTTTATGGAATCATCATCGAAGTGAGATAGAAAATTACTTGGAATGAGAGCGATATTAATGAGAGTCACATGATTGCCGATGAACATTACCACAGTCCAGTCTCGTTTACATTGAATCGGCTTAATTAAATGGTCAGCACGATACAGTATCTAAAGTGCGTGTGTGCAAGGATTTCCGTACCTACGTCTGTATGTTACACGCACATATACCTATCGTGTATCTATCAGCGTGCGTGGTGGCGCGATGCCAAATTGATGCTGTTTGCCGTTGCTCTAAGCCTCAATCTGCCCGGTTGTACCCGGGATGATCCTAACACGCGCGCGCTAAGCTCGTCGCATTATGGATACGTTCTATCCGCCAGCGTATTCAGCTTGCAAGTACCGGAGAACGTGGTACTTCGAGAAGGGAGACAGGGGTTGGTTTCCAAGAGATGGTTAGCAAGTAAGGGTAGCGGCGAGTTACTACCGAAGTATTGTTACACAATGGCATCATCCTCGGGTGACAAACCGATAGGACGTCGATGCTTCGATGCTGTGAGCAGAACTTTCATGAAATGTGATTAAGCGTCGCTACATATTTACAACGTTGCGTAACAG
>NW_017259212.1:1958824-1961065 GCF_001594045.1 Atta colombica | reverse complement strand
GAGAGAGAGAGAGAGAGAGAGAGAGAGAGAGAGAGAGAGAGAGAGAGAGAGAGAGAGAGAGTTGAGGTATGAACAAGTGAATGGATGAGTTAGTACGTGATACATTTTCTGATTACGCGTAGCGGAAGTGTTTCGCGACGCTTATTTATCCGCATTTCTCTGTGTACCTCTTGTCCGCAAACTTTTCTACAGCAATATGTAATGAGTACGCAAAGCGGTGCCCAGTTTTAGATATATTATATCATAATATTATAATAATGTCGCATAATTGTATGCATAGAAACGCGTTATTCCCGTATGCACTAGATTGCATTGCGGGACAATGCTTGGAAATAATTGACTAATAATATGAATTCTGCAGTTGTGCATGACTAGCATGTGTACACAGATATAATCACGTTGATGCGTGTTCGCGTTGAGATGTAGAGAATGTGTTTGCTATGCAGCTATTAAACTCATGCATTTTATACATCACAAGAATTTCACGTCCTACAACAAGGTGAAATTTTTCCTGAAGTGGTAATCATAGAATATAAGGCTTAAAGAAAAAGAGAGAGAGGGGGAAAGAGGAAGAGAGAGGGGAGGGAGAGAGAGAGAGAGAGAGAGAGAGAGAGAGAGAGAGAGAGTATCGTTTCGTCTGAAGAAATTCTTTTGTAGCAAGACTTTTATTTTTTTACTACAAAAATTATAAATTTTAAAACATATTTTTAATATGTTAAAATTTCAAGATGTTTATTAAGCATTTTAAGATGTTACTAACTAGAATATTGAATAATCAAAATTGATTCACACACTTGTATATTAATAACAACTGTATGTGTTAAGATACATTAATGCGGCACCTTACCGCTGATCGTTCATCGTTTGATAAAGTCTAAGCACGCCTGCGGCCAGTGGTATGCTCGCATGAGCAAATACGTGACACGTGAAAAAAGCTCGAGCGTGTTACTGTCACCGTTCCCGAAGGTCGCTTTAAAAATCACCTGCGCAGCTAAAGCGACAAAAAGGAAAATCGTTAAACCGATGGCACGTTGATCTGAAAGGATCGCTCTTGATATTCGGGGTGTCGACTCGCTCTTGGGATCGGCCGAACGTGATGTATTTTTACTTGATGGCTGGGTTCCGCAAGCTGCTGGAGCTTTTCGGGGTGGAATGACGCGGGACGGTGAAGAACGAACGAGAGAACGAGAAAAAGAGACTAGGTTGCGTCGATGAGAACACAGCAGTAAGAGAAAGAGAAGTGAGAATGGTGGCCGGCAGCTCCGGAGGGATACAAATTCATGTCGATGCAGCACAAAGTGGCGTCCACTACTTCTCAACCCATTCGCACCCGTCCTACCTCCCTACGCCCATCTCATACCATCCTCCCAACAGCCCCTTCGACACTGGTTCGGGCGTTCCTATCGATCTAGACAGGCTAAAAACTCGTAGAAACCACCGACGGCAGCTTTTGCGGACGCCGCTTAGCGGGATGTCGTGCGGACGCATCGGCGTCGGTGAGATATTGGCAAGAGAGGTTTTTTGCCGATTGATGTCGAATGATGCCTTAAGCAGCGTTCAATTACTAAAAGTAGATCGGAAAGAAAGATGTGGCGACGACTGTAACGGCAAACGAGTTGGATCGTGAAATCGACGCAGTTTATCGACGATAAATAAAATACTCGACGATGTAACATTTAAGATATCTCTTTTTACAATGCATTTTCTATGCGCGACCTATTTATTGAATTGATCCAATAATCTATTTTCTGTTTTATAAAGAAAAAAAATTGATAATATATTGTTAAAATGCTTAATATCGGTCAAAGTAACATTCACCTGAACAACAGGCTTAATTTATTGATTGATTAGAAGTGTTATTTGCCATTTGTACAGATTTATTATTCATAAGACTAATCATCACTGTCCAGCATTCCCTTTGCGAGGAAATTCTCGAGTGTCGCGTTTAAGCGCGACATATATATGTATATATATATATATATACATATATATATATATATATATATATGTAGGTGAATGACGAGTGTATAATTAGAATATCCGTACACACAGGAAGCTGCTGGCGTTATTAGGTGTATCAACATTGAGATATAGTTTATACAAACGATCATATGACAGTACAGAATGATACTAACAGATCACTAACAGAAATCAGAGCGGAAAGCAGATCACGGTGAAATAATAAAAAAAGAAGTTATAAAAACATATTCATGTAAAGATATATAATAATACATACACATA
>NW_017259212.1:1955714-1958683 GCF_001594045.1 Atta colombica | reverse complement strand
TATATATATATATATAAAATTAATATATTCCGTACTATATCTTCCATAGCAGAATTTATACATTTAAGTGACTGCTATATAGTTAACATGAAATTGATATAACTACAGATCATCAAATTCTAATGCTCGCCATAAGGCTTAATTACAAGTAACAACAACATAACTACTACGAAGTAGTACAATTTTCGTATTATTGCTCACCGAAGGAGAGAAGATTAATACTTACCATTAAGAGATTTGATAAATGACACGTTACTAAACCGTTAATAATATTCCGTAGTATGGACTTAAATTTCAAAGTTAACTGAAACGCTGCCAAGCTAAATATCACGTGATAAATGACTCGTGTAAATGCGCCATTTACTGTCTACAGAAAGCAATGTAACCTGGCGGATACGTAGAAGTAGGCAAAATAGGTACGGCTGCCTAGATGCAATATGGCAACATTTCAGAAGGACTAATTGCAAACTGATTGTTTTCCAAGAAGATTGATGCGACTAACCTTATAGTAAATATGAGTTGCATGCTTTATAATTACTACAAACCGCGCGCAAGCGTTAATGACTGTTCTGATTGTTTACTGCTTCTATGTTTTCAACATTAACATTTTTGATAAAACATTTTTGAAATAAAGAAATATTTATGCTGTTTTACTATAATTTAGAATTAAATATATTTATAAGCTTGATCTTAGAATAAGTAAGAATACGTATACGATATTATAAATTAATGATTAGATAATTGTTCAAGACAAATATGAAAACATTCCATTCCTATAGCAGAAGAAGAAAAGAAATATGCATAAAATAATTTGCTTCATAAATTCATGAAAATATGTAAAATTAGTAAAATTATTTGTAAAATAATATGTAAAATTATTTTATAAAAATATGTAATAATAAATGTCAATCTAATTATTATTTTTTAATAATAATATTAATAACAATTTCTAATCGAAAATATGAAGTCGAGTGTTTGAATTCAGGCACTACAATTTCACGAATAAGATCGATTAAACTGAATGTTTGTCTGGACTCGAAAATTAGGAAGCACTCGAATAATCGGAACAAATATTCTTTTCATCCAATTTTCATAAAAAAATATACATGCAATAATGCAATTGATGAACACATTCCAACATTATTTATCATGAATGCATTTAGTTTTTACGTAGCATGATGCGATGCTATTGTTAGAAAAATTAATAACGATTAATATAAGAAATAATAATCATATTGAGATATAAAAACACTAATAAATTCAATAATATATAAATCTACTAAGTAATGTGTATGAAATACACATGCTAAAATGTCTTAAAATAGTACTTGCTTTTGCTTTACTATAGCAGGAATCGAGAAAGCTGCAGAGAACAGAAAATTGTAATATGAAAAATTGATTGTCACTTTGTGATTGACGACAAGATGTCGAACATCATCGAGCTGTATGGCATGCACAAAAGATATGAAAGGCGAGAAGGAGCAAGAGAAAACGAAGAAAAAGATGCGAAAGAAGTGGTTTAGGAAGGGTGGGAGTGGCATTCTGAGAAGGGCAGACCAGTCGCGGCCAAGAGTGCACATTCAGCAGCTTTGCTCGATCGCCTTCGGAATATAAATTTGCAACATTATCGTCTTGGAGAGGGCGTTATCCCCATCGGCGTGAGTTTTCTGACACGGCTGGTGTACCCGAGGCCAGTACCGCCACTTTGACTGAATGGATTTCGAATTTCTTCCATCCCCATCGAGTCTGAATCCCGATAATTCGATTACCAATTTATTCATCGCGATGGAAAATCACTACCAGTTTATTCGTCATGTTGAAAGGACAATCTTGCGGTATTTTTGAGGGTTTCTTGTATTTCCATGCGAACACATTTCTCTCAAATCAGATCATCATATTTTCGGTGAAGTATTACCTTTCACCGTAAGTGTTTATTTATTTAAAGTTTTCTTTTACATGTGACAACGCGTGTCAAGAATTCCATTGGATTTGATTAGTTCTCTTGAAATAAAATATATTACTACGTAGAAAGATTTGAAAAAAAGGAGAGCGAAATAATTAATCTTCAATGAATTTTTCGGTTTAAACAAGCAGATGAACGCTAAAGAATAATAATAGACTTAATATCGTCTTTCGAAGCATTGAGCTTCCGCCATTGTGGCTTTACTCGCCAGAAACGTTAACAGCATGGAACGTCAATCTTCTGGATAATAAATCGCCATTATTTTCTCTCGGATGCCCACGAGTGTGCATCGTAATTTTTTCAGAAAAGTGGAAGTCTGCGTCCATGGCGATAACGGATAGCAGCTTCCACGCGAGTCTCGAGCAACGTTTCTTCGGAGCCTCGATAACTAGAACGATCAGAAAAGTTTGCGTAACGGTAGATGGTGGGTCATCGATAAGAGGAGGTTGAAATTGAGAAGAACAGAGAGCAACATCATGAAGTTTGAGACGGCTGTGCTGTCATGTCGGGGTATTCGCGGCAAGACTGATTACTTACATTGATCAGCAACGTACGTGGTATGCGGGGATCGTCAAACTTATCCCAACATACGACATCACTTCAGTTCGGCCTATCCTCATACTCTCACTCCACCTCCGCCTTAGTACACCAGCGGCATATGCTCTTAAACCGCTTTCTCTTAGCAATTTGTCGTAAAGACATGCGATGTCTGGCAGAATCCTGATCCGGAAACCACAATTAACTAATGGACGGCCAACTCAGAAACTTATACGAGCGTTAGTAGCCGCACCGAGACTGCTTGGTAACTTCCTGGATTGAGATGTATCTTATAAACCTCGCTACTGAAGCCTTGAGTCCTAAGTTGTCACGATGTCTCAAAGAACTTGTACGATCTGTGTTGTCAAACTTTCAAACCTATGACTATAAGATACTCGAATGATTGTTCGAAATTAACATGTCATTATCATTTGTCTGTATAATAGTGTATTTTATAAAGTACATCTTA
>NW_017259212.1:1952119-1955614 GCF_001594045.1 Atta colombica | reverse complement strand
AATTTTAATATCTTATAGAATATTAATAGATATAGATGATTAAATATAAAATACATAATAGTCGATATAAAACGTATGTCTCTTTTAAATTATAGATACTAAAGCATTAAATTAAGAAAATCGATAAATGTTTCAATGTTAAAGTATTAATAGGTATTGTCATTACGTATTAAAGTTCAATTAAAACTGGATTTATTAATTATTTTCAATCCTATAATATTCGATATTCCTAGTCAAATGAAATAGTCTTCTAATTATCCTAGTAATCTAATCCAAAATAGATGTGAATCTCTTTAATAATCTCATATCGTCTATTAGACAGTGTAATTGTCATCGCAGTCAAAATAAGAACGATCCGTTCCCTTCGCGGTGAGGCTTTTTAGGTGATTCGTCGAGCGACGTTGAGCGCAGCTTCTCGCTTCTTGCGCGGTGGCAACGGCGACGCATGGCGAGAAGGAGTAGAGGAGAGGAAGCGCGTTAAAAAGAGTTGATGAGTGATTTATAATAGGAAGAATAATGGAAAGTGGGTTGGACGCGACGAGCGCACGTCGGCAAGAGGAGCAAGAGGCGCGTCGACGGCTCGTTTATTAGTAGGGCACGCTCTCTCCCTTTACTTTACTACTACTGGCGTGGCTGGTGGGTCCACGGCCCAACAGAGTTGTAATTAATTACCAAAGTAATTATCTGATGATTTAGGAACCCACCCTACGGAGCTCCGTGCGCCGAAACTGAAACGAATTACTATTACCCATATCCGAAAACTAACCACCGGCGGCAGTAAGGCGCGAGTTCGTGAAGGGAGGGAAAGGATTGCTGATGGAACCCGGTGAAGAGAGAAGATTTTGGCTTCGTTTAAGTAAGCCACTCGGAATTTGGCAAGCAAATAGTAGCATGCTGTATATTTATTAATCGCTTATGAATATATCGAATATATTTCACGCACGTTTCTATAAGATACATCGTACATATTCATGAACTTCCACTTTTTTAATATTATTCTGAAACTTTTTTCTCTCTGGCGTTTTAATACTCTAAAAAAATGTCGGTGTAGATTTAACACCATGCAGTATTTATATAATTCTCATCGTATCGGTATAAATATCAACATAATATGGATTTAAAACCCCTGATAATTTATATAAACACCATCATTCTTCATGATATTAAAAGACTCATGGTGTTTAAATTCACACCATATGTTAATATTAACACGGTGAGAATTAAATGTGCACTGTAGTGTCAAATCCATCTTATTTTTTAGAGTGAGGGTGATTATATTGTCATCATAATTTTCAATTAGATATGTATATAATATTAATCTCGGTGATCTAAAGGCTTAGGACGCTCGTTCGGAAAGCAAGAAATCTGGGTTTGATCCCCGACCGAAATAATATTTTTTGTAATAAGAATTAATTATTTACAGATTTTGATATGTCTCAGCATTATTAAGATTTAAGATCGTTCAAAGATGCGAAAAAGCATCAAATTGTTAAATTGCTCAATTTAAGTCAATTTAATTCTAACTATTACTGCAATAGTTTAATAGAATTAGAATTCAAGACCAAAAAATCATTTTGGCGCGTTTCAAAGAATTACATATGTAGTATATAAATTCACGTGGAATCATATAAGCATTTAAGATCCAGCCTAAACCATTTAAGGTTATGGATTTCTATAGTTTGTATTCACACATACGATTCTATAATGCTGTATATATAATGTTAATTTTAGATTTTTTTTCAGTCTCACACGTACACACACACACACACACATACACGCACGCACGCACGCACGCACGCACAGATAAAATGTCAGAAATATTGGGTTGACAAGAAAGTAATTGCGTTTTTTTAAAAGGCATCTATCAGTAAAAACTGCAATTACTTTTTTACCAACCAATATAAATATGTCTTGATAGAGTAAAATTCAGCTTTAAGAATCTCTTTTTTAAGTTGCGATATAACAATTTTTAACGGAGTTATGAGCAATTAAAGTCAAAATCCTTTTATTTAATCCGCAATAATTCAGTAACCAAGAATCGTAGGAATATTAAAAAAAAAAACGATTTTGTAGGGAAAGTTTCAAGCTTTTACGATAGGTAGTTGAAAATTTTCTTAAACTTGTTTTGGGCACATTACAAACCTACAAGGTGAGAAGAAAATTTTCTGTCTTTTTCAGCTCGTAGTTTTTGGTATATAAAAAAATTATCAAACTCATATAAACTTAAAAAATGTGGTAAGGTTTTTAAAAGTAGAGACTTCAAGCTTTAAAATCCTTTTTTAAATTTAAATTTCATTCATTATTGACGAAGATATTGTATATACAACTTTGAGCTAAAAAAACGTAATTACTTCCTTGCCAACCCAATAAGTCTGACCCATAAGATGTTTTAAATAATGTAGCATAGATGAATATTTAATCATTATCTACTTATTGTTTCTAATTTATCTTTAATTTGCATAACCTTTACAAAAAAATTAACATATCATTTATTTCCATATATTCATTTTTTCTTTAAATAATCTCTTTGTCTGTAAATCAAACTAGTCTTATTAGATATAATTTTCAAAATGCAAAATTAGAATTATTAAACGCACAATTACTAATCATAATGCTGTATATGCAATTATTATATTATGTGCGGATTACATTCAAGTTAACTATGCATTTATGTATATTATTACAATGATAACTATTATCATCCAAATCTATTGTAGAACAATATCGTTTAACTCTATTCGTATTATTGGCATTTGTAATTGACCTCTCTAGTCATTTTCTATCGACCGTCAACCATCGATTGATTTGATACATGCATACGCATCAATGATAATACCGTAACATATATTCTAACATCACATATCGTTATCTTACAAAAATACAACAAAACAAGATATGGAAGCATCGGAGTTCAATAATAGGATATCTATAATTGGGTATTATGTCGTACATCATCGAATACCTGGCAAGTTCATGTTTTGCTGAACGTATTATTGTGAAACCTTACATCGCTAAGTATATGTTGCCATAGTTATATTTACATATATTTAAAGAAACGATAATTTGTTATATATTCTTATATACGAATTATTTTCGATAACTTCGATAAATCGCACTCTAGCTTGTCTTGAAAGTTAATTATTATGATTACTCTTTAATTCTCCATCAGTATTTGAAGAAACCATCGATATTTTAATTATGAATTTTGGTAAATTTAAATTTGAAAAAAATAAGTAAAATACAATTCGATCTCTATGATGGTAAAAACTCGTTGTTAAAGTTTTAACAAGTATATCAGAATTTGTTCAGATTTTAATATGATTCGGAGCAATAAAAAATTTGCTCTGTTTTTCGAAGCTTATTGCTGACAGAAGAGTTAAATTCACGTTGCCGGCGGAAAGTTAATAATTAAAATGACGAAATTCTTCTTATTGAGCTTATTGAAATAATTCGTAGACAGATTTTATTTCACAAGGAAGAAGATAGAAGGTAATA
>NW_017259212.1:1951761-1952019 GCF_001594045.1 Atta colombica | reverse complement strand
TATATATATTATATGTATTAAGTGCATCTACCTAACATACAAACTTTACTCACTGAAAATTAACACAGCGCAAAATAATTTAATACCGCGCATTACGATGCGCGATAAATGTCACATTTCAAATAGAATCAATGAGCTTTCGAATAACGACGAAAGATGCTTGGCGTGTTTAGAGTCTTTATTACTTGTTAACGTCATTAAAAGCGCGTACTGAGCGCGTGGGAGATAATAAATTGTTGCTATACCGCACCGAAGAGG
>NW_017259212.1:1950023-1951661 GCF_001594045.1 Atta colombica | reverse complement strand
CACGTGTGTGAGCCACCCGATCAAAAAAACTCTCTCTCTCTCTCTCTCTCTCTCTCTCTCTCTCTCTCTCTCTCTCTTAGAATCTTGTTTGGCGCGAATTTCGTATCGTATACTCCATCTGTGCGGCGGATTTCCTTTCCCGTTACGGATTTGCCGTTAATGAGTGAAACGAAGATTTCGTCGTCTTCCTGACGGAATTCGAGGTCATTAGCAGCAAGGATGGCGGAATCAGCGGAGCTTATGTCGTTTTCCATTAATCGCAAGCAAGCCGCGAGTCCATACCTACACGGCGCGCGCACCTGCCAGCCTAAGCTACGGAGGTCTGTGACAAACTGCACAGTGAGAAACTTTCAACACACCAGGTGGTATGAGATACAGAGAGAACGAAGGAGAGTAGGTAGGAGGAAGCAGTTGGAAGGGTAATGAGGTGATGAAAGGAGTAGAGAAAGACAGAGACGTATATTCGCGAAATGGAGACGAGTTGTGCCACTGCATGGAATTTAAAGTAAACAATGCAAGTTTCAGTGTTTATAGTATCAGAACTGTCTGTGTACGTAATCTACCTCGTTTTACGTTTCCTAATAAGTATAGCGTTCAAATACTGCGGTTATTGTACGGCATGTAAAAATAATAAGTATTTATATTAATATTCTGATATGTCTCGTTTAATAATTCTTATAGACATATTATGAAATTACTCGGCAGATCGTGGAACTGATAATATATATCTTTCGTTACTTCACTAACAGATATGTATGTAAATCGGTGAACAACTGAGCGATGCATATAGACGCACACACGGCGAAATAGCGAAGTGCAAAGCGACGGAGAATACAAGCCGAGCCGGAATGAATGTGAAGGATACGAAAAGACGAACATTAAGGGCAGAAAGAGAAACCACCATAAAACCAGGAGTTTGATAACGCAAGGGGATTGCGTACGTAGGTTACGACGGTGGTAGAAGAAGAGAGCTGGAGAGCCTCGGTCGTGTAGTCTCGTATATAAAACATTCAGAAAGCTGTTTTTAGTTCGGTGCGATTCAATGCATTCTATAGTGAAAGCTTGCCCGCCTGCTTGCTTGCTTGCTTGTGCTGCACGGCTATGCCTGGCTAGCAACCCTCCTACTCGCCTTTTCTACCTGCAAACGCAGCGTTACCCATCCAACAATCCCGGTGGTTGCAACCACGGTTCGTTTCTCCCACCGCCCCTTTTATCCTTCCGCCGGTCAAGCGCGCCATCCGTCTGCATTTCAAATTGATGGATTTACCGAGAGAAAAAAGTGGAATTCGCGTTGAGGTAAAGAGAGCGGGTGCGGCGATTAGACGAGTTCGTGCGCGGATGTTTGTTTGTTCGAATATATGCTTTTAATTTAGATAATTTTGTATAATTTTCCGGTTCCGCATTTTCGCCTGTCAGCTGTCGATGCGCGAGTCACAATTGCTACATTTCTATATACATTATATCTTTTTTTTTATACTTTTATTGTTTGAAAATATCATATTAGAAAATTGATATTTTTCTATTTCCCGCAATTGTGTAGCAATGTAAATTTTGTAGAATTTAATAAATATACGATCACAAATCTATGAAGATATGTATTTAAAATTGAGATGTGTATGATACAGAAAGTAATAATGG
>NW_017259212.1:1941847-1949923 GCF_001594045.1 Atta colombica | reverse complement strand
TATATATATATATATATATATATATAATAAAGTAGAATCTGATAATATTAGAAAATTATTAAATAAATAAATCATATCACTAACTTTCTTTTTATCTAATTATGTTTAGGTATATATTTATCAATACATTAATAAAATTTATTCATTTATAGGAGAGCAAAAGTCAAAACCTCTTTGTTAAAACGCATTAATGCAACAATATCTTTAAATATTACTATTAGTGCTAAGCACTATTCAAATATTATTCTTCATTTCTTAAAGCTTCAATAGTTTATCGATCCATGTGTCCAAATATAGAAATATTATTATAATATAAGCATCAGATAATATCGTTGTATGTTATTTCAGTAATTATAATACATACATGAATATTCATGTTACCTTAATTACAACGTTTATTAATCGATACGTTGGGCGAGAAACCATTGTTTGAACTCGAATTTAATCGTTATATATCATCACGTTTTATTGCAAGTTTAAAATCGATGTTCGATTAAAGATTCAAAGTTTATTTACTCTATCATTAAACTTGAATTTGTAATCAATTCATATTAAATGTATCCTTTAATCAAAAACAAACATCATAAAAAAAAATAAAAAAATAAATATATATATATATGTATCTCAAAAACACTATCTAGTTCCATCTCATTGAGGATTATGTGAAATTCATTAAGGCAAGATCTTTGATGCCTCAACTCCTCTTATAATAATTATGATTATTAGATAAACTTCATACTCGAAGGTTTAATAACATTGGAGATTATGAAAATACTCCTCATTTATAAATGCGACAAATATGATCTTGGTAATTGTCGTTAATCGTTGGCAATGAGAATAATTCGTCCATTATTTCACATTCAAGCGAGTCCGATTCGAGAATAGTTATGTAAAAGTAATGACCCGAAATAGAGCAAACTCGCATAGCATTAATAACAAAACTTGCAAAACTTCGCGCGTTAAAATGTGAAATTTTTTATTTCGGAAAATTTGCGCATTTATTCATAAAAAAACGTGAGTAGTGACATATACATTATTTGTAACATAAAATAATTCAACTCGAGGTTTCGCTTTCTAATTTTACATGCTCGATAATATCACATTGTGTGGGTGTGCCATTTGATACAAAAATAGCACGTAATATACACTCACGCATTTAAACCATAAACGTGATTATAATGTACTATGATTAATCTTTGCAACATCATAAACATTACCGTCGTAATCATTACGTACTGTAGTAATATTACGGCTATTAATAAATATTACATTACCGATATCTGTAATCGCTCATATAACTTTATTATTTAGCAAGATGCGTATATATAACGTGCATATTTCTATAGTGATCAATACTTCGAGGTATATCGCTGATGATAATGAATAACGAATATCCTTGTTAAATAAATAAATTATGATTGCCTGGCAGACATTATCCGTTCAACAATTCTAAATAATGAATAAGAAGAAATAAAAATTCCAAGTCAGTCTTTATAAGTGGAATTATGTCTTCACGATACGGTGAAGAAATGATTATACCATAAGTGGCAAGGTTCTGTTAAAGTCCCGAATATATACAGCTACTAAAGTTAACGAAGATTTTGTGATCTTTTAGAAGCGAGCGCTTGCCGTTCCTGCCTCGGGCTCGGCTTCAGCTTAGGAAGCTGCCGGATATAACGTAAAACCGCTCGTTTAAAGCCGAACAAAGCGACCCATCGGCGCTCCGCTTTCGCGAGGGTTAATAATGGAATTATGAATTGCGTCGCGGTTAAACTTAATGCGATTTCCCTGTAAGCTTCGCCGTAAGCGTTCTAGCCCGATCAATGCAAGCGTTATAAGACGCGAGTGTGCTTTTCACGACTTCCTCGACGGTATCACTATTTTATCAGTGTCAAAACGCCTACTGTTTAATTCAGAATAAGTACAAATGTTACGTGTTTTTTGCGTTTTTCTTATTGTGCACTGATTTTATACAGATCAACTTCGCAGTAATTGTTAATAGCAAACGATATAATCATGTTTGCTTCCTGAAAATGAATTGAAAGGTAACATTACTCTATAATCTTTATAAAAGGCCATATAATTTAATTATAACTTTGATCTCCTTTGTAGAAAATGCCACCTCTTATTACACACTTCATTTGTTTTACACGATATGTTTGCTTATATTTATTTATAAATACACAGCGGGTAAAAAAGTATATGTGCACATTCCAATCTATTTGTAATAATTTTATATAATGACAAAACACCACAATATATTAGAATATTATTTTTGTTGAATTAGTATACTAAATAAAAAATGCAATACATTTTTTTTCATGACAAATTTATCTACTACAGAATAAAAATTATCCAAAAAAAGATGTATAATAAATACTTTTCATAATTATTATATAGCAATATAAAATATTTATGCATAATTTCAGAAATGAAATATGTGTAATAAATAATGCTAATAAATATAAACTACATAAAATATTAATAGATGGAATGCGAATAAAGCTTTAGTAAAAAACAATTGTGAATGCTTAGTACTAGTAACTTTTTGATCTGAATGAACTTCTTGACCCAGTTATTAATGAAAGAAAGAACTCTAAAATTTAATAATACCGCCGCCATAAATACACGAGAAAAACCCGTGGAAATGGTAATTAAATGCCCCGGATGCGTTGATTGTCACGATTTCATTAATACAACTGAAAAACTCAATAAACCGGAGTAATGAAATAAATGGCAATAAATAACAAGTTGAATACGGTCGTTAAATAAACATATAGCATATCTTCGTAAAAGGAGCGTTAATAAAGCCACGTTGAAGTCGATCCGGCTGGTAGGATGTATGTATGCAAACAAGTGCGTGTACATGATTCGCATTTAACTATGCACTTGCGGGCAGCAAACTGTATATAATTTTAATGAAACGATGCGACAGTACGAAACGTCCAATAACTGGACATCTGTGAAAAACATTTATACATCACTAACTTGACATGCACGACTCAACGTATCCTTCACATTCAAGCTTTTTACGCGAAACAAAATTTGCATTTATATTTATAAGAGCGTATGAAGATTAATAATAAACATATTGTGTTGAGATAATTACTAATTATTTTTTAGTTAAAAATATCTTTAAAGCTAAAAATATCTTTTACAAATATAAAATAAAAATTTCATGCTCAAATATCAGATACGCCGTGAGTTACAAATCATATCGTTTACAAGCTCCGTTTTACTGGAAAATCCTATGTAGGCCGATAGAGGCTCGATGCAAAAAGAATTTCACGCATCCGAAAGTACAACAAAGATTTAATTGGAAGATTACTCTCACTCACTGTCTACTCAATAGCAAACATGACTTTTATCTTCGATGCGATCAAGTTCCATCCTTTTCATCGTCTTCTCGCCTTATGGCGTACATTGTTGATCGCTCAAACAGCGAAAAAATGGAAGTAAAAAAACAAAGCTCCATAAATAACGTATACAACAAGCTCTTATATGCTCGTAGAATGCGAAGGGATACTGTTATGGCTGAAGTTGGTCAAAGAGAAGTAATTTGCCGCGAATATCTTGAGATCTATTGCAGGCATGATATATTTACAACGTTTAAAAAGTCATCACGAGATAAATTTTAGGAACAATTTATATATAGAGTCTATGTTCCACTGTTATGTATCAGATTTATATGATATACATTATGTCATTTATAACAAAGAAATAGAGCATATTATAAAGAAGAATTATTTTTGTACTCGATATTTTTTCATATATTTACATATTTTAACTGACTGCTCTAGTAACCTTTTTCTTACATTCATCGATTTTCTTCGCTATAGTCTCACTGCTGGTGAATACTTGTGCCGAATGTTCTCCGTTCGATACTCACCTCCACCATTGCCGTAAAAGTGCAGA
The DNA here is from genome assembly GCF_001594045.1 of Atta colombica. NCBI lineage: Eukaryota > Metazoa > Arthropoda > Insecta > Hymenoptera > Formicidae > Atta > Atta colombica. The sequence goes on along the minus strand of NW_017259212.1, from coordinate 1,946,008 downwards.
CGCATACATATTATTTTTCGAGGTGATCCATTCAAGCATGGACGTTTTCATTCAACCGATAAGTAATCACGCAAGGCATCGTTTTGAAATCCACGTGCCGGGATCTGATGAAGTCACGATTACGGATAAGCCGTAATTACGGAGACTCTCGGTCAGAGAGTTCGAGTGCTGCCGAATATGGAGGAGAACTTCGATTTCCTCTTACATAACTGCATGAATGGATCTCGATTTTGAAAGCATCGATCATGGCAAGGATAATCGTATATTATGCGGGCGACGATGGAATTTTGATGTCGTTTCTCGATCGCGCCAGATCCATTCCATTAAATATGTAAATATATACTGTTACATATTTTATAGTCTAATAATATCACGTTATTTCGGAGATATAGCTATAATAAGCCACAAAAGTTTCCTCTCCTCTTTCACTCTCTTTCTTTTTCTTTCTGATTTCATTTTATATATTAGTACATACATAAATGCATATTCTTATGTCAAACATTATACATTAAACATTTATACAAAATTAACTTTTTAAATTGTAGTATTCCTAATGTATATGGACATATATTACATTTATTCTTTTTTTAAGAAAAGATAGTCATTTTTTTATCTCATTAAATTAAGAATAGAATTTAAATTAGGAATAGACATTAACTATCTGCTGCATTTTAGTATGCAAAAATATTTAAAATATAACTTACAATGAAATCTTGTTAAAATGTAATTTGTTAAAATACAATTCTTTTGTGCAGTATGTGTGTCTAACATCAATAATGTATATGCATAGTTCACGTGCAATGTGATATGTGTTCTATCGTTTGCATTAATGTGCAGATGACGTGTGATCCCTGAGCTTTAGACGTACGTACGATAATCAATAGGCGGTTCGTGAGGAGAACGATCATGATACTAACGAGCAAAAGTACTACGTGCATTCACTTCTCGGATACGAATAATAATTAATCCGTTATCGAAAGTCCGATCATATTTCCTGTTAAAATTTTTCATTTTCTGTCGAAATATAATATAGTAATTGGGAGGGGATATTTTCTTAATCAATGATGAATGAAACAATTTTTGTTTTTATTTTATTACACTCGCGTATTACAGCTTTTTTTATTATACTTGTTGTCCAGATATATTTGTGATTTTCTCTTTAATTAATTATTGAAGTTTCTAAATATTAAATATAGAAAAAGGGAATACATATAAAATGTATTAAAAAATGTAGATGCTTTAATATTAATATTATTTCTAATCTTTAAGATTTCTACAAAAAAAGATTTGTACAAATACTATAATTATAATATTATAATTTACAGCATTATTATCATAAAACTTATTGGCAAGCATAAAAGCAGTTGATTTCCGTAAAGTTATCTTATTTTTGCTTACAGAATTACGAAACTTTTCAAAGGCCAGCTTATTAGGATTAGGTTACGTGCTAGGAAATGCGTGCTTCGGAGATCCTAGCAGGTGTACTACGAGATTGCAAAATATGAAATATGCTTCGTTTTGCCATTGCAAAAATAGTACTAGAACGTGTGCACCGCGGGCAAAGAGAGCAGGTTATCTTTAGGCAGTTCGTTTGAAGTAATGCCACTTTTGCTGAAGCTCGTATATTTTCACTCGAGGCAAAAATGTGAAAGACGTGGTCCACCTTACCGGTATCACGAGTAGCTTTCATCCCAAATGGAACGAGTACAACTTCACGGAAGTTCACCGTCTGGCGATCTTAATGTATCTTTCATGCGGTCCCAGCGTTATGATAAATCGCGATAACTATGATGCAAATACGTACATCCAGTAAATACATCGAGTAAAATAAACATGTTTCACTTGGTGTATTTTTCGTGTCGAAAACAATCCCACAGCGAATACCTTAACATTACACGTCAGGTAAGTTACCTAAGCGTAAATGCGCAAGTTACTCGTGAAATTGTAAGACGGATTGCTAACCGTGTGTGTCACAATTCTTTTTCGACGCTGTTTGCCATCGTTTCATCAATTACGAGAGCGATCTGTCTCCGTCGAGTTGCTTACAAGAAAAATCACGTAACACGATGGCCGTCGGAACTCTAGATCTACGTGGATGGACCAATAAATGTCTTACAAAACAAGCCATTCTTTATATAGAAAATAAATATAAATGAGTATATGTTTTACAATTAAAAAACTACAATTAAACATTATTACGCTGTCAAACTTATAAAATCAATGTAATATTGTCACATTCTATTCAAAGTAACAAAAAAATAATTGTTTGACATCAAGTATCATAATATTTCACTGTTAAATTAATATTATCAAATATATTATAGGAAGAAATCCATAAATTGTCGGCGATAAACAAAAAAATCTTTCAATGAAATATCAAAAAACATCGAACAATTACCAAAACAAAAGCTTCGAAGATTGCAGATTGCCTACTTCTCGCATCAAAATGATGTGTCTTCCTCGTCACCATGGGACCTTGTGACATAACAAAGTGGGATAAGTATCCCACGGGACGCGCGCAAAAGACGGCGGCGTCATCCCAGGTTTCTTCAGACGGGAAAATAAATTCGTGTCAAGACAAATAAGCGCACTCGACGCTTTCACCTCTCCTACTTATCCGTTTGTCCTAACTTCCCCCTCTCCTCATTCCTTTATCACTATCTCTTTCTCTTTTCCTCCCTTATCTTTGCGCACCTCCCTCGCTTACTTGCTCAGTCTCTTTTTTTACAGCCACAGTCTTTTCCTTTCTCCTATCTAGTCCTCTTTATCCCAGGAGAGAAACCTCCTGCCACTTCCGTTGGCTTCACCGACGGTCCTTCAACTTCTTTCGCGTCACCAGCATTCTCCATCTCTCCTTCGTTTCGCCAGCCTTTCTTACTCTCTCGCTCATGCTCGCTCCGTATCAGTTCTTTGTCTTTTCTAATACGAGCTAAGCGATTCGGTTTTTCCGTGAGTTTTTCCTTATCTTTCCGACGACGTTTTTTGCATCAGCCTGAGCAAACCCCCGCCCTACTTTGCCGCCCGCCAATATTTGCTTCCATCTTTCGGCTTATTGGAGGCTGTGGAGGCGGCCCGCAGCAGCCAACGAAATCAAGAGCCAGCAGCCCGGGTATTGGCTGTTCCATCGGTGAAGTCGATGCTCTTGAAAGTCGGTGCTAAGTTAGTCTGATTTCGACAAACTCAAGTCCTTTCCTTGGTCGTTTCTTACCTGTTCTCCTTCCGCATCGGTTGCTCTTCGATCCGCTATGGACTTCGTTGACCGTCAATCTTGAATCTCCAGCATCTTCACTGCAGATTTTATTTAATCCGTATCATCTTAAAATTCACACACGTTTTAACATAATTTTATATCTCTTCTATCAAAATAATTTACGCTTTTGGATAATGTTTTCTAGGTACATTACATAGTATTTTTATTAAAAATCTGTTCTGTTAGCCTACTCATTATTTGATTAATATTATACTTTTTTTTATTAATTATATTTTTTTTACATTATATTTGCATGGTTATTTTATACTTGATTTCCATATGTTCATTGGCATGTTATGAGACTGTTACCTTTGACAATTTGATAAGCTTGCCGTTTTACAGATTCATCTTTCTACTGGTTTTTCCACCTTACGTCCCGTGTTTGTCATAGTGCACGGTTCCATTGAAGCGCGTTTGGTCGTTTCTTCAAAATTCGATTCGAACGGTTCGATCGGTCTCCCTCCTCGATAATGCCCACCTACCTATATCCTACCGAGGTACCTACCAATGTATCCTTCCGAAGCGAATGCTCGAGATGTCTGCTGAGTAAGACGGAACGATGGCTCACGATTTTTCTCGACTGGTACGTATTCGAACCAAACGTGAAATCCAATCTTACACTGGCTCTTTCTTCCCCTCTCTCTTTCTCTCTCTCTTTTACTCCATCCCTTTTTAGTGGTAACGATCACGAGCAAAGTCCGTATCACCCGTTACCACAATGGGTGATACATTTCAATAAAAACAGTGTGGATCGGATGGTCGTAAATACACGGAGTTAGATAGGTTTCGCTAGATGTTGTTTTACGAAGAACATTTTATACGAAATAGTATCTGACAGTATATAGAAGAAACTGAAGTAGGACGACCGATTCCTATAGCTCTCAATAAAGCTATCTTCGTGAGTCCGGAAG
>NW_017259212.1:1924872-1941747 GCF_001594045.1 Atta colombica | reverse complement strand
ATATATATATATATATATATATGTGTGTGTGTGTCAATATGTATTTAAAATCTCACCTACATATCAGTATTAATTTTCTTGATAATTAGAAAGTTATTATGAATTGAATGATAAGAATAAAATATAATTTCAATATGTACTTATTGCATATTCTTATTTTGATGTATTTTTTTTTCAAAGTTAAGTAAATAAGAGATATGAAAAAAGAACTACTAAAAAATAAATATATTGTCAAACATTTCATCAGATCGCAGGTGTATTTTATTATTATTTTTCGTTTTGATAAAAAACGCATGCATCAAGTACCTGTACTATCATTTCAGTCTCGTGCGAGAAATGTTATGTATACAAAATAGGAAATTCATAGGAATGTACATGCAAGACTTCGCGTGCCCAAAACAAATGTGTCAATATAGTTAATTGTGTATTGGTGTGTACGGTATACACGACATGTTGATCCGAATGCGGCGACAACAATGCATGGCGCTCACTAAGCAGACGTTTAAATTCAGCGACACGTAGTCATCCTGGCAGGATTGCCTTTTTGTATGTCCCTTTGGTAATATGATCGTGCCGGCATCGACGACACGGAAAAATCACGGAAGAAAATTCTGGTGATGGTGGAGGTGACGGTTGCGGTTGCATGATTTAACACGTATCCCGTCCCATTTTCCTCTCCTTTTCCTACCAAGATGTAATGATCTGAGAAATTGTGCTCCGATATGCAATATCGACGCAAGTAAAGAAGCAAATACCTTACTGTAGTATACATGCATGATATGTTCGACGCATCTATAGATGTCGTACATTCGGATTTATTCATAGCTGTCCGCGTCTATTCCGTGGCACATAGTGTCTCTCGTTGGCTCGAGGAGCATCTAGTTGTGATTTGAAAACGCGAGAATATTATTAGATAAGACATACATTTCGTACTTTGTACGAATTCGTAGACTGCAAGTTATGAATGAGTAGTTTATTTTGTCTAATATCTAGACGTTTCTTTCGGAACTGAATTTTGAAAATCCTACTAATCGCATCGATTCATCGCACTGATTTACACCAGCATTCTATTTCACCGTTTTCCAAACTTACAACTCTTCTAAAATAAATAGCACTTATAATAATTAGAAATATATCTTTCACATTCTATTATCTTATGCTTAGATCTTATGCTTAGATATATCAGAATAAATACAGAATAATTTACAGAGAAAATAAATACATAATTATTTACAGAGATTGTAATACATAATGACAAGTATTTAACTAACCAGCCATTGTATTATAATTATGTTTTTGATGTTTTTAATTACAATAATTAAAAATTACATAAAGAATATTTCAGAACAGTTTAGAATATTTAACTTGGTAAAACACAAATTAAATTGTTTTTTCGTTTACATTAGATAAAATATTAAAAATTTTTTAATAAGCAACTGAGACAACAAACAGTAAAAAGGGCTTGAAAAAATGATTTTTCGAGTTTATTAAAATATTGTGAATTCATATTTACTATTTTGCCATGATAAAAAAAAAATGATAAATAACAAAAATAAAAAAATTGTAAATAATCCGGTTTTATGGATAAATACTCTGTAGTCTTTTTTAAGAAAAGGAAGAACAAGGTTGAGAAACACTGCATAGTTAAACCCTCAGCGGGAAGAGAGACGGTAGGGAGGATACGCAGAGGAAACGGTCGCCATTTCCTGGTGACGCGAAGACTCCCAACCCAATCCTGAGCCATCAACCTCCGGCGAGCACAGTCTCACTCTACGACTAGCTATTCTCTGAATATTTTGGTAAGATGAACGTGGTTTCCGTGATATTAGAAGGGAATGAATTTGCGCCCAGTTTAGTTAGAGAATGTATTGTTCGCCGAAACTGTTTTTCATTCTTCTCAGCAGAGAAATATTCTTCAGTTCTTGAATATAAATCTCTGCCAGAAATATTTGCAAATCTAGAGTAGTAGACGAGTAGTCAGTTTTACAAATTTTTGTAGATAAATTTCAATTTCTTAATACCTTGATTAAACTCAAAACCGATTTTTTTTTCACGTTTATTCCTCATGGTATTTAATAAGAGTAAAAATAAAATGATTTAAGAATATTTTTTGCAAGAAACTTATATATTTTTTTGATAATTTCTAGTTATTTAAATTAATCAGATAAGTTTGTTTAATAGAAACTATTAAATAAATATTATGAAATTTTCAATATAGTCAACGATCTAAGCATGAAAGCCTCTTTGACAAGAGAATGGCTTTATTCCAACATACATACACACATTCAATATGAAACGTTAATCGGTGATTGCTAACGGTTCAGTGCTTGCATTTCCATTAGCCACGTTAAAATAATAAACAGGATACAATGACACTAGCAAATCCGTGCATAATATAGCTATCAATTAATCCTGTAGAAAGGGACAAATTATTCCTTGGAATATATCGCATCCCTCCGCAAGAAAAATGACACAAATCGAAAATTTTTGAATTTCAAATTATATGCGAATGTTCGGTAAATTATGTATCGGTCTTTAATTAAGACAAGTGAATTTATAAAAATTGAATTCAAATACTTTCTAAAGAAATGATAAAAATCAAAATAGAAATAATTTTTAGAGATAATATAATACCATCACACACACAAAATAGATATCTACATTACTTTTAGATAAAATGAACAATATCAACAATTTGTAATAACTTTAGTTATGTTTAACAATATATAATAGGTCGATTTGGACCAAAGCGAAAATTTTTGGATGATTGTATAATCTGTACGATTGTTACCATGAGATTCTAAATTGTAGATAAACATTATTTTTGAACATTTTCCTTTATATATATGTATATATATTAATTATTAGAAGGTAAGAGTTCATTTGTATTCATTACTTCACATAGAGTGCTCTAAAACTTAACTATAGTTTTTATAACTATAATTAATACGATTATAAAGAATTTATCTTAAGAACAAATTTTCTTTTCTCTCTCCTGAACAATTTTATACTTTTTACTTCTTTTGTTTTTTTTGCGAAGGTGCGATACATTTAAAAATATAATTTCTCATAAATTTTCATCATATTATTCATTACTATCCTATTTGATATAAAATATACTTTATCAAATGTGTATTAAATTTATATAAAGTTTAACTTTTATTTTCCAATATTTCCAATCTCTTCAGCTCTACAATTTAGAATATTCAATTCGTCAATGCATCAAAGAAATATATTACAAAGTTAGAGTTCCATAAACAAATGTATTTTTGACACATTGTTTTTCCGATATTTCTGTTATATTTCTGGTAAATAACTTCTGTTTTCATTTGATATTTTATATGCAAATGGCATCTAACAGGCGTTTATGATAAACCGACGAGAAATGTTTTTTAAATCTTTATATTACTTATGTTTTCGTAATTTTCACGATGCTTAAATGCCCAAAAGATGGTAGGATTATAAATGTAAACGTGCATTTGGATAATGCACAGAAGAAATCTGATATTTTATGAAACAACGGAGCACGGTTCAACGGACAGGAAAAAACATTTTATTCTCTCGTAAATATTGCGCGTGTATATTTTGCAAAACATATAACGATGGGGATGCTTACAGGGAGAGGTACAAACACACGATAGCTGTGTATAACATTGAGCAGCGATTTTCTGACCATGACGGAAAGCTCGACTGAATTAAAGTTGGTCGATTTAATTGCGTTAATGATAAATTTATCATTGCAATTCGAATTCGTATGTGTATAATAGTTTCTCTTCTTGCAATGATATATTATTGAAATCGTATTTTATATTAATAATCGTTAATTTAATTCTGTCTTTGATTCTACATATTCATATTCGAAATCATTTAAATTATCTCACAAGTTGTTTCTATTTATATTAATAAAAATTAACATTATGTAATGTTCTTTTTTTCATCTCTGAATTACACATGTTCTTTATGATATCCATCTATTTGCTATTGCACTAGTGAAATCATATTGTAAACTACAATGTATGATCTCAGCATTCTGCGTAGATTGCAAAAATATATTTATCAGAGAGATGTGAATATTATCCTCAAATTATTTACAATGCATTATAGCGATTAAATCGACCCATTAAAAGATCAGCTTTATGCACGGATTTCCGATTGCGGCGCGAACGTTTCATCGCTCATTTATTTAATCCTAGCACGCGGAAAATCTGTGGGAGCATAATAGCCATCCCTACCACACGTAATACCATGAATCGATTGAATCGCGTCAAGATGCGAAATTATTATTCCTCCTTCGTATCACGCGAATGAAAACACAACAAGCGACATGCGATACCGATAACGTGGATTTCAGTATCGTTGACCAACGAGCATTTCAGAGCGGTAGTTTCGGCGTGCCTGGAGCTTTAAAGCAGGCTGAAAATAAATTATGCACGCACTTCGCGTACGAATGCGCACGGTTGGTTGGACGGCGCTTTTCACAGGAAACGGCTTAACTGAGGGGAAAGGGTAGAGAGGATAGGGGCGTCATGAGAGAGCCCGGCGGGGTGTAACGATGGCGATGAGGGTTTGGTATAGAGGGGTGGTTGCAGGATGAAGCGGGCAGAGGCGGTGAGAGCGTGGCTCGACGTGAGTCGACGCGACGTGGCGCGGGACGGATCGGGGGTGGTCTGGTCGCAGAGGAAGAACTGCGGGAAACTGAAACGTGGCCAAATCGAAATTAACTCGCGCGTAACAAAGCCGCGACTGAAATATTAATTATCTGAAAATTAGTTGGATATGGGTCACCGGACACGATGAGTTATGTGAACAAGAGTAGACGGCAAGAGTACGAGTGCGATGTATGCTTCTCGTAAATATGCGAAACGAGAGCGCCATTCACCATCCCAGAGCATTGCTCTTTACAACACCATGACGCGCGAAGCAAGCACACGTTCATCAGCTTTTGGACGGAGACTGAAAACCAGATTGATCGCGTGTCCGAAATGTTGCCGATATAAACTTTCCAGCGCGTGCATGAGACACTCACTCTCTATCGGCAGTTCCTTCTTGATGCGGCTTGTTGTCAGACGATGCTTCGTAACTTTATCAAAGTCGTTTCCAGGTTTCTGTCTCTCCACGTAGCTGCATCCACCTCGTCCGTGACGATTCAATCTGTCGGACGGATTACACCGCACGGAAGAAAAATATGACTGAACCATGGCGAAGCTCTGACTTTAGTAATGACGGAGGAATTTTGTTGCTAATGGTCGAGATTGTTTACGTGCGATGAAAAACTTTTTTATGAACCATTAAAAAATTTGTGCGTTACTTTGTTTCATATTTTATTATATTGAGAAAACAGTTTTGTTCGTACCAATAAAAGCTACAAATAAAATGTATTCTGATTATATCTCAATCATAATTCTGATTATCATAATTAAATTTCCGTTTATCTCGATTAAAATGTTTAGATAGATTTACTCACATTGCTTAAAATGAAATTTCGAAATCATGAAATTTAGTATATAAATGTACTTTTAAGTTACACTAAATACAGTACAAATTAAATTTAATGTATCTGAAAAGTATATGTTTGTGTGCATATGCCCGAAATTTTAGTATACTTTACCATAAAATTTTATGTGGAATTGTGTCATAGAATTTATGTGTCATAGATATTCATATACATTAAATGTCTTTAATGTATCTGCTTGAAATTTGCTTCAATTACATGTAATGGAAATACATTTCTTTTTAACAGTGTATAAGTGTCTGATTTGTATCTTTACGATTGAATCTATAAAAAAATGCGATTAACGCAAACTTCTCTCCAATATATTCAATTATTTTTTTTATTGCATGCAAATTTTTTTACTGCATGGTATATTAGTAGATGCTGAGGTAGATGCTTTTCAACGAATCTTTTTCGTAAAATAGATTAATTTTTCTGATGAACAGATTTCAATTAATAAAAATATTTGAGATAGATTTGAGAAAAATATTAGAGAGAGAAGAAAGGACAAATAAAGAAACGAGAAAGATAAATAAAACAAGAATTTATCGTTATTTTAATAAGAACGTACACAAACATAATTGTATGTATATAATTATTATATTTAATCGTGTCTATAGGCGCAAGCAACAAGCTCTCTAAATCAAACTGCAAACAATAACTTGATATATTGTATAGTAAGTGATACACAGGACCATATATGTTGTTAAATATTTGCTACGATGTAAGCAAGGAAATATAAATGAGATTACTAACATGCCTCACGTAAAAAGAAGCAACTGTGGTGTTAAAGTGTAGACATATGTGTGTGTGTGTGTGTATATATATATATATATCATGCATACACAGATTTAAAGCTTTCATACGTTAAGTATATAACGGGATAATGTATGCTCGGAGACTAACAAGGGATGGCACACGTTACAGCTACACAATCACGACCACTACTAATGGAAATGACACACACCTGACTTGCGCTAACTAACATTTAGTTCGAACATGGCGTGCAGGTTCTGTTTGTTTGATTGTTTGCCAAAAGCCCGCAAATATTGGTCGATCCATTTACTATGCACGTTGCGCCCATCCCCAAACGCGTTACAGCGCATTCGCGTTGGCTTTCTCCGGTCGGCGGCGGTAGCAGAGTTTTAAAATATTTGAGTTTCATTATTGCATTGTTTCCTGGATTAGTAAAGGTTGATTACATTCTGCTGTGTAGTCACTCGGTTGAAAATCACGTTTTCTCTCGTGACTGTTTCACATCCGTTACGGCATTAAAAAGATTGGCGACGTAATATGAAGTTACTACCGCGCCATGGATACATCCTTTACCTACTTAACTCTTAATGACCCAACGTCGAGTATCACTCGCCGCAAAGCTCACCACGATATGTTTCCACGTAAGATGAAAGTGAATATTTTTTTATATCACTAGTATAGTCAGATTGGTGCTTCTCTCTATAAGATTAACTTAATATTAATAACATTGAAAGAAATGACTTAAATTTGCTTGTTATCAAAATGAAAAAATTACAGTTTATTTTATCTTTCTATGAGATTTAAAATAGGAAAAACTCAGAACTTCCATGAAATTCCAAATAAACTCTTTAAATGAATTTTAGAAAATAAAAATAAAATTTACGGAAATATATTAATTACAATTTGATAACATTTATAAGAAGTAAATAATTATTATTCAAAAAATTACGATAAATAACAATTACAACTTATAGTTAGAGATGAAAATTATGATATAATTTATTCGTTCTTTTTCTTTCTAATGAGTTATATATCTTTAATTATAATTAAAAGATACACGAGATATGTTGTCTCGTAAAAAGTCAGATGCGCATTTGTGCGGAGTATTCTTGAACTGACGATATAATAAAAGAGTTCCGAAATGCAGTGAGTCAAATTACGCCAACGAGAATTTATGAAACGAGTATGTGAGTGCAGCTCGTGCGTCCGATGATGCGTCGGCTGATGGTCTACGTGGTGCTCAGGTTGTCGCAGGCTGTCGCATTCTCGCAGCGACATAGCATCAATTTTTATTTCTTTACATTTATGTCACTAGTGGTTCAAGTTTTCAGTATTATCGTTATATATGGACAGTATATATTAAAAATTATATAAAAAATTAAATTAGAGTAAAAGTTGCAAGGTATCAAAATAAAAATCAATTTATAATATTTGTAAATATCATTAATATTCTTTTTTGCCTTAATTAAATTTGCAACAAGAAGTAATTATGTAATATACACGTAAAATTTTATTTGATAAATAACTTTGTAAAATATTACAGAGAATAGAAAAAAATAATGCTACATTATTTTAAATAACACATAATATTACGAAAGAATAAGTAAAAATAATAAATTTTCACTACTTTTTCCTTTTTATGTATTTTACTATAAAATAAATATTATGTATGTTATTTATTTTACTATAAAATAAATAAAATAGAACTCTCTTTTATTATACATCATTAAACAAAAATTTTTATGTATTTTTTTATGTACAAAGTGAATACGCTTCGTTACGTAAATAATTTTGTGATAATTATGACTTAGAATATTAATGTATAGTAATAAATCTGTTATTAATAATATTCTCTAATCAAATTCCATCAAATTTACCTTTATCATACATTACATGGGATGGTTCTGTGAAGCCTGAATAGCAATAGGAGAAGTAGATTCGGTATTATCAAAGCAGTTAGCGATATGTCATTATGGTAAGACTAACCTTGATAGCATACATAGTTGGCTTCTAATCTCGCATTGGCATTATATATGAATAATGGAAAATATAATATTATTTTATCATAAAATAATATGCGTGTATTTGTGTCAATTTTTGTAATACTTGTCATGTCGGATTTATAAAATAAATCTACTGTAAATCATTGAAGAAAGATGAAATAAGGTCAGGGTTATCTGCCACAATCGTTTCCTTACTGCCTCTCAATTAGACATAGCATTTCCTGTTCATCGTTCGACTTCACGACGAACTTTGACAACCATCCGAAACTTTTCACGACTTCGTTCATTCGTCTAGCTTTCCTCTTAAGTCCTCACAGCTATTAGTTCCAGAGTTCTTAAGGTTCGCTGGAAACTGTCTTCGCGAGCTCGATAAGGTTCTATCCCACTGAACTCGGCGGAAATCTCATCCAAATTTCCTCGGCTGTAAAGTTGAAGAGTCGAAATCGTATTACAGCATCGGGGTGTAATAATATAATATTAATCTCTCAAGCAATAAATGATTTGTCACGGTTTACAAAATTGTCATTTATAAAAATTAAAAATTATGACGTTCATGAATCATGTTTATCACTAAAAAAGCTAATCAACTAATATTATACAGAGTAAATCATTCACTTTTTTCCCATTGTAAATTTCGGACGAATCGAATTTAGTTATTCTTCGTGTAAAATTACATAGTTTGAGAATATTGGAGGAAAGGCTGGTTGGCGAGGAAGAAGAAGTGGCACGGTTAGGAATTGAACAGGGAATGGAAGGATCGCAGATGAGGATGGAGGGATATTAAAGGTCGAGAGTTGAGACACTGGGTACAGAATATGTGACTGGGTGGCATCTATCCTCACTCATTTGGTATTCCGTAGGATGCCTACCCCTACCTATCTATTACCTCCAACTTTCTTCAATCTACGCGTTTTGCTCTCGTTTTACCGATTTATGGATCCGGCGGGTTCACTACGGGGCTAGCTTTGTTTGAATTACCCGCTAAGGCGGTTAGGTGATCGCCTATCAAAGTTTCCAGCCTGCACTTACCGAGCCCTGTTTCCGAGCTGGAGTATTTTCAAATACCATTCAAAGAAAGGAGCGGCGCGAAAGCGGCTGGGCCAATTGAACAGGATAGAGAGAGGAATGGACTACCATCATGTCCTTTCTCTCTCGCTCTTTTTCTACTCACATAATATCTTCTTTGAACCTGTGATGAAAAACTAGAAGAGCTAAAAAGCAACCTCGCCGCACACTTCCTTTGACCAACGTAAAGTAGACGACCGCAGACTTACAAAAACGCTAGACCTACGAAAGCCGATCTTTCACTGCTCGCTCACCGAACTACCGTATATTTTCATTCGATTTTCCTTTCATACGTCACACGCTAATACCGCGCCATCGAATTACTCGTTAAACTTGTTTGCATAAGTTAGCCATAATTAATGACAATGTTCGTGTTGATATAATTTCATTAAACGAAATGAGGTGATTTTCATGTAACAGGGCGTGAAAGAAATAGAGTTGGCGGCAAATTAAAACGACACATGTTAATTTAACTTTTCTTTGAAAGAGAGAGAATCGCGCTTCTTTTATCTTTCTGTCGCAGCAAATGCCAATTAAATATAAAATGGGACATTTATAAATGCAAGTAGACAATGTGGTTGAAAGTCAAGGGTAAATTCCTTTGAACACTGAAATAAAATATTTAAATGTATATTAAATTTAAAGTGAAGAATTGTAATAAAAATTAATGTGATTATTATTGTCAAATCACATCGCTTATAATCGGAATCTGCGTATTATTTTTGCTTCTTGTGTATTGATAATATTCGCAGGATTAAAGTATATTTGATTCAAAAACTGAACCTATCTTCATCTCCCTAACGCAAATATATAGATTCAAATCATTGAACAAATTACTTAATAGTAGAAAATCGGCCGGTGCCGATTTGAAGGAATGATTCGATTGCATGCCAGAGAGACGAACGGGATTGTCGTCCCTGAAGAGTAAAGCAATTTCGCACGAGCGCCAGCTTTTCCAGTATCCTATCAGTAGCTCAGTTTCGTTTAAGACGTCTACTATGTCCTTCAAGAAAGGTGAATGACTTCTATTTTTAGATAGCTATCCGAGTAACTTCTTCTTTAATGTCATTGTCTTTTTTTCATCAATAATGACTTTGATCTACGAAAACAAAATTAATTTACATTAAAAGTATTTTTTTGTACTTATAATTCTCTCTTTGTACGCTTGTCTGACAAATTTATAATAGCCAACTAAAATGATATCCTAGGCGATCTATATTCCCTTATTTTCTCAATTAAAATCATGCATTTATTTTTTTCATTAAAAAATATGATCAAATTATGTCATCATATCTCAGGATAACTAAAGATTTATCAGGATCCTTGCCTGTATCATCTATTGCATTCTTCATTCTGGTACTTCTTCCTATCTCCATGATTTACTCCACTATTCTAATTGCAATTCAGTGGATTGGTGTATCGATTCGATTGATAGAAATTAGCTCTCTGTTCAGTGACCGGATTTTATCATGCTACGACTATGCATGTCCACAACCCTATGAAACTACTAATGGAAGCTGTCGTTGCTTTGTCATCGAGATTTCGGTCAATTTGCGGATTATCCCCGATCGCGAATTTTAATAGCAAAATCATCGTGGTTGATAGGCATGCACTGCTTGGTATGCACGTACTGTACACGCACGTACGTACACTTACGTACGCGCCTACATCGTCGGATGTATTATAGATATATATGTCCGCGGGGAATCCCGCTCCAACAAATTTCGTTGGAATTGGAATAAAAGTAATTAGAGGCATTCGTGTTGTCCTGTAATTAGCTTGTGTGCGCACTTTCCAGCACGCTACGCCCGACGACTAATGCGATTCTTGTGACAGCGTCGTCCAATTTCATGCCGCAGTATCGCAGTCGGTTATTCCAAGGGACACGAAACGCCGTTTATCTATCTCGTGAAATAAAAAAGGTAAAGTGGTGAGAGGAGTTGAGGGGATGGGAAACGAACGTGGTGCACAGGTCTTCGCCTCTTCGCTTTCTCCTTTTTCTCGAATTTGACCGTTTACTGGTGAAGATTGGCTGTAGCTGGATTGCTCGCAATTCGAACATACTGGGCAATCTTGATTAAGATTGACATACTTTATGTACGGATTCTTTCATCAGTTTGAAGTCAATTTTTCCATAACGTAAAATGGTTGAAATATCCACGGCTTATGTGCTATAAAGAAAAATAGTTTCCTTTGTATATTAATTTTTAACGTATGTACAAATAAAATTTAAATATATATTTTTTTTGTTTAACTTCAAGCGAAGCAAAGTTCTTAAAGACTTCCATCGCATCGTGCAACCTGCTAATATTTTATGTAAGTTATGATTCAGAGGTAAAATTATAGGGCAGGAATCTTGAAGGAAAGACAAAGTCTTAAAAAGTATACTATATGTACAAAGGAGATCATTGAAGAAATATTATATGCAAATGGATATATGCATATTATCCAGGACATATAAAAAGAAAATACGTGCGTTTTACGTTTGTGTGTTATACACATATACGTGTTCTAACTTTTACATTTCGTTACGTAATGAAGCCTTCTCAAAAAGTTTTAAACTTTTTACACTGCACGAGCGTTTTGATTTAAATTTAGATTCTTTGCTTCACGATAGAAATTGAAACTTAATGAATTTATTTATGTCAATGAAAAATATATTTTGTACGTTATGTATCTTTCTACTGTGACGCCAATATTCAGAAATTATTTCTGTGTGTCTATAGCTGTAGAATCGAAATTGCATCTGTTGCAATGTTTGCCCTTACGCGAATAACTAGACTATTCGTGCGCAACCAACGCCTGTCTGACTGTGCTTGCCAAATTACGATACGTTTCGTCCAATACATTTAGTACTGGCGGAAAAGATCCAAAGGCACACGGCCGTGTCAGGCGGCACGGAGTAAATTGGAACTGTCCAAAGTTCAACATTCCTTTCGTAATTTGTTGCAAATGGTATGCAAAAGTCTTGACGTTACTGCGCCGCGGTTTTCTATGTCCCTCGTAATTTTCGCGAAAGCTCTTTAATTTTCGCGAAGACTTAACGTGTTCACCCGCGGCAGCGCGCCGCGATTTTCACCGGGCTACGGTGATTCATGGTCACACCGCGCCATTGTTTGGCCGCTGTTTATAAATCACTATTAGTTTATAAATAGGACTCGCTGCTAATAAAGTTCTCCGCGCCCGGTCGTCGCTCATCACGATGTGCATCCGAGCAATTTAAGGTGCTCATAGTCGACCCCGCACGTAATTACTCTCTCTTTCTCTCTCTTTCTCGTTCTTTTTCTCTCTCTTTCTCTCTCTTCTTCCACGCTTCTACAGCTCGACCTTTAAAGGTTAAAAGAATGGTAGCTCACGAGAATGCCTCCCCCCTGCCGCCTCGTTGATTTTAAATAAAAAAATATATCTTTTAACTGACAAAGAAGTATTACTGCAAAAACTTCAAAGAGTCAGAAGATCAATGCGTTGCTAAAGTTATTATTGAAAATCATGTATAGTAGATCAAGACAAACATTTGTTCGTCCTAATTTCAATATATCTGTATTGTTTTGAAATATTATGCACGCTCAAATGATAAAAATCTGACAATATATATAATGGAATGAATAATATGTTGATATTAAATAAGATAAGAATTTGAGAACCGAGAAAAATAAAAATTAAGTTTTGATATAAATTATTTATGAAGAGAGCAGATTTCTTTTTAATCTAGGGCGCTCATATCTATATAGAGGTAGACAAAGGTATGGATACAGCTCCGCTCTCATATCATGAACTTTATTCATGTAACGCATAAAGATCAATACGAACACATATACACGAGCGTGTATGTACGTACTGTGATTTAGCGTGTTCCAACCAACTTCTATAATAAAGCCCGATTCCTGATTTCTAGTTTAGAATTCGAGTCGCGGATTTAATTTCACTTTGAATGTTGCGGTTATGAGTAATTCCAGAGGAATCACTTCTTGATCTTAACTTCTTCGATATAAAAATAGAAAAAAATAAAACATGGGCAAAATTAATTGACATTAATTGCATAGCATTGATAAGCATTGAGTAGCACTTCCTTTCTGATATCATCGATAAAAGCGAATTAATTTGTTATATGCTATCAAGCGAATTCAAGCGACGACAATGGTGATAGATAACAATGAAGTAAGAAGAAGAAAGACAAACTTGTTCGAATGCCATGAGTGGAAGGAAAAGCCAGGATTTGCTCAAGAAAAATTGTCGACGGGTCACTAGTGTAACCCGTGAACCAAACCGCTGCTATCCTCGTTTAGATTTAGAGTGGATGGTTGAAGGTGGATGGTTATACCGTTACCTGCATCGTCGGAAATGGCTTTTCGAAGCCAATGGTTGGTGGATCGCTTGATGCAGAAGATGCTAAGACCGCTGGTGACGGCGAACCGAGACGTCTTGGAAATTAGAGAAACGGCGCCGGGCATGGGAAACGTGCGAAGGGAGAACGAGCGCAAACCTGCGCTGAACATCGAGAGAGGATTAAATAGCAAAATATCACTCAGTGCACTGAGCGCGTAGCTTGCAAGCTCCGGCATTTGAGAGAGAACGATGGGTACTACGTGACCGAAATATTTACCTTCGGACTTGCGAGAGAAAAAAGGAGTGAGAGAATATCAGTGGAACAGAGAAAGAGAGAGAGGGGGAGGGGAGGAGAAGCGAAGTAAGAACGAAGAAGAAAGAAACGATGGAAGAAGGCGAAAGAGAGTGGAGGAAAGGACGAAAAGCTACCGTTTCTCCTCGACCCTGAAATACATAGAGAAAATAACATTTCTGGTCTAACAAGAAGACCTTGACCATTGACGTGTAGTTTCCGCTAGAAAAACGTGAATTTAGTTTTAAAATCATAATCAAATTATTTGGTGCATTGATGTGGAGAATTTATCTGGTAATTTGATAAATAAGAATTTTTATCTTTTTAAAAATGTACAGTTTCTTGGAATTTTAAAATTATCAAACCGTGATTTTTCGTAAAATTTCTTAAACATTACAAACATGTTTACCAAATTTATGTATAAACAATTACAAATAATATATTTAGATCGATAAATATAAATCAAATAAGAGAAAGAATCATATTTTTAATCATATTTTAATAAAGGAATGGATTTTAAGTGCTTCGTAATGCTTCTTATGCTCTGCAAATGCTTTGCAAAAACATCTTTCAGTTTTGTAAACTACGCGTCGATTCGATTTATCGGACTTCAAAATGTATTTATGTATTTATCGTACGTAAATGTTCTATATTATATTCTAAATAGCTACTCTCTAAACATTTGGAATGAAATCTCATTCCAAAAGACCGAAAATTGAATCAGTTTTGAAAAAAGTGAACATATTTTTCCCTTGAATAAGAGTGGCAGATTTTCACTCTTTAAGAGTGAGATTTATTTCTTTTAAAGTAAGATTTCATTCTTTTGGAATGAAAATTATTTCAAAGAATAAAGTCTCATCTTAAAAAAAAGGAGTAAAATTTGATATCTTTGAAGTGAATCTCACTCCAAAAGAATGAAAATCTGCCATTCTTGTTCAACAGTAATAAATGTTCACTCTTTTTTTAAAACGCTCAATTTCACTCCAAAAGATTTAGAGAGTATGTACATATGTACATATGTTTCAAGAATGTTATGTGTAACGTTTTAACTATAGAGAGTTCGTGAAATAGATTAAAGTTGAATTTAAAGATTACATTTGTATAAAAAAAAGAAAATGTATAGATATTACATAGGTACTTTCCTACAAGAACGCAGTTGGTAATCATGACATTTTGTCAAAGCTGCGTGGATCGCAGCACTTGTTAAAAGATCCAGTAGTAAACCTGCTATCTTCTTGCTATTCTTATCGCGACACCCGTAGTTATATTTCCGTCCTATACATTTACAATGCTCCATTAACGACATGGTCGCACTAAAGTACCTTTCCATTTCTATTTTTTTTTTGTTAGTCCGTTGCTGTTTTTCTCGTTTCCGTTTCGCGGTTCTCAAGAGAAATCTCATTTCCCCTCCTTGCGACGTAACCGACCCGCATTTTCACCTTTAACGAGCATCACGAAGAATAACGTAACGCGCTAAATTAACAATTAAGACCTAAACGGCTGGTAATTAAGCAAAGACGTTGGGAGATGGTAAGAACAGCTAGGGCAAGGAAACGAATCTGCTGGATGCATCGAGCTGTAGGAGACCTCACTAAGTTCACGAAAGGATGAAAGAGGTAACATAAGTAAGGATGAATGAGGGTGCGAAGGAGAATGGCAAAAGAATGAAGCAATAGGTGAAGTAAATTTAACGGAATAAAGAGAATCGAAAACGGAAAGAAATATCATCTGTTTTCGAGAGAGGAGTGACAGAAAATTTAACATATCAAAGATAGAATATGTTATGAACCAATCTATCAACATTTCTTGATGCTTTGATATGCACATTCGAAGAATATAAACGTTTTATGGAATAATTTGCTGAGTTTATAATATAAGCAATAATATTTATCTAAAAATAATTTTTTTATCGGGCAACATAGTACATTACAATTTCTTATTGTCGAAAGTGACACAACTAAAAAAATAAAATTTTCTCAAAAAAGAAGAAACTGTTTTTCAACTTGACAGAAAATTATTGACTAATTAATTAATATCGGCAAAAGGAATATATTCTTAACATGATTATTTTTGTCATTTTCGTTTTATAACCCACATTCTTTTTAATTTGCGACAATTTTGACGAATTGTTTAAAAAATTATCCTTTAAGTTGTGATGTTGACGACTTTTTAAATGAAGTTAATCTTATTAATCGGTATTTGTGATTCAGTGGATCCGGATATTTTTTTCCAACTACATTATAAAAAATTGTTTATAACAAATATTTTTTAAAACCATTATACATAATTTTAAGTTACATAATTTTATTTCTTGGATTTGATCTTCAAAATAAAAAAACATCGTTCAATTACGTTAGCTTTAAACAAAGTAATACAGTAATTTAAAGTACACTGGATCCGCGTACACCAGTTAAGAGAATTTTAAAGTGAATATCGATTAGAGATAAGTTAGATTCACTTTTTTGTTGATTAATGGAGTAATGTTTACTTAATTTATTCGATAATAACTGGAAAATTACGTTTTTTTAATTGTAACACTTTTAAAGTAAAGAAGATAAAGTAATAAGCGAAAAAGAACTCACAAGAAATCAAACAATGTCATATGAAAAGAAGTTGCTTTTATAGAAAGTCTTCTTTAAGATAAATTTTATTACAAAAACTGTTTTATTGAATATCAAGAGATTTATGTTTTATCTTTGACATATCAAAATACGATTGTTACGGCAAATTTATACAAGTGATGTAATGATTATTTTTAAGAGCATTTTTAATAATCGTGAAAAATTAAGATTGAATAGAAAGTGAGATACCACATTTATATTAACTTACATTATTTATGTAAAAATAAGAGAGAGATAAATCGAGTTTTTATAGCTCTTTAAGATTGCAGATTTAAATATGAGAAAATAAATGTCATATCTATCAAATAATGTGTCGTACTT
>NW_017259212.1:1900281-1924772 GCF_001594045.1 Atta colombica | reverse complement strand
ATATATATATATTGTTATTTAATATATCATTTCATAATTACGTATAAAAATTATAAATATATTTCGGTATCCTCTATAGAACTTCTAGAAATATAAATATCATTTCTCTAAAACATGATTTACATGTTGAATTATTACTCATATTACAACACCTCGAGGAATCCATATGAAAATTGTTCCACGATAGCTTTGCAGTGTAGTGTTTGCGCTATTAATGTGATATATATTTTAATGAAGTTAAAACGTCAAATCTCTTTTTCATAAGAATAATTTTATTTATGATTTGAAAAACAGAATGTAATTTATTACTTTGTATTAAAGTACAGAGTTCATTAAGGAATAATTGCAGTCTATTTTACTGGCATCAATCAATGCGCAAACGAAAGTTTCTATTTAGCATACCAAAACATTTTGCTGTTTACGCTAGTCGCAGGTTCTCAGAACGATATTGATTTTCCGCATCGATACGTACTAACTTCAGAAGGACGCCGCGGGTCTATTTTGGATGTAAAAAATGACCGACGGCAGTTAGAGGGGCTTAATTTCACATCTCATAAAACCGCTGAACGGTGGCTCTGACCCGGCAACGATCTGCCATTATATCAAGTGAAATTCTGCCATTGAAAAACGGCTTTCACGTTCTCGTTACTATTGCGGACGAATAACTTTTTGCAAATTTTGTTTTCGTTCGCTCGAGAAAAGGTTATTCAGTAAATAATAGGTGTGTATCAATATCGCTTTCGCACAAAGTTGATTACATAATTATTTAAATTTGACTGCCTTATATTATGCTAATGATGTAAAAATATCATCAATTGTGATAATTACATTTAAATTCAATAATCTATTGCAATATGCGTATATTAAAGTTATTAATTAAATAACATAATAGTCACGACGAACTCACATACACACACACACACACACACACACACACACACACACACACACACACACACACATCTATATATTTGTGTGTGCGTACGTATTATAAGTAATACTATTTTAGTAATTAGAGAAAAAATTTATAACATGCTATATATTTTAACTTCCTCTATAGAACTTCTATAACTGACATAAATATTGTTATCCTAAAATGAGAATTACACGTTGAATTATTACCGTATTGTGATAATATCTCGATGAATTGTATGAAAATTGTTACACGATAGTTTTGCAATCGTAGTGTTTGCGCCGTTACGTTCAAGATCGTACCGATATGTATGCATATTGTCAATTTAAAGTATGATACTAGTCACATGCTTTTATTTTTACGATGCCATTATTTTATCACCTCAATGTAGGATGCGTTTTTCCCGGGAACGCCTGTTATGTGTGGACGACATATAAAAGGACAATCTGCGTGTTCCCCGTGAATTTCGAATTTTTCTCCAGCACCTCGGTGCTGGAAAGTAATAACGAAGAAATATTATGTGCCGCTCTTTTTATCTTAACAGGGGAATAATTTTTTTGGAGAATCTCTTGTATCTTACACAAATACGTTATGCAAAGCAATTTTGAAGAGGTAACCTAGGGGGCTTCCCCGAGGGAGTAATTCGGGCTTGACCTCACAAATATCTACGAGTATGTGTATAAAATGTTCCTGCACGGAAATTGGATTGTTATTTTAAAACGTAGAGAGCGATACATAGTAACTAAATCGCAAGCCTTTGTCGTTATATATATTATTTGGTCACAATAAATTTCCAGAAATTTTATGTCGTTTCAGAATATAAAATGAATGTAAATTTATATGAAATGTGTATGAAATACAGATGGAAACAAATAAAAAACAATTTTATAATTTTTTTATAATATAAATTTATAATATAAATATTCGTTAAAATTCGGATATATGTAATCTTTAAAAAAGAAAAGAGATTCTTTTAATTTCACGATTAGTTCGATAAATAATATTCACGATGGAAATTTTTATACAAATTTTTTATATAAAATATTCTGTTGGTATTATCAATTGAACGCAATCAGATCGTGAGCGAAAGATGACAATGACGATATCTTTATCTATGATGATATTTGATATTTGATATGATAAGCTGATATTTAGAAGGACTATGATTACACAAATACCATGAAAGTTTCCTGTCGTCTAAGCAACACTGCTGATGGCTCTTACTTGTGGACGTGATTGGCAGATCGCTAGTGGGAAGCTAACAAGGTATTGTTTCTATAATCAAGCGAGATGCTTTACGAGCGACTTGTACGACTCACTTTTCTATTTTAATTAAGATAAAGATACACGAATAACAGGTTGAATACCAAATTCTGACACGTACAACATTGATCCCTACTATAATCAATAATTTTATATATATTTAAAATTGACTAATACTTATTAATCATATACATTATCAAACATCAATGTGCATTATATAAACAATTATAAGATATAAACAATTTTAGATGAATTTTGTTGAATAAATTAATGTATTAATGTTAATAAATAAAGAAGTCAAATGAACTTCATACATGACATATTTGTGACATACTTATGAAATTAATGTTAAAACATAAAAAATTAGATATGAAACTGAGTAAAAATACAATGTATATAAAAATTATTGATGTAACCTTTCGTTTAATTAAGCGCAAAAATATTCAGCTTTTACATCAGCACGTAAAATGTAGCTGCCTTTCGGCTAACGTGTATATGTCACATGCATTTTGTTTCAGGCTGCAAGCTCTAAAGCTGTAAGTACGCGGAATCGATCGATGTACATACTCGTGTTCGTGAGAACACTGCAAAAAAATTGCACGTTCGGAGGTATGACACTGGCCGATGGCAGGGTCGCAGCACGAATAACGATAATACGTGCGATATTGCAGAGAAATTGTACGATAATTATACGAGTGCAACTGTGAATAATTAAGCGTATGGTAGCACTTACGATGCGTTTGTGCTCACCTTGAATAACGTTGGTACACACAGCATATTTCATGAGATTTCGTGAAACAGCGAACATGGATATTTGTACAGTGTTATCTACATGTAGATGTTAGTATGAGATTTTTCTACGTAATATCTCATAATACTATTACGTAGAAAAATCTCAAATAGATGTGATATTATGTGTGTGTGTGTGTGTGTGTGTGTGTGTGTGTGTGTGTGTGTGTGTGTGTATTTAACATTGCATTAGATATATTTCTTATTTGTTTTTAACGTGCCATATCTGAAATTTTCGTGAATATATTATATATGTATTTGTAAAAATTGTAACTATTTACTTTTGTTTTTATAAGATTATATCCTAATTATTAGCCGACTGTTGGCGCTTTTAACGAAAGTTAATAAACTAATATAAAATCATTTTTACTTATGGCAATAATCAATGACTGAGTCGGGCAGTAGGTCTTTCTAGAGACATATAACAATACTATAAGTAGATTAAAGCTGACAAGTATACCGCAACGACAGGGTGTGTCGCTGTAAAAAAACTCCCATTGAGAAAATAAGTAGGCCGATAAACGCATTGAGAAAGTTTGCAGACATTTTGTTTCCTGTTTCTTTCAATGCACAGTACGTAATCGATTATTGTAGCAGATCGCTGCAATTTAGAAATGGGCGGTCATTCTTTCGAATTGTAAATTGCTTTCACGTATAATTTAATATAACAGATTTAATATAACAAAATAAGATAGAGAGAGAGAGAGAGAGAGAGAGAGAGAGAGAGAGAGAAAGAGAGAGAGAGAGAGAAATATAATCATCATAAAACGTAATTAATTTTCTTATAAAAGATTAGGATCTTGTGATTTTGATATTTTCTATTATAATAAATAAATCTCCAAAAAAGTGATATCTTCTCTTTATAAACTAAAAGATCATAAAAAAATATTAATAATTTGACAGAATATAAATTTAATATAAAAAAGCACTGAATTCAATTAATCTTTCTTTAAAAATAGAGATGCATCTTCTTAAGCAATAAAATCTTCGTCCATTGAAGAGCAGTAATAACTGATCTATGTAACTCCACCGAAAAATGATACCTTCTATTTATCAATGTGAGAGCGCGACATCTGCAAATTAGTACGACTCGTCTCTCGGATATCACGACTCATCTCCAGCCGCGTTGGAACTGGACCGACGCGCGCGAAGTAAAAAGATTGATGACGTGTCCCCGATCCGTGTATACCTTCGCGAAACGGGCGATGCAAAATCTTTCATGACTCGCTAATGTTTTGTAACAGTTCTTGTTCTGGCACAAACGTTGATAGATCGTTTCATTGACCAGCAACGAGATGAAGCTCGTCCGTCGTTCGCGAGAAGAACGATCGGCGCGCGATCGGAACGCGATAGAAATGAATGAAAAAAGAATAGAAGAAAAAGTGAAAAAGAGATAGAGAGCGGAGAATGAGAGAAGAAAATCGTGGCAAGGTTGGTGGAGCGATGGGTAGTAGGGTATCTGCCTATTATTCACGCGCGAGATAGGGGGGTTGAAGAGGGGGGGGGGGTTGATCTAGCTCGATCTATGAGAGCCTGGGGGTGAGGCTAGACTTAGAAAGGTGGGTTAGGGGTTCGTGGCGAATTCTTATAAATCAAAACAGACACGCTATCCCGTCTCATAGGGTGTTTCCACCCTTTCTTACACCGGCATCTATGCCTTCTTACTTCCTTACCTGGCCGACTGTTAGCAGTATAAAGGAAAAGAAAGAAAATAAAATATGACAAGGGACGCGAAAGCAGGTGTCGAGAGAAGTAGTGGAAGGAGAAAGTGCGGCCGGACGTATCTCGGATGTTGATGTATTATTGAGTTTGTCGCGTATTATCGGTCGCTGCCCAGTATCGTTGACAAGGGTAGATGTCAAGCGAAAAAAAAATTGTTAGCGTGAAATATCTATGTCCAAACAAGGAACACGTTTATACGTTAGCCACACGGAAATTGATGATAAATATATGCGACAGATAAATTAAGTGATTGAATTATTAAGTGATTAAATTAAATGCAATTTTTGTTATTATATATTTAAACTTAATAGGTCAAATCATTTATTGTATTATTAAAATTATGAATTTGTTTCTTCTATTTAAATAGCATTATCTTATTCAAAATATTGAACGACGATATAATGTTCAAAAACAATATATAAAAGAAATGCAATTTTGTCAGTCTAAAAATCTCATCCCCTCTCTTTTGCTTAATATTAAAAAATATTTTTTCTTAAACATGATACCGTTACCCGTGGAGCGGTATATAACTGTTATAAGAAACTTTCCTCAAGTTATACCAACCATCAGTATTAGTTCATATCGCGATATTATACAGCAATATTCGCCATTGAAAACAGTTTACTACGCATTGCCGCAGCATACTGTTATGAGAATAATATACACTGCATTCGCATGTACGCTGTTATGCCGCTATTTCTTTGAATAAGACATCAGCTTTGGACGTATTTGGGTAGTGAATATTTAATGTTATCGATATTGCCTTAAAAGTCGTTTGTGTGGAAACGGGCGTGGAACTGTTTAGTATACCGTACAGCGCCTCGCCTACTACGTGAAATTGATTCGAATTTTTCGAGAGACGCCGTATTTAGATTTTATCTGCCCCAGGGTTAAAAATGCAAGTACAATCTCGTGCTGGACTGCGCACGGAAATGCGATGGCATTGTGTTATGAGCACAGGCATTTTCGTGTTACATTAATGTAATTAAAAGTATTGTAATCTTGAATGTAACTCACTCCGCATAATTATGCGTCTCTACTTACGTACAACGTAAATGTAATAAATGTACATAAATATGTTTGGCTAAGATATAGTTTCATATATAATATTTCAGCCAGAATAGTTGTGTAGTCTGAGTGCTATGTGTAGTTGTTAACACAAAGCGATAGGCAATTCTTGCCCGGTAAATCGTCTTGATAATGTTAACAAGACTGCTAAAAATTTTTTATTTTTACACGTTTGTTCACCTAATATTCACCTTCTCTTTTCCTTTTTCTTTTAGTTCTAATCGGTTCGAAACATGCAACCGGAAAGATCCTGCCATTAACTATCCGAACGGACTCTCATATCTTAGTAACGATGAACAACGATTTGGCTATTTTTGTATCCCTATTAATCTCATAGCTGACATCAGAACATGTCTTCTTATAGCACTCGTCTAATCTACATATAATTTATTTCAAAGTTAATTCTAATTATTTATTTATGGAATATCTACATTTATTTATAAAACATCTATATGACTTTTATACACGATCTTTTTTCGTTATGTTTGAATTAAAATGGATCATTCTGTATTAATCGACAAAGTGCTATACCATCATGATTGTGGAAAATCACGAAACAAAAAAACATCATGAAATATCTCCATTGCATTATTATCTTAACAATCTCATCATTAAATCTTCTAAAGAAATCCATTTAGAAAGAAAAATTTAATTGCTGAAATGCGAGGAAAATCGAGGGAATCGAACATCTGCAATCGCCATCGCGTTACCGAAGCGCCAGTCATACAAAGAAGAAGAAGAAATATAGAAAAGATGAAGAAAACTTACGGGGGTTCTGGACGTGCACAGGAGACGGAGGATTGGTTCGCGTGACGACGACCGGAGGAGGCATCTTGGCGTGCAAGGCGGCGAGGCATGAGTTTGCCACGTCGTAGATGAGATAAGCACCGTAGTATCGGCCCGCGCTGCCCATTTTCAATTTATTCTTACTAGGCGCAACCGCCATTTTCGCGTATCACAGATACAGCCGCATCCACCTGGCGATTATTACCAGTTTTCTCACTCAACGATGATCGACTGCAATTATCTGGCTGGACCTCCGATGATATTAAGAAACATTGTACTAGATCATTGCGATCCTTAATTTTAGAGTTGTCCTCACAATAAATTTCTTGCCCTATTGCGGCTGTGAATGTCGAAGCGATGTACACCATTTGTTATCATCCCACAACATGAATTTCACATTCTTGTTAAGGATAATGCGGACTATCTTGCTGTAAAGCTTAGGGAAGATATACGTAGCTTCCGAGCGTTGAATATAAATTGTAAACGATCCTCGCTTTTTTCATAAATATACATCACAAATTTAAAAAAGACACAAAAAAATATATAGATTTAATGAGCTTACTACGATAATATAAAATTCATTATTATATTAACGTCACTTTCACCATTAACATTATTTTTCTTGATTCCACAAAACTCAAATGCTCGTTCAAATTTGTCGACAAGTTACAACTTTCTTCTCAAATGAAGTTACTACATCGAAGCACTGATTAGCGAATCTTTTTCAAATAATAAATAAATTCGTTAATCCTGCAACTCGCACATTGGTAGATTAAATAACTGACATTATTTGCGGATCACATGCACGGCAATTTGATTCTCCGCAACCACAGTGAATACCACTTGGAACTAATTATCCGGGCGCGCGCAAGTATTCCGTCCTTGCATTCTCGTGACGAAGCGTTAGCACTGATCTCGATACCGCTCCTCGAACGTGGAGCCTCGATATACCACGACGGTCAGCGGTTGGGATCGGTGGGCTGGGCAGCCGAACGGAAACGGTGCGGTTCCGTGGACCGGAAGCCTGAACCGGAAGCGTCACGAGTCAACGGGCGCTTCTCTGATTGCACACTGCGGTCGCGGCTAGATAAAAATGTGCTCGTGTGCCATTTACGTAGTTGGATTTCGATTGCACCGAATAGTAGTAGCCTCGCGATCTCGTAATCCTACGCGAAGCTTCGCAAGAACGAAATTGAATTTCTGTGGGGCCGAAGAATGGTCGTGTTTAATAAACTTTAGATACGTAGTGTTTGACTGAATTTTTTAATGACGACCGTCGAGCATTGACTTTCATATTGGAGCAATACTGGGAATAGCTACTCTACCAGCGATATGTATTATCACGCCGTGCTTCCCGGAAACTTAATACATGTGCTACGTAACAATGGATGAAAACAGGTCACTTTAGTCAATTTCGCGGCTAGTTGAATAAATTGACTAAGTTATAACATATTTAGAGAGATATTGTGTACATTAAAAAATAATATTCGATATTTGTGAATGATTTATATTAACATAGTGCGAAATATTACATATATTATGTTCCGTGATATTATCATAAATAAAATTATAAACAAATGATTGCATAATTTAGATTTTTCCTGCAATTGAATTTTTTAAATTGCTTAAAAACGCAAAAGTATGATATTAAATTATTATCATGCTATTTTGTAACGTAAGAGTCAATAGCGAGATCAATAAAAATATAAAATTATCTGTTTAATACGAATTTTTAATACAATGTGCAGTTTAGGAAATGAAAGCTGATGCTTCTCCTAAAAAAGGAATTAATAATAATAATAATAGTTATATAATATAAAAATGCATAATGTTGAAAAGCTGGCTAAGAGTATCAGTAAAGTGTTTACATCGTTACGATGAAATTTCATATTAACGTCTTTATAAATTTAAGCTTATTTTAATCTTGTTGCTGAGAGTTATAGGAGCCAGAATTAAGATGCACGTTTCGTGCAAAGTTATGAATCTATATTGATTTTCGAGGTGTTATGTATTGTTGAAATTTTAAGTAGCTTGGCAATGAGCCAAATTCTATCATTTATAAATCCGCCTATTTGTGAATACTGCTTTGCATTTGTTAATGTTATTTATTCGAATTGCTAATATATTTTTCTTATTCATAAATTGCAAAATTCTTAAAAAATTAATTGTTATCGTACATAGAGAATATTAAAAGAGTCTACAAGTTATATGAAATATATATTTCGAGATTTATCAGCGTATTTTCACTGATAAACGCGGTGTAATCACGCCGTATTAAAACGATTTACGTTCTTAAAAGAGATCCGGTTTTTCATCATGGTGCACAATTAAATTCATAAATTGCATTGCAATATTGCTGCGAAAATAGTACAATTTTAACGAGTTTCAAGGGTTACAAATGCGTATTCAAAAATGCGCCGTAATAAAAAGCTCGAAGAGTCTATTGAAACAAAATGTAATAACACATTCACGATTTCGAAACAATAATCGTTATCTAAAATTACAATATTTTGTAGCGAGTGATATTTTATTTCACTAGTTCTTTGACAACAAAGCATTTTTGTTTTTACTTTGACATGCGTTATATTCAAAGTAAAACGGGCAATATTAATTCGATCCGAATAGTAGATGCGCTTTGTGGCGTACGACTGTTGCACCGGGCAGACACAACATCGGATTGCTGTATAAAAAATGTAATTGCAGCCCCAAAATAATCCACGAGTTCCGCGGCTGTTTGTTCCGCGGTGTTTTTATATCCACCGCGCGGTCGGCCGTCTGTTTCGTCTTCAATAATTAATACATTCATATCCGGTTATGTGGATGCGTTCTATGTACATTCCCTATGCATTCTCCCACCGCGCTCACTTTATCCAAACGGTCATCATCGCCATATCCACACGCGCCGTATGCTGATCATTACCAACTGAAACCTGCGCTTCTGCAAACAATAGGCATCGTCGTATGGTCATGCTTGAGTTATTGTGTCGCGCAATTATCGGAATCGATTATCTATCGGATAGAACTGCCGATAGTTTACAGTCGAAACGTGCGAAAGTCGAACACGCAGATGTACTGGATTCCCGTCGAAACTTTGCGAATTCAAGATTTTACTAATTCGTTCGCGAGAACGGTCGAAGGTGCACTGCGTAAGCGTCCGTGAACGGTCGTCGTCGAATCCCACGCACTCGCGCTTATCGCTCTTATATTATGTGCATAAGGTCGTATGCAAACAGAGCCATTGGCAAAACAATTATAAAGAACCAATTGCGAGTGTATATTTTTTGGTCCTTTTTTTATTTATTTATTTTTTTTTTTAATAAATGATGTAATAAATGAGAGACTGACCATACTGAAAATAAAATATGAAAATATAAAGAGTTTAAAAAAAAAACACAAGAATATAAAGTTCAAGTAAAGATCATCGCAACATGTTTAAATTTTATTGTTAACTTTGTCTCAATGTAGGTCAACTTTTATTCCATTCTTTATGTATTATTGTTGAATACTCGCAAGTGTAGACGGCAATCATCAAAAAACAAAGTTTTTTAATAAAAACTTTTGTATTTGTACCTTGCAAATAAAATTTTTTTTTCCTTTGTAATGCATAAAAATTTATGATCCTAAGGTTATTTGTACTAAATAAAAAAATAGTGCATTGTAGATTAAATAGAATAAAAAAAAAATGATTTTATTATTTTATTATTATTGAAGATTTACAAAATAAGTTTTTTATATTATTAATTTACATGATAAATATTTAATTAATATTTTAATAACTAATTTTTTTACTAAGCTTACTTTAATATTCTTTAATTATTTAAACAATTAATATTAATATAACGTCCTAAGAGAATATTATAAGAGAGAATATTTTTTTACTGAGTTTCGAATATTTTTTTACTGAGATTCAACCATGAAATATATTCATACTCTGTCGTTCACGAAGACACTCTCTCGAGATTCAGTTTTATATTCCGTATTCCCTATATATTTTTCCTTATCTCGTTTTTACATTTTATCATATCTCGACTCACACGCACGTCCGCTTTCGTCGAGCTTGTAGCTTCGTTTTCGTACGCGGCTACTTCAGTATGCACGCCGTTCTAAGTGCGGCTCTTCGTACGTGCGTCACACACTCGTCGTCGGTGATACACGGGCGTCGGGCGTATCGGATCGTATCGCACACGGAGAAACAACGCGGCTCGGTTACAACGCGAACGCACCGGCGACAATAGCAGCGACGCGGCGACGCGACGGGACGCGCGACAGGAAGGTAGCCGTATCAAATGCTTAACGGTCAACACAATACCACGTACATACACCGATATCACAGTCACAAGCGTGATTGTCGACGCGTCGGGCGCGGGCGCACATTGTTACTTCCGTCGCGAAACATTTGACCACGAACGCTAATTTCACTGGCACTTCGCGAATCGCGATGAATCTTGAACTGTCTGCGACGCGCGATTACGAGTGATGATGTACGCAAAACATCGCTCAGTCTTTCTTTATAAACGTGTATTTATGCTTACGTCAGCTGATACATGATATAAAAGAAAAGAAAATTAGTGATATTTTCTATTCTTCCGACAGGAATGTAATAATTTTTTTCTGCAATTTTACAATTTTATAAGCAACATTTATAGAAAAAATACCATATATTTATTGAGAATATGTGATAGTAAAATTGTATGAAAAAGAAGTGCATACTATGTAGGGAAGCTTTCAAAAATGTTATTGTAATCAATTCTCTCTCTCTCTCTCTCTCTTTCTCTCTCTCGCTTGCTCGCTCGCTCGCTCTCTGTCTATCTCTCTGTGCCCCTATCTCTCCTTCATCAAACTTTGTAACATACTATGTCCTTGCTACAGATATGTTTTGCTGTCGCAAGAGCTGTGATTATAAATGCATACTGATTAATATATATGATCTGCAATGTCCAAACATTTCATATAGTCATCAGCGGATTAAATGAAAACGGAAATGACGTCAACATTGTTCCGAAATTAGATGCACACAATGCCTGGTATAAATACACGTGCGCACGTGAGCCGGGGACATTGTTATTCCCCGGTGCAACGCTCGACCACGTTACAACGCTAATTTCAAAGCGTGCTGTTAGCGAGTTGATGTAATTTATGATCGCGAAATATAGACGTGATCGGAACATTCGTGCGTAGCGTTCACAAAAGACACTTAATCGGATAAAAGGTAAAATTACTGTTTTTCAACATGTTATTTCAGCAAAAACATGAAATTATGTCTAGCTAGTTCAGTGTATAAGGAATACCAAAAACAGCGTTCTATATTTTGATAAACGGAGTTATCGTCCTCGCATCACTTTAACGATTTAACCTATGTGTAGTACGTTTACACCGTACTCACACTAAACTGATCATAAAACAATCTTTAATATCCATTATCTAGAATCGATATCAGCATGGTATCTGCGAAACTTTCGAAGATCACTTCGCGTTACGATGCATTTAATTGCCAAATGATCGTTAGAAAGACTATGAGACCACGAATTAATGTCGTAGGTGCACTTATCGGCTTGATGAGGGCAGACGGTGAATATAGGCTAATGATTAATGTTGATTATATTACCAGTCGCAATCCTCATTTAAGTGGTTTACAAGACAATCTTTTTAGATAAAATAAATGCTTGCTAACGCGATGACTCATGGTTTTAATATAATTATACAAATCAAAATGTTGTTATTAGTATATTGGTTTTATCATGTCTCTCCTTGTGCGAAAAATTATTTAATGCTTAAAAAAAATGTTTATAACTATTTATTTATATAGAAATAGTCCAAGAATTACTGATTTTAATGCAAGAAATATTTTACGATAGCAACTTTAAAGGATTTCAATAACAAATAAAAATTAAATAATTCTATCTGCTCTTCTCGCTGAACGTTCAAAAATATTTCTTCAGCTGTGTATCTATTTTTTTTATTTCCCTTTTTACCACCAGTTGCACTCGGGCTTGTGCTTCTTTCATATCGGATTGCATAAACGTCTTTCGAAGTCGTTACAAGGCCGCTCGCATAGCGCTGCGGATGTATTGTTCTCGAATTCTTAGGTACGAATACACTTACCGTTCGTATGTTACAATTCTCACGAGCGGTAGTGTCTCGCCTGTATTTCCCCCAGAAACTTCATCCCCAGACTTTCACACGTATATACGTATCCACTACTCACCACTTACGCGAATACACTCAACAGGTTACTGCGCCCACAGAACTTACTGTTACGGTGTTATTCAACGCTATTTCGTTTTGTTCCTATAATACTTCGCGTTTTCTAAAAGTGAACGAGACGATTGGAAAAGTAAAAGTAAATGGAAAAAGTTGGCGCCGATGAAATTGTAGAAAGACAAGGGTTTTCTTCCTGTTAGAGTTAAACGATCTAAAGTCCAAATTAAATAAGAAATCTTTACATTATTTATCAACGACGTAATATTGGTGAAAATTTTTGTTTGTCTGTATGATTAAATACAGAGTATCGAAAATAAGTAATTTTACGAAAGCAAATAGTAAAATGAATAGAAACGAAATTACATCAGTTATAAGTAGCTTAAACATTATTTAATTACATAAATTATATTCTTATAAATTTTTTCTTATTTTCCTTTGTGAAATTTATTTTTCATAATTTGATTTCAACGTTTTATTTGATAAAATTGACTGATATTCCTAATAATACGCGTTTAAAGTACAAATGCAAAATTCCGATCAATGACGATGACAACGAATAGAGAAAGATGTCGAAAATGGAGTCTGTGGAGATGGTAATTGAGCATTGGTTACAGATTGCGAAGAGCCACGAGAACGGAACGGTTGGGCGAAGGGAAACTGGGTACAGGATCGAAGATAGAACGGGGCAAAGATAGAAGGAGAACGAGTTTCGCATTAGGAGTAATAGGCATTATCTTCATCGATCCCGACTCACTACCCCGCTTCTACCATCACCCATCTCCCTAGAGTTGGGTGGGTGATTGGTTCGTTCGAACTAACCGGAGAAAAAACGCATGGGAATTCCGCTGGCCATGGGCATGGCAAACAGCATTTTCTAGTTTTTTCGCGAAATGCGGATAGCGGAAAGAATCTTGAAAAACATGACATATATTATTTGTAAAACCACCTGTGCCACTTTTAATTTTAAACATATCATCTAAATAGAAAATATAACATTTATCTTTGCGCTCTTTACAAGTATTATATAAAGAAAAAGTCGATTGTAATACTTATCATTACAAAATAACTTTTTCTTGTTATAAAAGTATCAAACTTTGTAAATAAAAGATACTTACATAAAAAAAAACAATTTTACTGATAGATGTGAAATTTTGTTTTAAAAATAATTTTGTTGAACCATCAAAAAAATTTTCCTGGAAACTCAAACTGGTTACCAGAGTATAAAAATTTTTTACAACATAGCTCGTTTTTAAATTTCCAACATATATAATTGTTTATTTGATCTGTATCCAATAAAATTTTACATCTTTCAATAAAATCGTTTTTCCGTATACAAATAAAGACTACTGTATTTAATACTCGTATAACATTTCTTTAAATAAGACATAATTCAGATGTCCAATTCTACCTCTATTACATACACGTAATTTGTAATAAATATAAAAAATAAAAAAAATAAATATATCTCTTTTAAATAAAATTAAAGATTTATCAATTCCATGATTATAATTCATTTCATTATAATTCATAATACAAACAAATATAAAAACAAATATGTACGAGTACGTCTAATTCCTTCGAATTGGTCGAAGCGCCAAATTCGAATTTCAATTCGACAAGTTTCCGATTCTTGCTATTCCATCCTACCAACATCTATAACTAATCAGTATAAATTAGGGCGTGTTGTTACATAAAATTTCAAAATCGACGACGTACGGAGGAGCGTAATATTGTTCCGTAGTTTTTACGATAGTTTTACCACTTTTCCATCACTGCACAGTTGCAGTGCGTCAGATGGAAGAAGAATGATGACTAATTGTTGTAAAGACGATCGTGTCCTGCCTCATAAATCTGATTGGCTACGCTTACTGACCCTACTTGCAATCGTGCCAGTGAGATCGCTCGACACTACACGTACATCGTTTGACACCGAATTTGGATCGGAATTTTAGATTCTCCGGAATCGCTTGCAGTCTTTTTCATAGATCTGAAGATATAACATTCTTTGACGAGGCATTGTTGAAAAAGGGATGGAAAACGATCTTAGATGCGATCACAATGTTTCCAAGTGGAAACTGCAGATCACGCAGGCTTATCCACGGTTGAAAACGGAAAAATAACGCGATGGCATTAAAATTGCACGTTGATGCGCAATCGTAAATGCGCCTAAATAAAAATGTAATAAATAATTTAAAGATAGAATGAGTATTTTTCGTTAATATATAAGCATTAATTATTATTGATATATAATTAAATATATTTTGCTACATAAAGTGATACTATTGCAATATAATTACTTTTCTTCGCGTTAAAGTAATCTATTATTCTTTTTCTGACAAACTAAAACATTTACATAAAATAGCACGGAGCGTAGAAAAATTAATTTTCCTTATGATTTACATTCAATTGCAGAAAATTAGAAAACAATTGAACATCTTGCAAAATAGAAAGTAATTGAATATCAGTATATGAATATAGACAAAACTGACATGAGATAGAGCGGTTAATGTGTGAAAATGTAATCTCGTATTTTATCTAAGTCTGACCGGTTTAAGTGCAAAAAAAGTAATTGAGCACGATCATGAAGGAAACCAGATTTTACATCGTGCCGCATGCACGCGATAGTAAACCAAGGTGAAAACAGCAATGAAAGAAAGAGGGCAGACCGGAAGAGAAAAATCGAGAGAATGGTGACTAAGTGCATTACATAGTAGGAGCGATATTTATTTTCGTGGCATACGTTTCATCCTACGGTTTCAGGAAAACCAGAAGATAACTAGATAAGTAATATGATGCGCCAGCAGTACTCCTTAACCAAAGGCAGCTCGTCTTCTATATCCTTCCTCCTTTCTTCTCTACTCCTTTCTTCTTGTAATCTTTTGCATCGTCTACGATGGATCCGGTGCTCTTCGATAAGTAGGTCTCTATCGAGATTATCTAGAGAATCCTCTGTTAGATTATTATAACATTTGGGATATGGCAGTCCCAATCAGAATAACCGAGTTATTCTCCTAAATTCATTCTCGCGAAAGAGGTTCACGCTAACTTGTGTCGTCATTCAGTTCTACCGAATTTCTATCGGTACCATTTTGCAGAGTAAGCCTCTGTATGCATTTGCGTTAAGCCCATTTGGCATTAACACATCAAGATTCATAAATGGTTTGGAAATTTCTAAAATGTTAAGAACAGTTGTCGAGAAACTGAACGTGCAATGTATAACATAGTTGCCTTGAATTCACTGCTATCATAATTAAATGGCGAACGAACTTTCGCGTTTCCGAAGCTTCCATGAAATTTTAGGTGGAATATTATGGAACTCGTAAATAGTTCGGATGTCTTCTCTACGTTGTAGATTCTCATTGAGAATCTGTATGTCCTTTTCAAGGATCGTGTAGAGTAAATTACACTTCCAAACAACAGATACGCGAGTAACTTCGTCTGCAAGAACGAGATCTTATTAGTGAAGTAGGAACACTTCTTCGTCCAACAGCTTCAAGAATCGTTGGTGCAGTCAAGGAAGAGAATGCGACGCGTATTCTGGATGCACAAGGTAGCGACGTAAAATTTTTAATAAGAACGCAGAAGTGTACCTGCAATCCATATGACATTGTACGTGTAACAAGGGTAAGCTTCGCGCGAAGGAAAGTCCATGTAATGCAGTACGAAGATAGCATCCTCTCATCTGTAGAGAGTAATAAATACGCAAATAAACTTTGCTCGTTCCCCATCGGACTTCGATAGACTCGGAGAATTTTCGTTTAATTTGGTTGCGTGCATCAGATAAAAATATTGTATTCCGCGCATGATCGCGAAAAGTCTTTGTCTCGGGAGACGTAACTCGGATAATTGTAAGGACGATATAATGACATAAAAGTTTAGAAGTCGCAAACTTTACAGAAATAATTTGATATAAAGTGTTCTTCCTATGTGTTATAAATAGACGTGTTATAATTGAACTACGTTAGATTTAAGTAAGAATCATATTGTAATTTTTTCTGAACTTCGAGAAATCAATTTTTATTTTATTTAATTAATAAAAAAATTTTCCAAATTACTTACCATTTATTTATACGAATTATCATATGTAATGCAAATACAAATTTGCACATTTTTCGTGAAGAGATTAACATTTCATTATTTTAATAATTAAGCAACGTGATTAATTAACCTTTTAAAAGATTATCTTTCAAAATATATATAAATCTGTTAACACAGGATCTTTCTACGAACATATTTGCGACAAGCATTATATTAAAGGCTAAACCACGAAGTACGTCGTGGTTTTGAAGTACCTACTGGGTATATATATATATATATATAATTCAAACTATTTCAAAACTTACTTTCAACGCTTACTGCTTTACTCCTTGTGTATATATGCAGTTAAAGAAGAAATATGTTACTACTTCTGACCTTGATATCTTGCATAATATATGTAATATTTTGTTAAACATATTATACCAAATTAGTTCAAACAATATATTATCTTTTTATGTATACATTATTATAATGTTCGCATAATTTATTAAATATTAGTTTTTACTTGAAAATCATGCATTTATCTTTTACGAAGATTATATTTCCATTGAATAATAAAACAATATGTATTCAAAAAAATATAAATTTACTTTTATGTGTCTTACAAGTATGTAAAAAGATTAAATTTCCTGTCGCGTATATACCGGTACACGTCATTGTTTTCACTCCGGGTATGTAACATTGGTAACGCGTTAGGTGAATGTGCTATAATATTAAGTGGTATCTTATGTAATATCTATCTACCTTATCTTCAAACGTCGAGCACTTCGTTCCACTATCCCCTCATTTTGTGCTCTTTCTTCCTATCGTTACCTCCTCGTATTCTCTATCTTCGTTCGTAGAACGTAATTTAATTCGTCGAGCGGAGTAGAGGCATCAAAATATTAGCATATTGATCAGCCTACTGCGACCCGCTCTCTTAAATCCACGAGCGTAAAACGCACTTAATGCGAGCAACCACTTTGGCTGTTACTATAGTGAATGCAATATCCGTCGCTTGGAGTAACCATCTACATTGTATTCGTTATCTAACAAGTTTTTACAATATGCACAAAGAAGACATTCGTCATCGCATACGCAAGTATACGTTCTTCGTTTACAAACAAGACAAGTATATAGAGAAAGTAGTGACAATACTGTATGAATAGATATATTGTGCAACATGTACTCTTTTGGCAGCCTCGTAATTCTTTCTTCGCTTCTTTTGACGCGATTCAGTTATTTTCTGTGCAAATAATGTACTTTATGAAAGGATCTTATGAACACTCGATAATCTTTGATTTTAAAAAATAAATTACGTGTCAATTACAAAGTGCAAATATAGATCATTAATATTGCATGTTACGGTGCTTTTACTGAGTTTAACTGTTTTATATTTCTTAAATAACAAGTGACAGTACAACACAACATATAATATATAACGACAATACAATATATAATAAATTCTCTATACGTAGAATTTTTGAAATTAAAGTTATATATAAATTATGTAATAGTTTTAAGATATTTATTTCTTTAAAAAACGATTATACTTTTTGTAATATTTATGTAAATAAAAAAATTGTATATGCCTTTAAATGGCTTTGTGTCAAAGCAATTATGACAAAAATGAGAAATATCCCTAAAATCCCTCTGTGAAATAGCTTCATTGAGGGATGCAACGCGTACGATAATAATGAATTTTCAAATATCGGCACGTGAACGTGCCTAATGATGGCGTTTTAGCGCAAGGACAACGGGCTTTGAAGAGGTACATTATCCATGCTCGCCCTTTCAAACAACCCTTGAGCGACACGCGACCTCCCGATTAAAGCAAATTTTATGCTAGAGATAGTTTTCGCGTTTGCAATATTTCTCAGCTATTCAAGCAGCAATAGATAGAATCTACAGAGCGTCACATATAATCAAAGTTTTCGTTAGGACGAAAATCACAGTTTAGATTACATTTCTCAAACTATACTTTCCTCGACAGAGAAATGATAAATGGATTTCGATATAAAATGCGATTAGTAGAGAAAACAGTTCAATGATACTCAAGTTAAATTAATGAAATTAATATTGACTCGCTGTCACTTATTTTTTGAACAAAATAATTCAGGTGTAATTTAACGATGCTTGCAATACAAATGCTGCATATTGATAAAATAAATTTCTATCAATAATATTATTACCAATTAACGTCAATTAAAATATATAACTTATATACAATTATTATCAATTTTTAACACTATTTTATTACACTATTAGACAATATAAATGCCACATAAATTTCAAGTATGCGAACAAATATAAATTTTGTTTCAATGTTATTTTTGCGTTTAGATTTTTAAATATTTATTAATTTTTATTAATTTTATATCACTTCAAATGTGTAGAAATATTCTTTAATCAAAGTTAACAAAGAAATTCCACTTTATACGAAATCTAGACAACTTTGAGATAATAATTTCGCAAAATTAAAAAAATAAAATGATTATATATTAGTGGGATTCAGTTTTACCGTATAAATCAAAGCATCTTGGCGTTATTATTACTGTATAACACTTGGTCATTCGAGCAGTCGATTCGATGGCACGTCGAACCAAACGATTTACGGTAGGTCGTGCATCTCGAGGCGCGAGAACTCGACCTGGCCAGCGAACACGACTTCCGCATCCGGCTTACAGCTGCTGCTTTATAGGGTAGGTGTACGAGGGAATGCTCTAGTCACCCAGCCAACCAGCATCGCGCCAGCTAACCAGTCAGCTAGCCAAGCGCTGGCACACTATAGATACTGTACTAGTTTGACGTTTTCGGATCGGTGAAGCACCATTATAGATGAAACATCTACCGAGGAAAAACATAAAAAGGAACTAGTCATAAATGTGTAACATTCTCTAACACTGACACTGGCGTAATGATAAGCAAGATATTCTTTTCACCTATATGGAAAGAGACTAAAAAATGACGAGCAGAATTACAATTAGGTGATTCTTTTTACCGAATAACGAAAGTGCAAGATATAAAATTATTCAGTCAAAATGTACAAATGTCTTTATATGTTGCTCTAACAATGTTGCTGTAGAAATACAATGAGAATATGTAATGAATTTGTTTTATAAGTAAAAAAAAATTACTCAGTTTTTAAACGAGGTATGATCTCCATGGGCATATCTCATTGTGGTTTCATTAGAATCATATCTATTAAAAAATTTTTAATTTAAAACTTGTCCGTACAAGAAAAAAAAGGTTATATATAGAATATTATTCATTTTCATTTTTCTTTTCATTTTTTTCAAATCACAAAATTTTTTTTTATTAGTTATTCAACTTTGAAAGTTATTCAACACGAATGTATCAATTATTGATTTACATTGTAATTAGATAAGTTATAAATATATCGTTAGTTTTACTTTTTCAAAATTTTAATTTTTAAAAATTTGATTTCATCAGAGTATGTAATGTTGAATTATTCAAGAAATGCCAAAAACTGTCTAAACACGAAGTTAAAGAAAGATTAACTAAAATTCTTATATAGAATTGCTCATTAAAATTCAAACTGAGGTTCTTGGAGCACATGCTATATAGGTCATGTATAACGACGATGTTTCGGTAATAAAAATATCATCAGTTTCAACATATTACACGAAAAGTTCTAGATACAGCAATCACATAAACAGTAGTGAATAAATATACTATATACTATTCGCGTGATCATTTTCCGTCCAATATAATACACATTTAGTCGTCGATCGAATTTTACCATGTACCTTTTTTCCCCATATCGTCTTTCGCGAGTGAGTCTATTTGATGCCAAATTTTAGATTTATCCCTCGATGAGA
Source organism: Atta colombica (assembly GCF_001594045.1). Taxonomy (NCBI): domain Eukaryota; kingdom Metazoa; phylum Arthropoda; class Insecta; order Hymenoptera; family Formicidae; genus Atta; species Atta colombica. The sequence goes on along the minus strand of NW_017259212.1, from coordinate 1,904,171 downwards.
GAAAGAGAGAGAGAGAGAGGGAGAGAGGGAGAGAGGGAGAGAGAGAGAGAGAGAGAGAGAGAGAGAGAGAGAGAGAGAGAGAGAGAGAGAGAGAGAAAGGGGGTCAGATTTTGCTCCGCCATTCGAGGCAACCAGCCAAGTTGCACGCAAACCCATGCGGTTTTCCACGTGTATACTACGAGACTTCATGCTGAAACGAACAGTAGAGAAAGGAGAGAATTTCGACGAAGATTCCGATTCATACTTCGTCCATTTCCGCGATGCTTCTTCTATGTATTCCAGCGTCGCCAGTATTGCCGTCCTCGTTCCTTTGGGAGCCGTATACGTAGGTATCGTCGAATATTTCGAACTCTTTGTCCGCGACAATGTCTTTCCTCTTCTCCCTTCTTCGTTGCTTGCTCTCATTCTCTCAATCTCCTTTACTGTACATAGCGCGCCATTTGAGGGTGCAAGGGAGTAGTGTACAAGTCCGCTTGATATTACCACGCTCGGTTTTTACGGGAAAATGGGTTCTAAGCACCGACAACGGACTCGTTCTCGGCTAAAACAATATCATTTCATCCCACGGTATCTAACCCCGCTCTCGCCGCCCGGATCACTTGTTTGGCCGCGACAGGTACTGGCTCGACTTTTCGCATCGCATCCCATCGGTGGACTACGACTAGCAGCTATTCGGTCCTCTGGGTCACGACTATATCAGAATCCGTACGACTCGACGAGTGTAGTAGAGTAGTGTAATAGGATGGGCAGTAGTCCCAGCCATACCCCTCCGTCTCCATCAAGTTTAACTTGGCGCAGCGAATTTCCAAGTACCGTTTTACGAGTTTTCGTTGCCACTGGGAATAGACGGATCAGTCGTTACGCCGCTCGGCAAATGTTATTCCCGAAGTGAGTACCTCGTGGTATGCTTCCAGCCATCTCCGCGGAGGAAGACTGATAATCAATTTTGCAACGCGATTCCAATTCGTTTGCGACGCATTTGGGGCTACGAAAATGTCGTTAGTCGAGTGGCTCTCGTTCTCATCATTCTATTACGGCGGACGGAAGTTTTTCGGTCTCCCTTTAAATCGACGATTTCCGATTTGCACGATATCACTTGATAGATTAGTCATGTTTTTCAATGATTATGAGAAAGCAATTAACGAACTCTGAGATCGAGATATCTTTGTGATTTGTATGTATTAATGTATATATGTGTAATGTATATATATGTATACGTTCTATACTCTATATTTGGTTGATACGAAAAGAAACGCATATCGGGGAGAGAAATAGTTTTCTTCTACAATTTGTAAGTGTCACTTGCAACGCATATAAATTTACACGGTATGTAAAACGCGTATTCTATTTAGCGATAAGTTTTAAACGAGAGTTATCGCTGTAATATCCAGTGCTAGGTTTGTAGCAAACTGTTACCACGATTTGCATATTTATCATGTCGACTTTGGAATCGGAAAATACCCATTTCTATGCCCAACTCAGCAGAAAATGAAGTATGACTCTGGTATTTTCGGGGAAAGATACTTGAGGTGGTCGGTTTTTCCTTAATGCACATGTAAAAAGACAACGCGCGCTCGAGAAGTAGCTGATATCTCAAAGTAGTGCCAAATAGAAATGTCATCCATTTGAATAGATCTTACTAGCATAAATTTATCACAGATATCGACATTTACTAGACCATAACCTAAATTTAGGAATCGAAATATTAAAAAAAAATGTGATCTCGAAAAGATTAAATTTTAGATATTTCTCTATTATACTATATAAGACATTTCAAATAAATATAACTACGAAATTCAAATTCCTTTATGTAACATATATGATAATAATAATATGATAATAATAATTTAAAATATTCATTAAGCTGACTGGAAAAATATTAGTAAAATAAACCTTTCTTCTAGAAGGTTGCCTTTAATTTATCTTAATTTTGGTACAATGTTCGTGAATAAGAATAGTTTTAATGTATAATTTTGTTTTAATAATGTCCTCATAATTTTATATCTCGACTGTGTTCAACTATTATTTTCATTTCACTCCAAGATAGAGGCAATAAAAATTCACTGCAGGATTATTAATAATAATAAACATCTGAGTTCACAATAGAAAAGATATTCTATTACAACTCTTCTCATTTGTTATTCCAAGAGAGAATAGTCGACGCGATTAATATACCGCCTTCAAATAAAAGATAAGATGAAGATAGACAAAGAGAAAACTTACATTGACGCTTTTGTCGTTTCAGCTTTCTGTAAGTTGAAATTCATTTAATGAAAAAATAAAAATTCCACATTTCTATCGTTTCCATTTCTTTAATATTTAGTTTAAGTTTATTGTTAAAAGTAAATTATTTTATATATAATATAGATAGGAAATCATTTTATATCAGATTTATAAAAGTATTCTCGCTTCACTTCAGGAGAAAATGTAAATTTTAATTTATGTAAGCGACAATTATGAAAACTTATAGAGATCTTATATTCATTTTCCTCTAAATTATTAATAGAAAATACTTCGTCCATTAAGAAATCTTTTATGCAACTGCAAATATCTTCTTTTTATTTAGGCTTATTAAATTAATAAACATTTGAATATTTTTCTTTTACATGCGTTTGATCATACTGTAATATACGTGAAAGATTATTGTATTTGTTTTGCAGAAAATTTTTTTTAAGTTACGAGATTATTGAGATTTTTTTAGCTATGAATATAGTTTGCAGCGCTATGTAATTCTCATATTTTTAGATTTTAACATGATAAAGTCGGTTTTCTCATAATTAACATGGCTGTTAAGCAGATCATACTAAATGTAAATGATATATTGTTGCAATAGCAACAAAATATAATAATATAGTACACATTTGAAATAATATTTGTCTAAAATATTTGTAACAAAACCAATATTCGCGAGATATAAGACAGTGACATAATTTAACTAGTCAGAAGTTTACTGTGCAAATTTATAGTACGCCTTCTATTTCTGTTTCTAGAAATGAATAACATGCATGCAAACAAAAGAGAAGAAAGCTTGCACAAAAATGTATATCGAGAAATATATATGAGAATAACATTTTATTTTTGTGATTCAAGAAATTGACGTAATGTATAAGCTTTAATATGTATAATTAAACGCGTTACATCAATTTAGTTTTAAATTTTTTGTATGATAAATATTTAGTACAATCTATTTTTAATTTTATTTTATACAGAGCAATAAATTAATATTTGGTAAGTAATTTATCCTTTTATAGAAATTATTATTTTGTAGAGAGAAAAATACTATTTAATAGTTACATTTTATATATATATATATATAAAAAATTAAATCAATTAATGTGTATATGTAAAAATTTAAATATCTTATTCTTTTATGTACAAATAAATTTTCAAGTAAAAAATGTAGTATGAGAACTTCTGAAATTGTCAAACTTTTCTAATTTCATGCGAGAAAGCATTGTTCCGCAAATGATAATACTTTTCATACTCATTTTTCCATAGATTATAATATAAATACTTCAAGTAGTTTAGATAAAAAATAACTACACGGATATTTTCAGAAATTGGGAACAACACAAGATTGCACATGACATTTAAAAATAAACTGTATTTCTCATATGTAGACAATTCAATAATATTATGAAGCATTTTTGCGATTATTTAAATGTATAATACTTGGTGGTGAAATAAACTGGTTAGAGAAAAAAATATTTCGAATAATTCACGTATGCGCTTTGATCTACTGGTTCCAATCCTCGATTACATACTAAAAACAACTGCATGATATTAAAATATCTACGTATTTGTGGTCAATTATTCTGACAATGAAACAACTCAAGTTAATATCATACAATAATATTCAGAATATTGTTAACAATGCTCATAACGAAGAG
>NW_017259212.1:1892616-1900181 GCF_001594045.1 Atta colombica | reverse complement strand
TATATATATATATATATATATATATATACACACACACACAAAAGCTATATGCATAATATATCAGATTAGTATTGTAATTTAATTTATTCCTATAAATCCATTGAAATCTGGCATATATAAAGGAAATGTTACAATAATTGCCTATGTAATTGTAACATAATTAATATATATTTCATTTGATCTATAACGCGTAACAGAAACAATAAACACAGAAACGCGTAACAGAATTTTTCTTAATTTTTTCAACATTTATTCCAATAAATGATGATTTATACAATTAAGTCGGCCATATATATAATTTAATAAAAGATCTCTCACATGTTTTATGACTAATTTACTCTCGCAATCGTAAAGGTTATTAGGCAGCATGTCACTTCTAGAATCAAGGATGCTCCGTGTGAGATCGAAACAAGCCGCAATCAAAGGCGTGGAAAACATGGAAACTTAAGTGCAGCTGGATAAAGTGGCCTCGTAGCGGATAGTTGGCAAGAGGCCGTGCGAATGGATGGAATCACGAGGGTGAATATAGAAAGGAGGGCTGATAACCGTCCCTATAAGGTACCTATGTGGCATTGAGAGCCGCGGATGGTAGTGGCGTGGGCTGGCGCGCCAACTAAAATTGAATCTGCGAACGAAACTTTGGTAACCTCGTCAGGAAACCGAAGCTAAAGTCATCCATCGCTCGCGCTTTCGTTGCCGTCGGCACAGCCATCGTCGACTTCCGTTTTATCTAAAAGAATTGTTCTGTCTCTTGTTGCCTACTCGTTTGCCACTTCTTTCCCGATCGTGCACTCATGCGCGTATGCGACAGATTCTCGAGTGTTCCTTGGAGATATATGTGTTCTCATGTCTCGCTAAATTAACTTGGGACATGGGGACGTCTGACGATCAAGCCATGTTTGACATGGATCAATTTATCGACTGTCATTGGAGTTCGTTAAACTTACTGAATAGATAAGGAAAATGTTGAAATTCATTCTTATAGAGTTCAACGATGAACAAATAATGCAGTGTACTGGTAATGATTGGAAAAATAGTTTCTTTATTTTCGAAAAACGGAATTTGACTGCTCTTTAATAAATGTTGAAGTAAATGTCAATGAAAGTTTTCAACACTAACTGTTCATTATATTAACTTTCTATAACTTTTATTGGCGTTTATTTAATTAAAACTGTGGTTGGATAGATGATTAAAGTTGATAGTATAATATCATACTCTAACAGCAAAATACTATATTGCAAAATTCGCGACAATTCTTGTTATTTCAAAAATATTTTTTACGCAATTGCTCGCGTTTATATAGCAATTGTTCTCTCTCAAAATAATATTTTGCGATGTAAATTGACAGTAAGAAAGACTGAACCTTTGCGTAATTCAATTTGCGGACTACAGCGTTCGCGAATTGCGTTTAAACGAATTTCACGTACTAATGGCCGCCTCCTTGCTATTACAGTATATCGAGCAGACAAACAACTTTACGAGCACTTACCCTTTAGATACTAGAATCTATACGTGGAAGTGTGCATCTACCAGTTTTCAGAGGGTTCGGAAAAATCATTGTCTCAGAAAAGCCTTTCAATATCAAGTGAAAGAAAAATCAATCATGCATATCGTGGATAACCGTATTGAAATAGTTTACATAAATATTCTTTTTTTTAATTGTATATTTTATTAAATTGTATATTTTATTTGTGTTATAGATATATAGATATAAGGTAACCGGATCCAATAAGAGTGTGTACTCAAAACGCCCTATTCACTATTTGTAGATAACTACACGATTAATTCAACAGCAGTAGTATCTCGTGCAGATTATCCATCTGACTGGATTGCATCAGTTTATTGTTCAATTTGTTCATTCTGTTATCGTCAGTGAAGCATAATGTAGAATATGGTCGTGATGTAATATAATATTTTATAGATAAGTAATTACTTCCTATACATATACACTATCAAAAGATGATTATTAATTTCAATAGTTCATGTTATTAGAGCTCTGTATTCATACTTTATATATTTATATTTTTGTTACAACGTTTATAATCAACATATCGTGTAACATTTTTTTGTAACTTTTATCCCAGATCGTGAATTCTAATTCATCTGCTAAACATAATGGAAATAAATAGATAAATAAGTAGATAAGTCCATTGTTTGGAAAAAATAATTCTTTGTGTATTCTTATATATCAATAATGTTGATAAGTTTATAATTTTATACAAGTAACATTAGATTGCTTTATTTCTCATTTTTTTCTAAACATTTTTTTTTTACGAAAAAGAAGAAAATATATACTCATATTGGGATTATATGTATCCCGTATGCACGGAATGCTACTCTTTCTTTAAATCTTTAATGCAGAAAGAGATGATGAGAGAGAGAGAGAGAGAGAGAGAGAGAGAGAGAGAGAGAGAGAGAGAGATGCCTATATAAATACTTGAATATATCTCATATTTTTTTATTAATGTTTAAAAATGTTTCCTCTTTTAAATGTGACCGCTAATTTTCAATTTTGAACTCAGTAAAAAATTAGAAAAAAATCACAAAACTTAGTAAAGACATGTAGAGTCCGATTACTTTATGAATGTTACTCATGTTTCTTCACAATTATCAAGTGACATATATTTTTATTAAGTTTTTAATTGCTTATCACGAAAAAGTACATTATTAAAAGCGTTTAATAGTTTGCATTTACATAATCAAAGAGCATTAGCTACTTTACTAATGGTAGTTTGTGATGAGAGACCATTGACACGACGACCATTAACATTACGTTGCACCATGTGACTCGCGGCACGCCGAGGTACAATGTAGTACCACCTGACGCAAAACCCATCATTTATAACGTAGTTTTCAGATTGTTTAGATTAATCGTTCTAAAATTATGTCAAAAGTTTCATTTGCAAACCATATATTAAAATAACATATCCTCATATCTATAACTTTCATCTTACTTTTATTATAGCATCTACTGTAATGCTGTAGATAAAAAATGTCGTAATTAAAAAAATATAATTTTTTATCCTTGATTTTATATACATTATTTTAACTATTATGTCGATCCAATTAAAGTAGAATATCATATATTATTAATTAAAATAGTTCATATATATTATATATATTTTATGTTAACATTATGTAGTGTAGACTTTTAGTATTACATGTTTGACTAAAATACATATTGTTTATATATTTTAACGAAGTAACTTTTTCGTTGCAATTTCTACTGGTTTTACAAGGAAATTTTTTTCATTTTCTCCCGTAGTTAGTCGCGCTCCAGGGGTCTTATTCTCGAAAAATATGGCCTATTAAAATCTGTAATATACGTATCATATACTACGGTATTTTCGCATGCAATATTTTTCGTAAATAAGGCTTTAGAATAGGGACCCCACGTCGGAAACTTTATTGAAACCGGACCCTAATTTAGCAAAGTTAAAATATTCAACAATTTTTTCTTACTTTCTCTTGTCTTTTTTGACCTTACTAACTATTGTAAATGAATGACAATCTTTTCAAATTTTCGACATACCAGAATAGAAAGACCATAAATACGAACTTCGATTGTCCTAAAACAGGTAAAGGAATTCTGACAATGGGAGAAAAATTCAAAGTAATAATTGAGAGAAGAAGAAATTCAATGAGCGGGATTCTGAAATCCGCTTTGAATTGTTTCGCTTGTCGACAATTAGTAACGATTGATCCTCGAAGAACGGAGCGAGGTACGAATCGTCGCACGGAGAAATGTCGTGATGTCGGGTGATTTTCGATAAATTGCATGTGTCCACCCTCGATCACGTAGCCGACATCACGCATACTACGTAGGCCAAGTATACGTGGCGATGTGGCACGGCGTGCCGCGAACTCGCGTCCTTGTTACGCTCCCACGACACGTACGTTCGTGATGTAACGGTAACTACTGCTAGTACGTGCTAAGTATGTGCGGCTAGGGATTGTGCCCTATTGGCAGCTGTACGTATTCCATTCTTAGGATTACGTACACGTATGCAAACATAACGCCGTGCGAAGGCATCGCGTCGTTCGATACATTATCGCGACTTTCCGCGTCGAAGGGCTAAGCGAGAGATGTTATCCGGCTTACAAGGTACCCGGATGGAGCCAATCGTTTCTGTTCGCGCAGCTCGCCTACCTAGATTGAACGAAGAAAAATTCTGGCTTGAATGCCATTTGAGTTTACGCCGCTCTGGAGCGGCGCCAAGGCCATCCTTGGATTTCTACGCGCCTGGTTTAATAGCAATTATGCATTTTTAATCGGTGGATAATCGCGGGACTTGAATACTCGTGACGCGGTTATTACCGGCAGATGTTGTCGCAACGTCTGCTACCTCGAGGGCCATGCAAATTAACGAAAGCCAGTTCCCGTACCGCGCACAAGAGGATTTACTTTTTTAAATGCTGAAATTAATCATGAAGTTGTTGTAAAATAATTCAGATCGTTAACTGATAGATTGCAATGCACATTTGAATTTCAATACAGGAGACAAATAATCGAGTAGCTCTTGCTCCTATCATTTTCCCCTTTCCCTTCAAGAAAAATTAGCACTTGATGGATATCAAAATTGGAGTGCGTTATGATCACAACTTTATAGAAAAATATAACACGTTATATGTATCAAAGACTCGTTCAATTTATACTTTAAGCAAATCGTTCACTTTGCAATAAGCAAGAATATACATTAAATTAAACAAGACTATATATTTATTAACTTTGGAAAAATATCTCTGCATAAACATATTTGAATTTAATTATTTCGCTATAATAAAAATTTTCTGTTGTAATTATATATAATTATATATGTATTTAAAAAAAATACACATTATATAATGCTTTGTTGATATTTTAATAAACATTTTTTCAATGTTTACATAATAAGAATTATAATGACATTTAATAACAATTTACGATTAAAAATAATAACTTAAGATTAAAAAAATCGAATTTTATTTATTTTAAGTAATCTTCCTTCCTTTTTATAATATCTAAATCTAAATTATCATGAATTTTTCTCTCAAAAATTAAATTTTAACGTTGTATTTAAATGTTTAATATGTAATATAAAAATAACTGCGATCTCAAAGCGATTAAAAAAATTAGACGATTTAGTTGCATAGTGTAAACACGACGTTGCCTTGAATTAAACGGTATGCATCTTTCTATAAATAATGGAGCCAAATATAAGTTTTTTAGAACAGCGCACGCATGACGATAGTGTAAAATAAATTTATAAGTGGCACCTGATTTATTGGCCGGTGTTGGCGTATGGGTGAGCGTAGCTGCTGCAGTCAACTTAGGTGGTTCCATCTTTTGCGGCACGCTGTGTGCAGGTATCGGACCCGGATTCGTCATAGTGGTCATTGTTGTAGGCATCATCAGAGTCGACATGGTCAGCATCTTTACAACGTCGAATTTGTCTCGCCGTGGTGAAAGTTGAAAAATGTAGTTTCGTTATGTGACCGAAACGAATCCTCAAAACGACGATGACACTGAATGTGGTATGCGATCGCGATCTCTTATCAATATTCTACGATCTGTAACGTGATCGGATTGAGGAAAGATGATAAACGACGCGTGTGCGATTCATGCGAAGTACAAATGGATCGCGAGTGTGCCGCAGAATTTTATTAATGATCGATCGAAGGAAAGTAACGAATACGATCGTAATTAAGAGATGGATCGAGCACTGGTATTAGTGTCCCATGAATATGGCATCACTCGAGTGGTATTAATTGCGAATCCGCACTGCAAGACATTCGATATGTAGTCGTTTGTCCACGATAAAAAACGGTGTGGCTCATCGCATGTTTCGCTTCACGTCTATCGCGTCGTCATGTAGATCGTCGTGACTCTTTCCCGCGTCATTACTTCACGTTGTCACACCAGTGGATCTCGAATTTTAGTAGCGGTCAACATTTGCCGCTGCCTCGTTCGCTCGAAACTGTTCGTCGAACTTTTTCACTCGACTTCCAGACGAAAGAATAGCAAACAAACACTGCCGCTTTTGCAAAACTATGTTTGCGAAATCTATAAAAAGTGCAGAAACTTTACGGTTTTGAATTCAGTAACTCGGTAGTTTCCCCGCGAACATCGAAGCGCACAGTTCTCTCAAAACTCAATCACTTCAAATCAAGTTCGACAATCTTTCTGTTTCTTCATTCACGCGTCTTCAGTGTGTTCTTTCCTCTCGTTCTAACAATTTCCTCCTAATTTTCCCACGTCGTCCGTGCACTGCGATTCATTCACAAAAAATGTTGAAGCGTGCCTGGTGCACGCGGTTACTGCATGCGGTGGCGTCTGTGCGTGCGAAGCGTAGCGGCGCGCGTCGTATTGTCAGATACGCGTCGTATTAGCAGAACTCCGTAAATAAATGTCACCGACGAAAATTTATGTAGAACACGACAAATAGATTTGTTCAAAATCTGACGATGCCGATGACGATCGTGCACGAGGGAATTTAATTACGGCGGCGGCGGCAACGTAGGTGGTTGCAACGACGGCGACGTCGTTCTCTACGCTCTCCACGCTGCGCGCGTTACGTCACGTCCGGCCGAGCGTAGAGTCGGAACTCGTCTGGCGGGGTGAGCGCAAAGGGACGCCTGCCTTTGCCTGCCTGCCAGCCTGCCAGCCCTGGACGCCCGCCGTCGCGACGCCCAGAGGCGCCGGCGTTCCCGAGCGTCCGCGGAATCACACGAGCTAAGACGCGAGCCAACAGTCGCTCGTTCGCCGTCACGCTGAAAGGGTTGTTCGATGCGGGAGTCAATGTAGCACTATATGATGATGCGTCGCGAATTATTAGCGACATCGGCGATTTTTTTCCAATTTAATTTTTTACTGGCTTTTCAATGTATGATGCCCTCGTCTAGATTAAATGTCAATCAATCTCAACGGTCTTACTCGAGAATATTTTTTTTTTATAAATAATTTTCTTTTAAGCAAATGTCTATCAACTTTTAACTTCAACATCAATAGTAATTTCCTTTTTTAAATCTACCAAACAGATTTACAATTTTCTTTTCTATATATTAAACAAACTTAAAAAATATCAATGTTCAAAAATTTTAAATATCATTATTTTAGGATATAAATTCAGATTTTTTTTTTGTTTATCGACATTCTTTTTTTCAAATATTATTAATACAATATATTTTATTTTGCGATAACTTTTCTAAATGAATAATAATTTTCATAAAAATGACCTTTATTTATAATATATTTTTACATCAAAAAAGGAAAACTTTAATATTATTGATTGATGGGATACGTAAATTAATCTTTTTTCTCTCATAATTTCATTTTATTACAAACGTTTTTGTTTTATTAATAATAACAATAGCAAAAGATGCACAGATGCAGATAAACGAATAATGTTGCATCAATCTATTTATATGTACGCGGAAAAATTAAATAAAATCATTGAAGTTTCATATATTCGTTTAAAAATTTAATATTGAAGGATTAATTCAGCTTATTGTTAGTCTAACTTTACAATAAAATAAATTAATCTTTCTTAACGTATAAAGAGAAATTTTATATATATATATATATA
>NW_017259212.1:1886087-1892077 GCF_001594045.1 Atta colombica | reverse complement strand
TTATAAAATAATTATTTTGACAAATAAATTTTCTCGTAATTATTTCAATATTATTAATTAATTAAATATTATTAATTAATAAAAAGTACACTTTAGTTGCTATAAATGCATTTACAGTTAAAATAATAAAATTAGTGTGCATATATTACATATATATTACATAATTGTCATATTACACAATTTATTTATGAATGAAGTTATCTATAAAAATGTTTTTTGTATTTTTTTATTTTTGAAAGTAGGAAAACAAAGTAAATAAAGAAATAATGATATTAAAGTAATAGAATTTATTTTGCTCTTCAAATATTCCCCGACAAATTTGATCTCTTTAGTAAAACTATCAATGCTCAATATCTCTATTACGTTCAAAATAAAATAGTGCAACGTGTCTGACCCAATGCGGCCCGTATCTACTGATCCATTAAGTGGCGCCACTCGCTGGTAGCAGATCGAACTAGGGTGATTGCGATGCTAAGCTTGGTCCAAATACCGAAAGGATTCCCCCGCCGTTTTCGGTAACATTGATGCAGGGCAAGGACAGGAGTTACGTTTATCTTATTGACTGATTCTTAATTGAAGTTCGAAATTACGAAGGAATGAAAATTTACGAGTGCTTATGTTTCTTATGTGAAAATGAGATAATTTCATTTGTCTGATGTTGAGATTGAGATATTAGAATCTGAAAAAAAAATTATTAAAATACAACAGATATGAATTTGTGATAACTGCATCCGTAATATATAATTGTATAAATGTATCCTATATATATCAAATATGTCAACAATTATTAATTATCAATTTACGTACATATGAACATTTGTATATGTGTGTGTGTACCCACACACATACGCGCGCGCGCGCGCACACACACACGCGCGCACACACACACACACACGCACGCACACACACACACACACGCACGCACACGCACACAAGTAAAGTCTAACATCGCAGTCTAACATCTACGTAAAAAAATATTTTTGCAATTAATTGAGGAAGTTGTTATTTTTGCTAGTTGATAATTAGACGGTATTCATTAAACTTCGAAATTGCAGTTTATTGGCGTTTACATTTTGTATTTGCGACGTAGCCGTTCGAATCAATTGATATACGCAAGAGGTAATTTTATGTTTTCATGCATGGTCTAAAATGACATTTGTGGTATTAATGAAAAGTTTCGAAATGCTTCATATAACGAAGCTTTAAAACATCGCGCACATTGATATCATCCTATATTTAATCTCTGGTATTGTCGCTAATTACAGAGTTAACCGTTCTGTAATTTGGCGCAAAAGCGATGCGCTTTATTCATGTAATTTCATAATAAATAGAAACAAGCAAAATCATAAAGCATATTATCATGTGATTAAATGGAAAGTCAATGTTTAGTCTCCACCATTTTAATATCAAATTATAGTTTCTGTAAGCCATTAACATACACTTACTTAATTTGTTGCATTTAGAAAACTTTTTTTAGATACGCTATTATTTATGTTCAAATTCTTTAAATATCTAATATGAACTATTTCTGTTGTTTTTTTATTTATATTTACTATATCTTTTTACAGATTCTTATACTAGCTAACCAAAAATAATGCATTTTACTTTCTGTAATTGTTTTATAACATATTTAAAAACTTGTAAATAATAATTAATCAGATAATTTTATACTGCTGCTAGCAGAAGACACAAAACTAATCATTCTTTGCAAATTTGTAAAAAATTAATTGTCTATACAAAATAATTGTAATTAAAGTAGAATCGAATTTGAATATTAAAGAAGATGACATAATTTTGCGCTTTCAGCACCGATATCAGAGAATGCCATGAGAAGTGAAATCTTGGTGACTTGCAGACAAGCTTGGCTCATGTTCAAGCTTATAAATAATTCCGTTTGTTGGCCGCAATTGCAGTACTCGCCGACTGCAAAGTGTAGGGGACAAAATGACATGTGGAACGCACGGTGACGCGATACTGAACACAGAGGAATCTATGAACTATTGGCATCAGACATTGCCAAAAAGGAATCTGCATCAACTGATATTTACTGCAATACAGATTTTGCTGTCACTTGCTTTATTACAACAATGATGCCACTTTTCGTTAATTCTTTCCGCAGGATGACTTTGTTATATTTCGATTTATTTATTTTTCATTTGAAAAAAAGAGTGTTTTAACGCATTATAAATGTAGAAGATTTTATATGTGTGTATATATATATATATATATATCTCTCATTATTTATTTCAAGTTATAAGTTTACTTTTTATTTTTGTTTACTTATTTTTAAAAAATTCAAAGTAAAATAAAAGTAAATAAATGGACAACACTATAAGAATATTCCTACACAAAGAAAGAAATTGATACTATAAAAAACGCTAACGTATAGGTAAATATTATTAAATAAAATAACAAAATATTATATAAGACATCTCAATAAAGATTATATTATTATCTTCCTTATTACTACACCCACAAGGAATATAAACTTAAAGCATGTTACGTTGCACTAGACAAGATTTCTCATTATCTTAGAATAACGAAGAACCCGATAAAATAGCGCAAAGTCGGCAGATACATCATTGCAATTATCCGTCTTTTGTCATTTATTTTTAAGATTACTCTTCCCTTCTCCCTTCCTCTCCCCTTTCTCTCTCTTCATATCTTTTATGTTTTTCGATATTCGATAGGGTTACGTCAGGATTCAACTAAATTGATTGCAAATAATATAGTAAAAACATGTAACGATGTGACCTGAGTGATTTTTATTTTCCGCACATTAGTTTAAATTCCATCATAAATCGGGTCTTTCACGGAAGAGAGATCGTAGATGATGCTTTAAAACGAAACGAGAACCGATGGGGAAACGTAGAGTTCCGTGATGGAGGGAGCTAGAAGCGAGAGACGAGAGGGCTGGGCTTACACGCAGATAGAAGATAGAAGGACGGAGGATGAGCCTCAGGCGATTCGCTCGACATCGCTATGTTGCAGTAATTGCAGCTAATTAAGAGCTTGAACTCTCTTGTCTCTCTCTCTCTCTCTCTCTCCCTCTCTCTCTCTCTCTCTCTCTCTTTCTCTTTCTCTTTACTCTATATCCTAAGGCCCCATACCGGGCCTTCTCCAAAGGGCACGTGGTAACCTCTGTATACTACGTCTTTCTATCCATCTAACCGCCGCCGTCTTGTCTACCATCTACCGTCGGAAATAGTATATCAAAGTGCCGCTACCGTGATCAACGAAGAGGATGTTTTGCAAGAATGGACAAATATCGTTTCTTCTTCGACCCTTTAACGGCTAATATAATTGCTACCGTGTCTAATTACGAGTGAGATATTATCGAATACGTTACTGCAAAATAGATACCTTGCACGTGCAATGATTGAGATTAACTACTTTGGAAAGCGTGCTTATCTGAACTCAATATACAAGTGACTAGCCGTAATAGATGGTAAAATGATAGCGAAATTTACTCAATATATTTGCAGAAATACAATTACATAACATTAAAAACTTATTTTACCATTATAAAAATTAATGTACAATATTTTATACTATTTATACTATTTTTTTAGCATTAGAAATAATTATTTACATCTATTCCGAGTTGAAAATAATGTTTTATACTTAATTGCTATTACGCTTTTAATTTATTTCGCATGATTTTAATATGATTTTTAGTTTGTAAACATTATACAAAATATTATGTCAATCTTTTCAGTGTTAATCAATATTTAACAAACATAAAAGTAATGATCGTCAACAGTTTTTGGATATATTAAAGACTAGTTTAAAATTCATGAATTCTGAGAAGAAAATTTTGTATTTTATACTCGACATAAAAATAACGCGTTTTACTTGCATCTGACAGTCATTCATAAAAAAAAAACGTTTTCTATGGTAAAATATGTAGGTATATGTAGAGTAAAATAAAAATGCAGTAATATGTATGGATATTTTTACATCAGAGACTAAAAATCTAGATGGCGCAATCTCATCATAATTTTTTTATGAAGAGATGGAAATAAATGTAAAAATAATAAAATTCTACCTATTCATGGTACATGTTTACTTATGTTTTCATTAATTGCAATTCTTGTAGTCGATTGCTATATTCATATAATACCGAAAAATAGACCAAAGTATATTTTTGTAGGCTATCGACATCTCAAAAATACTGACTAAAAAAATCTTGACTTAAGATATCAATTTATAAAAACGTCAACTTAAAATCAATCTAAAGAAACATTTTTTTTTAGAGAATAAGATGAAAAGAGGGATAACTTGTATATTTCGATTAATATATTATTTATAAATTGAAACACATGAAGCATTGATTAGATCATTAAACGATCTTACTAATTGTCAAAATATTAGCGACTACAGCATTCATTGTGCAAGCATCTGTAATATCGATTATAGATGGTGACATTCCCAGATGTCTAATGGTTGTATTGCGCGATATGTTCTATGGTTATAGTAGCTTAACAAGTCAGTCTCTTCGAGTCGGGATATTGTCTCTCAGAGTTTCGCCGTCGTTACCACGCTCGCTTACGTTTGATCGATGACTCCTCCATCGGGCTGATAGACGACATCGGTTACAACTTGCCTTGTAGTAGACGCAGGAAGTTCATACGTCTATTGCGCGTACACACATCTGTCAGCCTTAAGATTAACGGGACAGCTTGTCCACGTGGTTATCCATATTGGAACATACACGAAAATTTATAAATGATAACCTGAATCCTTCTTTTTTGTGTATCATGAGATGAGTAATTTGTCATAAATTAGATCCAAAAATGTTTTTCAAATTTGCTTAAATATTACTATAAAGGTAAGTAGAAATAAATTGTATGGAAACATTGGATGTTAATTTTATGGCTTACTCCTTTCAGCAGATTTCACAACAATAGTGTATAATTAAATTTGAAATCCACGTCAAATACATATACAAATAGTAAGAAGTATATTTTACAAAATATATTTAGTGTAGTATAACTTTTATTATTATTAAAATCTGATAATTCTCGTCTCGTAGTTATTTTTTTTACTAAAATGTAATACAGCCTTTTTTGCTGCATTACATATTATAGCAATTAAAAAGAAGAAGTCTAGATCTGACTAGGATGTAATAAGTTCACCTGCGTGTTGAATTTTTCGTGCTTCATATATACTGCTCGCAGTTTTCTCTTGAAAGTAAGTTCGTGTCCACATGGTAAAGAGAAATCGAGATATTATGTAATTGTAACTTTGCGTGAGGTATTATACACTTACAGTAATTTTGCATATTTTTTAAAGTATCGATATACTACAAATATATTCTTTTTCTTATCACATTACGCCTGATAGCATGCTGTGCGTAAATATACACACACACACACACACACACACACACACACACACACACACACACACACACACACATATATATATATATAATATGTATATTTACATAAAACGACTATCAATATATACGGAGAGAAAAGATCAACACATGCAATTTATTTTGCAAACAAGAGAAATATTTAAAAACAATTAACAAGCAAAAATTAATTTAGATTCTAGAAATTAATTTAATCAGTAAACAAAAGAGATTCTTTTATTGCAATAATTTTAATTCTTTTACTTTTTATATAGCATATTCCGTATATATTAAGATATTGATTTGCGTTCATTATATAAGTTTCATTTAGTTGAAGGAGTAATATAACTAGAACTCTCGTAACTAAAAGCCTTGTGTATTTTGTAAGAAAATTTCAACGAGAATTATTGGATTTCTGTGCACGCATAAGTAAAGACATGCACGCATAGATGCGCCATTACCAAGATGATATAGCGATCCATCTAGCAAGTAGTTGGGACAACTTAGTTCTCGTGCGTGCGAGAGTTTCCGTGTCTCTGTCACTCTCCCCTTCTCCCGTGGGTGCTTGTTCTCGCATGTACATAGACATACACACTAATGTAGACACATACAAACACACAAATACATACAC
>NW_017259212.1:1873082-1885987 GCF_001594045.1 Atta colombica | reverse complement strand
ATATATACCCTCACGTGACGTACAACCCTGTTCGTGAGGTAGACAGCGGCTAATCTACGTGTACGAAACCATTTAATACACAGCAGACAAAGGTGGACTCCCAACGCGCGCACGCATACGTGTGCCCAGCTTCGAAGGTGTGCACATCATATCTATAGAGAGAAAGAGAGGGAGAGAGATAGTAAATGGTAGCAAGATAGGAAACAGTCAATAATTCACGCATTACTCTCGGTTATTATGCTACTGTGGTCTGCTGTGGTTGGTGATTCAGCTTTACATTTGCTTTACTAACTATAGTATCGGCCGAATCGCGCATACGCTGATTTACTAATTCGTAACCGCGTACCGCGTCCGATAGAACTCTATCAACTTATTCATGGAAACTCACAAGCAATGCGTTCTTCCTCTACGCGCCCTCCCATCCGATTTACGCTTTCTCGCGGAATGCTTGCCGTGAGAGTGGTCCTTATAGGTATATACCATCTCGAATTGTTGCGCGTACGTATCTACATGATAATGGAGCACGCGGATACCTCTTGGCTGCGATCACATCTTCGAGCGGCGCGGTAATTTCCAGCCGTGCACAACGTCGAGATGAAACATTAGACATTTCGACCTAGTTGCAGCCAAGATCGCATCGCTAAACGGAGCTTGCATCGCTCAGAACGTTCTTGATTCGTTTGTATCTGGTCTTCCGCTTAGCTTTCGCTCGGTCGCATCAACACTATGTAATGGAGAAGATAGATGACGATCCATTTTCTAACGATCGTCCACGTATATGTTACAAACGACTTTAACCAGCAGATTAATCAACGTACTGGAATATCTTGACACTTGTGTGATTGTGCTAAACGAAAGATAAATGTTGCTTAATAACCAACTTTATGCAAATGTGTATTATCTTTTCGCAAATTTATATAAGTTTAGGAAATTATTCATACAAATTTTAATAATAATATTCTCACTATATTCTTTTATGTAACTCTTTATTGCATATTGTTAAAATGTTATTGTTTGCACATTATTGAGAGAAAAATCTCCGTTTATAATCATCGACTGTGACGAAAGCGATACTTCCTCCTATGCTTCCTTCTATGCTAAGAGCTGATCCATGAAAAAGTAAAACATGTCTTGCCGCTATTATTTACCTTACTGTGACAGTGAAGAAGAATAAAGCAGCAACGGAAAAAGAAAGATTACTTTTTACTATGTCTGAGCAAAAACTCTGGTGTGTTTGTCTTACGCTAATTAACTGAACATGAAATATTTTCCACAGACGCCTGGGGTCTTCTAAGTCGGAAGTCAGGGAAGGAAGAAAACGGAAAGGAAAGTAAGTAGGGAATAGTAGATTCTATTCAATATTTTCTTAGTCCGTTTGTCAATTTTTCTCTTAAAAAATATTAATTATTAGATCTATTAGAATGTAAAAGTTATAAATAAATAAGTAGGCGGATAGAACTAAACAGTTATGAATTTATTATATTAAGCTTTTTCGAATAAACGCGAGAGAATTTTTAACATTAATATTGTAATAAACATTTTCATGTTTGACAAGTTTGCAATCTAATCAACTAATATATTTCTTGGATAGATTCTACAAGTATTTCAATGCTTTTAATATAAAATGTTTTTTAATATGTTGACACGAAACCTCTCTTTTTGATGGTCACTTTTGAAAGCAGGTGTTTAAGATCAGGATGTTTATATAATTTGCGGAAATACTGATGTGTAATTATCATAAAGGTGCTCGTGTTTATTATACAGACGTTACACAGTCTACAATTTCTCTCAAGATTATTTTGTTTTTATTACACGGCAAATTCATACTTAAAATTCATCGCGTAATAATCTACATTTACGACAACCTTCTGTATTCCCTGTCGTCCGTATTAAAATAATAGACATCGAGATTCCATTTGATAATCGATCTTGCAAGATAAACAACGTCAAGTCCTTCACTGTGTTTTAGGATCATTATAACGGAAGAAAGGAAGAAAAGACAGAGATCATTGAAGAAAAAGAATCGCGTTCTATAAGTACGTAACCGGGAATTCATTTTCTCTTAAAACGTCGGCGGGTTCCTTTCATTATAAATATTATTAAACGCCGGAGGTCCTTTAGACTCAGCGGTGTTCAACATTTGAAGCGTCGAAGTTTTTTTTGCTTTCTTTTGTGAGCTTTTCGTCGCAACTCTCTCTTCCTGACTAACCTGCGTCTTTTCCAAGCGTTGCCCTTGCCGCTCTTCATCCACTAAAAAGTAGCTAGCTTTATGCGAAACGTTTGTCTTGATGAAGTTGCAACCTCGTGCGATTCAAAGTTTTCTGATTCGTGCGGCACGATTTTAATGATAGTTTCAAAAAATATAGTTGTACTTATATGTGAACATATAATATGTGCGGACATATGACAGTGGTGTACGTGTGGGACGACAGTAAGGATCGTGCACGGATATTCATAAGATTTACTTCGTCTGCCTTTACATTTGATGCTTCTAATTAACCCGGTAACGCGATAATAACAATTATCCGAGTACGAAGTTTCTACGGTAGTTGCTTCATCGCTCGCCGCTTCGTTGTGTGTGTGTGCGTGCGTGTGCGTGTGCATATATATGTGTGTGTATTTTATACATATGTATACACGGTCACGTGTGCACCTGTGAACTCTGGCATATACTTGTTCGGTAACGTTTGACGTGACGGCATTGCGCCGCATATGTTTCTCCTAACAACCCTCGCCTATCATCCGTAGGTAGTAAATTTAGGTTTATCCGGGGTATCCACGAGACGTTGTAGTGTGAGAGTTAAACGTCGCCTCGTTCTCTGGTTATATAACCAACTTTGCTGAGGTCGTAGTTAGAATTACTTTCGTTGTAAAGTAACAGTTTGATTAATGAAAATGTCGCATCGATTGCGGCTGATGAAAATGTAAATAACAACGAAGAAATAACTTTTTTTTTTCATTTTTTTCTTAAAAAAAAAGTATTAACAAGATTTGTTTTCTTTATTTAGAAAAAAAATTAATATCTATTATTTATATATTATATAAAAAAAATTATTACTAATTATAAATTCGTCTCTTGAATGAATCAGATCTAACATAAATTAGTGATTTTCCGCCAGTAATGTTGGAATTTAAAGGCAAAGGGGAATTTTATAAATGTTGGTAGATAAATTTAAATTAAAAAAAAATAAGATATCAATTCAATATTCATAATAATAAAAACTTGTTGAAGCTTTTACAAATGTGTAGGAATCGTTCAGATTTCTAGTTCTGAACAATACAAAAATCTGTACTGAAGTTCACAAAGAGAGAGCCAAGTTTAATTTAATTTAATTTAATTTAATTAATTTAATTTGCGAATGAAAAGTAAAAATTTCATATTATCAGAAGGCTAAGTTTATAATTTTGAATATTGTCAAACATACATGCATGTAAAATATGATTCGTTTCAAGAAGGCACTATGATTTTTACCGCTAGTTGACAACGTCAATGTATGTCAGCGTACCTATTTGTAGAAATTGTACTTTTGTCTGGATTCTGGTTTTGCTCATGGGCGCGAGGATACGAAACAGAGGAACCGACAATTTACTATCTTTCCTTCCTAGAAAAGGTCCGGATAAATAAGAGAGCTGAGGTCTTATTAGCAGATGATGGGGACGCCCTCCCTCCGTACTTCCTCAGGAAACAACGCTGCCTTGAGTTAACGGAACAAAGACGCAGAAAGACGCCGGTGGATGAAGGTAGTTTGTCAACCCAGGGCTTATTCTCGGTCCGGGCGAACCTAATTAAAGCTGTATACTTTTCTTTCATTACAGCTTTTCTATTCGCTAAACCTCCTTCCGCGTTTATCTTCTTTTTATGGTAAATGGTCCATACAATATTTGCTATTCATTATTTATAAACCATTAATATTTACTGTTTTTACTCTTCCTTACTATTGTGCATTCAAAATCTTTATAATAACATCAAATGATTCTTTCTTTTTATTCTCATTTGTATTTTATTTGTATAAATAGAGTTTACAAACTAATAAATTTTAATAAACATTTTAGATTTTCTAAAAAAATGTTAATTTTAAAGATTGCTTGAAAGTAAGCTTTGATATTGCAGCTTTTAAACATTCATTATGCGAAAATTTATTATTTTATATAAACAAATATTTCATAAATAAATTCCATTACATGGGGATATTTAGTAATTTAACAACTCTTTTGTACCTTTCGCGCGATAAACACGACATATAGAATAGAAACAAAATGGTGGCAGTGGTCAAAAGCGCCTTGCTGATCCGCTCAATAACGTTTCTTCGTAGAGAAGTAGCTTCATGCTCCATATACGAAGAACGTAAACGTATCCCTGACATGGGGTTTCAGCTAGGAGTTCTGCACTTGCTTCGATACGGTTCGCTCGCCCGTACGTTCCACAACTGAGTCCCAGCTTTCGGGTGAATTAGCAACCGCGCGGCTAGCTATACTTGAGCAGTCGTGTAATCTCGCGTATAGGCTGTCCCTTTCATAAACGCGCAGGGCATTGTCGGTTGCACACGAATGCCTGGGTACCCAGTGGTTACGGTAATGAAATTGCTACGCTACCCCTACAGCTGATATTATTCCGCTTCCAACAGGAATACCGGCCATTGCGTCGGTTGGTTTAGGGGCCAGCCGAGTGATATTTCGCGAAGTTTCCTCCAGCTATTCGCAAGCTCTCTCCCATTAAGCACGTGTAGTGTCTGCTCTATCTATTTGACGGACACGTTGTATCCTACGGCAAAATGTGATAGTCGTCCGAACTACTTACCAATTGATAATATTACCAATTGAGTATCCTTAAAAATGATTATGTTGTCATTCTTATTTTGATGGACGTTAGAGTTTGAAATTTATAAAGAAAGAAAATCAGTGGAAAGTAACAGTTATAATTTATCAAATACCTGATAAATCAAAATTTAGAAAGCGCTTGTTTGAAATATAAACACTTTATAATTAATATTGTAAAACTAATAAAAATGATATAGAAAAAGAATATTGTTCTTTTGCTGTTTTATAATTCAAGTAAATCACGATTGTAATGTTCGATTCAGTTAATAGTGTTCAATATATGAGAAATACAATTTTATGAATTTGAGTTTTTTCGAATAAACGCATAACATTTATCACAAAAGTAACAAGTAGTGCGGCTGCAATAGATGATATTTTTTACAATTTTTTCTTAATTAGTAGACCAGCATTGTGAAATTTAATTAATGCTACTTTAGATAACGCTTGAATGGATTATTCTATATTTTTGTGAATATATAATTCGGAAATTTATATCACGTCATAAAGCAGTTCCTATTTATTTTAAATTTTGTGAGTGAAATGAGTAATGTTGAAATATTATGCTTTATATAAAACAGCAAGCGGCGTAATATAGGATTGAAAGTATAAATTACGGGGAAATTTGTAAATGAATCATTTGAAACTGAAATATGAGCATAAGCTGGCTACGGCCGCGCAGTGAACATTCCAGTTCTGTGCCTGCGTAGTCAATATTTACCTGGCAAACGCCGTGCAATGAATTCGTGCAGTCTGTGCGAAATGACGTTTTATGTTATGTTTACATTTTCATTATTTATTTTACGTGGTATCAGCTGTTCACCACGTAGAACTGTTTAACGTAATTCAATGAAAGACGACCCTTGACTTGGTCGTTTAGACGGATAAGCTTAATAAAAGATTTTAATATACCTGTCTTAATTAAAACGTCAGTCTAACAAAAAGTTTCATGTCTTTGTATTATGCTATTTTTATATAAATATTAAAAAATATTTTTAATTAAATTAAAATTCTTAATAAACACATTACAATATTTATTATTTAAATTTAAATAGGTACGAATAATAATGTAAAATCAATAGATAATTCTAATTCTGATCATCTTTCGTCTCATAATGTAAATAATAAAAAGGATAATATTTCACTCCTGTTATTTCATTAATGATGATCGGAACTGATTTCATCAAATAATGTGGTAGATGTAACGCGAGTTATCGCTACATTTAATGATACGATCGTCGTTTTAATTATAGCGGTCATGCGATATTACCGAAACATACCGTATGTCCTATGCAAACGAACACGTCAGTTAGAACTCGGATTATCCTCAGCGTTTAAACGTAATCGCCGTACCAAGTGATGATTGTGCAGGTCTGAATTAGTTCTTCGATTAAGCTTAACGCAGTCGCATATCACTCAGAATGTCTTCTGGTAGTAATGACGATTTTATACAGGGTGCAAGACGGAGTCGAACAGAGGATTACTATTCTAAGGAAATCAGCAACGACTGTGAGAATGTGAGAGCCACTGGCTTCTCTCAGTAGCAGTTCAATTACCGTTACCACGCTAACGACTATGCCAGAGAGCTGATAATGTCGCGATACGGGTCAGGTACTGGCCGTGGTTCCTTTATGCTAACGAATGCTTGCACACCGAGAACCTCTGCATAGACGATCATATATTGCATGCCAAAGATAGTGGAGAAATTACCTGAAAATGGTGATCTTTGGCACATATTGTAGTAGTCATCTTTATCTGAGATACTATTTTGCCGAGATTAGAAATATATGTACCTCACGAAACTAAAAAGCAATAACGATTAAAAATTGTATCTTACAAAAATAATTAAAGCAATAACACTTTTTTTAATTATTACATTTTTCTTTTAAGAGAATGCTGTTTAATATATTTTATTATTCACTTTATACATATCCAAATTTTAAATATTATTATTTATCTAATACAGAGTTACTTAAAAGTATACAAAAATTTTCATTCATACGCATTTCTGTTAAATTATTTTTTGGAGAAGAGTAATTTTTTTAATAACTTGTAATATAAGTTTTGCACACGAGAATCTTTGACACAAAAAGCGGAGCTAGCATATTCATAAACATAAAGAATATGTGAAGAGTATTCTGAGAGCAAATCCTTTAGTTTCATAATGGTGAACTTCCTTTTATACAGTTCCTCTAAGTGAGGTTTTCTCAAGGGAACCTTTACAATTTATATTAATGGAATGAATGCGTAAATGCTCTGTAAACCGCGTGAAAATATTGTCGACCTAAAAAGACACGACAATTTATGGAATATTTAAATCTTTAGTATCAGGTTCTAAGTTGTAAAGTACATTTAAATATAGCATGAAAATCATTCTAAATTCAATTAATTACTAATCATTTTTACGACCGATGACATTGTTATAATTATCACAAAAAAGGAAGTTAAGTCTGTTTTATCAATGTCTTATATTTGACAACAGAAATATTTACGATTTTTAATTGATTTGTGATACTATAAAATTAATTAAACCCATTTAATTAATTCCTGGAACAGCATTATTTAAAAAAAAATATTAATATTTTTCGTACGCGAATACAAAAGAAATTTTCTGAGAAAAATGTACGACTTCGTGAACAGAATACTCAAGATTACCGGCAATGCGTACGCATCAGGGAGTAAACGAATGAACAAGCGATCTGATCTCCATCGCACAAAGAGAACGGTAACGAAAAAACACCGAGCTGACGGGGCAAAGTACTCGCCGAAATGCACTATTGTGTGAGTCCCGTAACCCGTCGCTTCGTGCAGCTATTACCGCGATAATATCTCGGACGGTGCAGCACAAAATGCCCAATTAGGTATGAAGAGCGTGAAAAAAGAACAAGTCGGCTAGCGAGGAAAAGGGAATGAAACAGAAGTGAGAAGTGAGAAGACTGGATGAAAGGTGTGACAGTGAGAGAGCAGTCGCGGTTATATCTGAATGGGCGAACGGCAGTCGACGGAGAGAGATGAGGAAAAAATGAATCGTATATGGGGAAAAACGCATTAGTAAAAGGAAGAAAGGGTGCAGGGGTGAGAATACAACGTAGGTAGGTAGGTAGAAGAGGTAGCGTACCCCTTCCCTTGTCGGTAACCGTCAGAAGGTGAGAGTGGGTTAGTCAGGGAGTTTTGCGCAATGCGCCCGCTGCAGTGGAGTTTATTCCTGATCTCTGCGTACGTTCCTCTCTGTTTGCACGCTATTGTATGTCACAGGCTGTTGCAGTTGGCAACTTTTTATGTATGGGTTGCCGTGATTCCTGACTGTGAACGCGCGTAGGGTGAAATAAGATTGCCGACTCGCTTTTTGCTTTACTAATTTGTTCTCCAAGCGAACGATCACGATTGATTTACAACATCGCGGGATGAGTGTACTATTTACAGTTTGTACTTACGCGATTTAAAAATGACTGAAAATAAATTTTTGCATTGATTTTTCTAATTTGTAGCTAAGTATTGCATAGTAGGATAGCGGCACTCTACCTACCACGCGTCGATCTCACTGAGAAAAGGCTATTCTATCGCCATTTACGCCGAGTTCATTGTCTCGTGTTCGCATTGTTATTCATATTAGAAAGTAAGTTATTAATGATCCATTCTCTCTCTTCATTTCCGGCTATGCATCGTCACGTATCGCTACAGTTCGCAATTACAGAAACTGTTAATATGAATGTTCGGAGAGGAGAGGGAATTATAATGGGTTAAATATATTATAATTCTCTTAATTTATTATTATAATGTATTAATATGCGTGTGCGTGGGTGCATGCGTGTGTATGTGCAACTCCATAAATAAAGTGACAGATTTTTGTGTGGCTTTACTGCTTAGACTAAATTTATACGAAATAATCAAATGTAAAATATTATAATTATAATTTAATTTATTACTTAAAAAAATATTTTGTTACTGACATGAAAGTATACATATCGAGTTATTATACTTTTTACAATTTTAAAGTTATGTAACCCTTAAAAAATGTAATACTAAATAGTAAATTGATTAGTGATTTTTATTAATTATTTTGAGTATTAAAAGTATTAACAATAATGTTTTTAATACTCAAAATAACTAATTAATCAAATAACTAATTTAATTCTTACAATATTAAATTTCTCTGAAAAAGTAATATATTTTAAAATATCATTAATTATTAGATAATTATTTTATATTGATAAATATGCAATATGTTTATTTACGTCGAATGATATAAATCTCACTAAAGATACGATTTACGTTTGTATACTATTTATATTACGATACAGTGCTAACATCAGAGTTACAAATTTTGCAAAGATATTTATGACGCGTAATATGAAAATACATTGCTACGGTATCGCATGATCAAATATGCATTTACTCGGCTTTTAATATGACGTCTTTTCCATTATTAGATGGCACTCTAAAATATCGTTTCAAACGTGACTTTTCACCTCGAAAGTAGCTAGAAGTGGCTTCCAGCAGCTGGTATAAGTTTCTTCCGTCGAAATTCTAAACCACTTGAAAGATGAGAAATTCAATCGATTGCTATTGATGTGCCTTGAATGCCTTGGAAAAGTACGTAGAGATGGAGAAGTACATGGATCTCAGCTGCAAAGTTTGATAACCGACCATCAGAATTGTGTAATAAAAAGTGCTTAAGTATACTCTTAAGTATATTGCTCAGATGCGTTTTTGTAAAAGCATTTATTATGCCTTCAAGATAAAAACATCTCATTACTATTATAATATATCTTTAAAAATATTTGAATATCTAATAATTTATTTTTTATTATACAAGCTGATAATTAATTATTCTAAAAAGTTTTGAGGGATGATTCCTTACACTAAATCAAGATGAAAGCTTCATATGATAATGTTCAAAACAGCTTAATTTTAAAGATATACAGGATGTCAAAATTGATGGAGAAATTTGTTTTTTCAAATATTTCAAAAATCAATCGAATTATTTCAATAAAATATAAAAAATATTTATTAAAATAATATGGAGTTTTTAGAATTTTTAGAAAAAACGAATTTTTTAATTTTGATACTCTTTGTCTTTAAAATTAAACTGTTTCGGATATATGGTCATATAATATTTCATTTTGAATTAGTGTGAGGAATCATCCTTTAAAATCTTTTAGATAGCTAACTACTACCTTTAGTACCTTTTATTTAATATTTTATTCCAATTTGTAAAACACGCATACACAAATATTAAATTATTATTAAAATTATTTAAAATATTAAGTAATAATAATTATTTTAATCATTATTATTATATAAAGAAACATTGGATAATGGACTGTAATTACTTAATTTAATACATTTTGTTGCAATCATTTAATATATTTACATTAAAATTTGTTTGCTATATGTTATATTGATCATCATTAATTAAATTACTTATTGCAAAGGTTGTTTATTGTTAATTACTGTTACATTTTGTACGAGGCTTCCGATTGTTAATGCAAGCAAAATAAACAAAAGCACTAAGTAATTAGCACGTGCGCATGCACCAAAACTTTCTGCACATAAATTATGACCTTCCAGTCTTCCAACCACACATTTGGCAAGCACCGCCTCTTTTGCGCCATTCTGCCGACAATACAAAACTGTTAGCCATGATATTCGTAATGTGCACTGCCGCGGAAAAATGTCCGACGCATCCGAATTAATACACCGAGCCGTCAAAAAATAAACTGCTAGAAGCAGAGGATGTTGCGCGCAACATGCGAATACTGCGCAAGTGGAGGGAAGTATTTTTATTCTCGCCGCAGAGCTGTTTCCGCAGAACGTAACCAGCGGACTAAAGTCCATCAAACGCAATCCCGGTCGGGCGTTTTAAAAAGATTATTCGAACGGGAGAAACAACTCACACACGGGAAAGCGAAATGGAAAAGTCGCCTTTCGCATTATCTGTTGACAATTCATTATTGGATTCGATACACCCGCTTTCGAATTCCAATAGCGGAAAAGTTTCCTGCACCGCGTACTGTGTCTGTACGTATTGTATCAACAAACAAATACGCAAACATACGGCAGCGTACCGACCTGCGCCGGTTATTCGTATGTGCACTTATACGAATCCTCGAAATAAACCCGACGCCGAAGGGAAGAGTGGGTCCTGCCGGTGTGTTTGTTTAGAAAATAAGAACGCGTCGTTCGAAACTTGTATACTCAACTCACCCGACTCCCCTCTTCTCGCTTCGTTCCCCTATCCTCCCTATATGCATCCCCTATCCACCCTGTCGTTACCGCGTCATGCCACTGGCAACGCACGTTCGCCTGCCTTCGTGCGGTTCTCGCGTATTTTTCTTCCCGCATTCGAAACGTCCCCTGCTTGTGGTTTTTTCGTTTCTTTCTATATTTGATTCCGCAATATTTTAGCAATAGCCCCAACACGCTCGTGAGGAAAACGCATAGCAGCTGTAGGGATGCACGTGCAACATTGCCAACTTGGGTGTACTTTCTTTATAGATCTATGCATCTATGCGTTTCCTGCTCTTCTGCAATTCCTTCTTTTTTTTAGTACTATGAGGGATTGTATGCCAATTGAAATTACAGTCAATGAAAGAAACATTTTTTAATATTACAAATATAAATATAATCATAGTATCTGATTTTTTTTAATTAATAAAACCTTTCAAATAAAATCATCTGAATGATATTAAATAAAATAACATATTATTTGTAATCCATTGTGATTGCAATATATAGTCAAAGTACATATCTATATTATATCTGTATTAATTTTAAATAATGTCTGTATATACGTAATCATTAAAATCGTGAAAATTATATGATAAAATATATAATTTTAGAAATATGAAATTGAGACTTTCTTTTATTATTCTAATTGATTATTTGGTATTGCATTACTTTTATTTATTTTTGTTATCAAAATTTCTTTTTATGATTCGCTCTAATTTTGATATTCAATTAGATAGCAATGAACACATTTCGGATACGTATCGCGTTGCACTGCACTTAATATACTTTTTTTCGTTGTACTTTAAATACTTCTCTCGCTTACGTTCTTCCAGAAATGGCGATAGATCACGTAGGATCTTACGGCTGCGCGGTATACATAAGTATACAGTGTATATGCGACACTGACAAGCTGAATATACTATCTTTTCTTTATCGATATTTCTCGCGCATCTTCTCCCCATGGCACTCCTATAATATCTTTCTTTTAACCAGTACAGTATCATATTCTCCGTCTCTATCATCTTGTTTCTTCAAGCGCACTTACAGTATCCTGTGTATCATCATTTTCGCATCCCATTTTCCAAGGGCAATTTCGATCATGTTTACATACATGGACATACATTGGTATTCTTATCATATCAAGCAACAGTATTTGCCCAATGTCCTTTGAGATGGTCCCGCTGCGCGCATATCGTCTCCCAGGTAGGTCTTCGGGGCAATCGGTCTCCGTCGGCATTCTTGAATAATTTATCCAAAACTGCGGTTTATTAATAATTCAGAGAGCTCGGTTCCCGTGCGTGCGACAAACGACCAACAGCAGGGAAAAAAATAGACAGGGCTAAACGTGGGTCGCGAGGAGGGTGAATGAGAGAATGTTCATTAGGATACAACCGGTCAAATACGCCCGGGGGATGAATAATGCTATGACGGTATACAATTACATATACACAGGGATTGGCTGTATCCGCTGTTTCGATAAACAAGCGTAGGAAAGATCAGCTTGAAACAATAAAATTGTTCATATTGCGGCGCAGCTGTTTTGTCGGTTATCAGGAACATTATTGTTATCTCGTTAAATTACTAATTAGGTCCCTTTTGACCGCCTGTATTCGCATGAGTCTGTTGCCAAACACGTGATTCAAAATCATGATTTTTTTACTTGGATGATATCATGATAATTTAATTGTACTTTTTAAAAGTAATAATGGATTTTTTATAATGTTTGATCTTGCTTGGTGCTACGCCTAAGGCACTTTTAAAAATAAAATTATTGTATTCAATATGTAAAATTCATTTAAATTGAAAAAATATTCCATATAAATTTTAAATGGGCTCGTAACTTATATGGCACTGCAATG
>NW_017259212.1:1863406-1872982 GCF_001594045.1 Atta colombica | reverse complement strand
TATATATATATATATATATGTATATAATAAAAGCATAATTTTTTAAATTCGAATAAAATTTGCTTCATTAATAAATTTAATTCCATTTAATTAAAAATTTTTTAAATTAAATTCTATAATCGTCACATTTTATTATCAAAAGAAATATATATATTTTCTATAAATATTGCACAATAATGTGCCCAATAATTTTAATTATAACAGTACGTAAAATGTTTCATAAGTACATGTATGCATAATATATTAGTAATATACTATTTTTATTCCATAATGACGTAATAACTCTTTTCTAACTGTGCAAAGTGAATATCATAAAACCTAATTGTCGTGTGCTTCACATTCGTTTCATTCATGAATAAACCACCGGAGAACACAATTTTTATGCGACAAATTCTGAGTGGCTGTATGCGGATTGAACATACCAATTTTATTGCGCACGTTGCATCGCATAAAATTTTCGAGACAGCACGACTGTGTCGTGAGATCGAGATGAAACAAATAATATGCAAAAACAAAAAGGGAAGTTGCGATGACCGCGCGGCAGTGACGACAACACGACATGCTAAAAATGCACATGCGCATAACTCAGCGGTTTAATCGCGAATGCAACTACGGTACACGTAATGAAAGCGCCTCGAAAAACAAGCTGGAAGCAGCAGCAGCAGCGACGACGCGGATGGTGGCAACAGCAACGGTTGCAGAGCTAGTAGTAACAACAGCGATAGCACCGGCACGTAACACACGCGGGCAATATTTAGGAGGGTAGCAAAGAATAGTAGACAACATTCTTGTGGTGAACTCTCGTAAACACTAGCTTGACCCCAAGGTGGGAGGCCAGTCCCATAAATCCAACCTCTCCCAACCGTCTGGACATTAGGCCGAATTAAAAAGTTATTTTTTCAGTGGCTTCCTTTCCTTCATTGCTTGAGTACCGTGCTTAGCGGGCATACGTGCTCGCCCATTACTAAGGCGTCTCTAGTTCTAGCCATAATGGAACAGAAAATATCTGGTGCGGAAAGTAGTTGGCTACTCTTTTCCAGAATACATCTTCCTAGTTACGTGGAAGGCGTTACTTTGTAAATGTGTAACAAATGCATCTTAGCTACAACCATAATTCTTTGTGAACGCGAGTCCGATTTAGTACAGAAAGGAAGTTGTAAACGTTCGAATTTTTAATTAAAACAAACGATTAACATTAAAATAAAATTAAAAAATATATACATACATATATACTTACACACACACACACACACACACACACACACACACACACACACATGCGCGCGCGCGCGTGTATATATATATATGATTTAAGAATTATTATTTTAATAAAAAAATAAACCATTATATATATATTTTACCTAATTTACAACTTAACATTGTAACACAATTTAAATTTTAAATAAAAAAATATTTTTACGTCTTATCAGTTGATTCAGTCAGGATTTTGTTCACGTATAGCACAGAAAAATATCACTCAATATACCACAATAGTCTAAAAAGTAATAATTCGTAAAAAAAGTCCCATTTTTCTTTTCACCACTTAGTTGTTGAGGTTTTAAGTATATAACGAGTAATCTGCCCAGTGCCTAGCTCTGACTTTGTCCGGGATTTCGTTACTTCGTCGCGCAGAAACAAAAGCTGCTTCTTTTGTATTAAGTTCGCCAGCTCTGCAGTAAAACTGTTAGTTTACATGGATACTTTATTAATTAACAGGGGAGCCCGAGAGTGCAGTGAATGCCGTTGGTATTCTTGGTATATTCCGACTTTTGCCTGATTGTATATATTTCGTTGTTTTAAATATAGAATGTATTTACGTTAAATTTTACTTTTTAGTTATTTATTTTTAATATAACGCTGCTTTTAATATAACGCTTATAACGTTTGACATATTTATAGTAACAATGCCTTTTTATTCAATTAATTTTATAAATCAGAGGTCCGTTTATTATTTTCGCAATACACTAGAACTCTTTTTCTTGCTTTCGCCAAATGTTAAATTTACTTTAAGTTCCAAAAGTGTATACTAGTTCAGCCATAGAAAACATATCTCTTAATAGAAAATAAATATAGAAGAAGAAAACACATATTATCATGAAATGCGTATTGCAAATTATTAAAAAAATAGATAAAAAATTTAACGAATAATAATTCTGTAAAAATGTTTAAATAGAATAATTAGAAATATATTTTTTCTAATAAGAAATAAGATCTGACCGTGTAAATGTACAACATACATATGATAGAGAGCACCAACCAAAGATCAATCAAAGTTAAAAATGTTATGAATACAATATATTCTTAATTTTTAAATTTAATTATCTCAAATATGACTGTGCGCCAAAACATTCGGACATTTCTATATATTCCGGTAAAGAAATAAATTATTTCTTTATCGAAGTTCTTTACCGAAATAATTTAGAGAGGATTATTTCATATATAGGAATGTCCGAATATTTTGGCTTCTTATATTATGTAGTTAATGTCCGAATGTTTCGGCGCACATATTTGAAATAATTAAATTAAAAAATTAAGAATATATATTGTATTCTTAACATTTAAGTTTGACCAATCTTGGTGCTCTCTATTATATGTATATTTTTTTCTGTTTTTTGTTATCTGCGTTCAACATATTAATTAAAAAAAATATTAGCGAAAACTTATATATTTTTATTCTAAAGTTTTATAAAAATATGTCGATAATCAAAATTTCTCTAATTAAATGAAATGGACAGTGACGGAGTATTTGCATAGGTATTTCATAAATGTCGTTGGCGGGAAGAGGAAAATGCCTTTGAAGAACTGAGTGTTTCGGTGATTAGCATGTCAGAGCGCAGACCACTCCAGCTGAAGCTTCATCTAGAATTCTGTTTAATTTCTGCGCGCATTAGCCAGCCGCTTCTCTTTTTTTCTTTTCTTTTTCTTCCATTTTGAACTTGCGCAACAGTCCTAAGTCTAAATTTTTTTGCGACATATAATATCAAAAAAGATAAACTAAAAGCTGTGTTGTGTAGCTGGCCGAAAGAGGATGCATGGCGAATGGTGGAACGTGTTATTGAAGAAGAGGTGAGATGCCGAGGCCCCGCTAGGGAAATTAAGGGGCTTTTTAATCCCACAAGACGAATCGTCGGCATCTCAGAGAAAATTTCATTTTCCTGAGGTATAAACGGAAGATAATAAAAGTAAGCAAGTAACGTCTAACATATTACTCATGATGCAACACTGGAGACCTGTTCTGATCTCTATATAAGCATCTTATCGAGTATTATACCCGATGTACCGTGCGCTGTAGTATCTAGGGGAATGCTGCAGATAAGACGTCATTATGCAGGATTAAGATTGGGATTAAGACGTTCCTGCCGCGCGATTAATTCAATTATTTCAAATATTAACTGAAATGTCAAATAATCTTGAAAAAAAAATAGTCATCAAAATAAACTGTCAAAGTTTTAAAAAAATAAATAATATAACAAGATATTAATGTAATGTTTTGGAAAATAATTCTATCATGTTGCTTTCTGAATTGAATGCGCATGAAGACACATTTTCTTGTTTTACAAAATTCTCGTCTTAGATATGGCGTTATATGCAAGATACTTGTAAGATATGTAGCATGTGAAGAAACCAGGCGAAGGAATAAGTTCTGGAATGTAAAGCATCGAAATCGTCCAGAATATCAGAAATGTCGAGTGGTATTCGGTCTACCTCTTTTGGTCCTACAAAACGTCGAAGAGTTTTCTGCAGTGAAGAAGAAAATCGACATCAAAAATGTATGGAACGATATAAAATGACTAAGTGCTTTTTGAACGATTTATATCGCTTATGATATTTTTGCATAATGAAAATATTTTTTTTTTTTAATTTAATTTATTACACATCTTATACTATCGATGTTTCGCTTTTTCTATTTAATAAAATACATGTGTTATATAAATTTAAAGAACTCTCAAATCATTTGCCAGAAATATCAATAATAATCAATAATTCTTACAGTCTCAATTAGTAATGATTTTATCATATTTATAATATCAGTGAACTTTGATATACTGGAGTGAGTCATCAAAGACTGGAGGTGTTCTAATTCTTAAACGAAAAAAAAATTAATTGAGTGATACAGCAAACCTATAATTTACTATGCGAATTCAACATCGATAACTAAGATTTGATGGTTTAATAAATCGCTAATGTTATTCAGCTGTCAACTTTGCTATTTTAACATAGAAAAAATTGACTATCTGTATATTATAACTATAGATTTGCTGAATCAGTAAAGTTTTCAGCTTTTTCCGTGTAGACAATGATACTCAGGAGTAAAGATTGTATTGCTTTCTTTGTTAGGAACTCGCTGATTGGTTAACGCTGTTTATAGTTGTAGGAAAAAGTCAAAAAGACAAGTTTTTGTATGTCTTTCCTCTGTCGGATCGTAGTTCTCTATAATTTAGTATAAGGAAGAGAAGACTCACTCCAGAGTATACTATAAAGTTGACTGTGTACAATATCATAATAAATATTAAAAATCTTTACTATTATGAATGTATGTCTTCAATTAATCCTACATATATTATTTTGTAGATTAGTTTGCAAAGTGTTTATTGACAAATATAAATCATCGATAGTAATCCTTTTCAAAAAGGGTATTATATTTATTGGATTTTTGCGAATTGATCTTTATAATAAAAAAGTCGCTTTTCCATTCGCGAAAAAGTAAGTACATACGCTAAACGTCAATTCATTCAATCAATGTCACTCTGATTGACTATTTACAACAAGATGAAATATGGAGATATGTGACGAAGCAAAAGACTAAAAAGAGAAAAAAAGAGAAAAAGAAGGAAAGGATTGGACCGAGTACGGGGCGGAAAATCATAGAACAGACGTAAGCGGGGAGTTAGTTAGAGGTCTGCTTGGAACGACGCTCGCCCTTGGGCGTGTAATTACGCGCTTCGTTTCCCGAAAGCCTCCAGGGTCAACGCAAATGCGGACTGCTACAGAGAATACCATGCCTTCGTACTCGTCACAATTTTTGCGACAATCCGATGATTCTTTCTCTCTCGCTTTTGCCCTGTCCACGGCGTGCTCTCGCTTCCAGTCATTCGCTTTGTTACTCTTTAGAGCTGCCATGACAAAACAGAGATCATTTCACTTTCTTTCACTTTATTCTAACGTCAATTCTACTTTTATTTTATATTGATGAATAAAATAATCGCGATCAAAATAATCCCGGTGGGATTAATCGCATGATCTTATACATTATAAATAGCACAACATATTGCTAACATTGCTAAAATATATGAAATACTTCATCAGATTTATTTTATATTAATTCCAAGACTTATTGAGAAATTTCATGCGTGAGATTACTTTATTTTCGTGCGGTGCGAAGAAACTCATTAAAGCGTCGAATTCAAAGGCAAAGATGAGAATTAATAATGTCCAATATCGACTCATAATTAGTAAGCTAATGACATTCCTTTTTCTTCGTCGAAGCTTCGAGCGGTTCATTGAGAAGAGCAAAATCAACTGCTATCATTTCCATCGAATAAAAAAAAGGAAAAAACAAGAAATCGAAGAACGTCAAATACAGAGAGAACACAGTGCCATTAACGTAAAGTATCCTTTGTGGAATATTCCGTGGCATCTACAATACTACCGAGGATGGATATAAGACCAGTCTTTACAGAAGTCAGTTCTCTGCCTTTGGGCCCATTGATCCCTTTCTTGTTCCCCCACAGTACCTCGCCCGCATATGGCTTTCTACTGCACGTGCTCGATGTTTACGAAGCTTTTAAGCGCCCGCAGCATAACCATGGACAAAGATGGCGACAAGGAGAGTTTGTGTAAAACAGGATAGATAGATGGTGAAAGAGCAGAGAGATCGACTGTGCGAAATCAAGCGGTGGTAACCGCGGAGTCGGAGCTAAGGCTATGCGCTTCTGGGTATGTTTTGCTTAGAGAGAACATAATGCATACGCCGGCCATGCTAGCGGACTTAGCAGACAAGGATCGAGGGCATCGTAGGGAATAGTCTGCAAGGATTCGCCGTAGGGCTCATGGCAGAATTGCAGCTATGACTTCCAGATGTAAAGGAGGGATGGAGATAGAGAGGACCGCTAGTCGGCTCAGGTTACCACAATATGCCGGGGGGGGTCTCTCGAGGTTGGACATCCCCAGTAGTTTAACGGCGAGTCCCTATACCTCCCTTTACAGCTACGGCGTAAACCTCCCACACCCGCTCCTGTATTTGCTCACAAAGCTGGCAGAGAGAAAGGGCGAGGTTAATTAATTAACGAGTTTTTACTTAGGCCACAACCAGGCCAGGCCAGGCCAAGCCAAGCCAGGCGAGGCCGTTGAGGCCGCGCCCCGTGTGTTTGTTGTATCCTCAGCTTGTTAGTAATTGTTAGTCATTTATGTAAACGTAATTTGGGAAGGCTTGGGTGGCGACTCTAGCCGCGAGCAACATACCGTGCTAAATCAAACATAGCTGTATTCCAACAATAAGCGGCGAACAGCGTGGAGCTTCGTAAGCGTACGAAACAACATATAGAATTCAAATTTACAGTAAGCATAAAGTTTATCACTGGCGGATATATATAGATGCATCAATGTACCGTATTCAATTGGCACAAAAGATTGTCTTTATGAAATGAAATCTCTTATTAATAAATCTTTTATTTTATAATAAGATCGTATTTATTATCACACATTTCTCTTGTTTTATGAAGAACTCAAAGATCAAGATAGATTGAGGTCGACAAATTCAAAATTTAATATGCCGTATATTTTGTTTTGATGTGAAATTTGTGTACATAAATTATTTTGTATTCTGTAACACGTCATAACAAATATCAATTACACCCGCGAAAATTTAACATTCAACGCATAATTTTTCATTTTTATTTGTGCTACATAGCAGAGTTGTACGCTATAATTCCATTAAAAATCTACAATTATTTCTATACGTATTCGTAGCTATGAAAAAAATGTTTTCTCTTAGAAAAATATTTATTCTAAGACTATCAGTTTTTGCTAAATTTATCTAGCAATCAATAGTTACGGTAAAAAGAAACTTATCTACACCTTTCCACAGATCAATTCAATTATTTTATCGGGCTTTGTGTGGGCGAAAAAAAATTTCCAAAAATCATAACCGATAAATCGATTACCTTCGGCGACACGATACGCGCGCGCTTTGGATATGGATGGTGATCGTGGGAAAGCTCATGCTGGAGCAACATCAAGTGCCTCGCGGTGAATATAGATCCATTCTCTCTTTTTCCCATGCTCGTCATGACTGCATGCGAATCAACGTTTGCCTCTCTCGCTCTTATACTCACTTTATTTACGCGCGTGGCAACAAATACATGTATACATCAAACGTGATGCCATAGCCACCATAAAGGCTTACACGTACCCATAAATCCCAATTACAGCTACGAATGCTGCAGACCAGCGGCCGTGACACGCCGCAAAGTGCGGCCCGTCCATAAATTGTGCCGGGCCGGACGTACCGAATTTTCCATGCAATTTGAATAAGAGATACGCATTTACGGGAAAATATGCGCGTGCGTGCGAGCATTCGTCCGTGCGCACCTCACCTCGTCGCTGCACGTAAAATTTTCAGAGAATGTTACGCTCGATCCATCCAACGCACCGGTTTAGCGCGGTGGTTGGACTATTTTGCATTCATTTTCCACCAAAACTGAAAAGAATTCGGATGCGGATAGTGTTTATCACATTCATCTTCGACTGCTAGAAATATTTCATATAATATTTCTGTTCAATTGTGTATGATTTAAAATAGAAAAAATTTGGAAAAAGAATAAATTACATTAACGTGCTGTTATAATCGATTATTATTTTTATACAATCTCCAGCTAAAAATGATGATTTTTTTAAAAAAGTTTAACAAAATTATTTATAATTTATCTACAAATATTTACTTAAACGTAACTGTTATCATCCAGATTGTACCAGGAAAAAAGAAATTATATTTGAATCTTGTAAAAAATAATTTATTTAAAACCATTAGGACGAAATAAAATGGAACCGCATCGGAGAAAAAGCCAGTTACATAGATATAAAACATTCACTTGTTTTATTACATTAAATTTTCACTTTTGTTGTTTCGTTGTTCTCTATTTCGTCTGGTCATTCTTTATTTCAGTTCGCTCGGAATTTTTTTCTCGCGCTCAGTGTTTCTCCAGTTACCTTCTGCAGCGTATCTCTTTTCTGCTTTTTTGCTTTCCCTTATAGTCTCTCGCTAGCTCCCGCGTTAAACAAATAACTCGAAAATCGAGTGTTCCATGCTGTTCTTTCTCATCGAATAACGATGTTGGAAGTGGAAGTTCGCACATTACGCGGCCACGTTTCGTTTCGCGTACGCAGGTCGAAATACAGTGAGCAGAAGACAAACATATGAAGAGTATAATTGCGCGCGTGAAGATGATCGTAATCGTCAATTAGCACTTCAATATAGAGGAGCCTGCATACGGCGGAATTGCACTGCTATTGAAAGAAACGAATATTGATCCTATCAATATAAATAAATGTACTGAGAGAAGATCCTTTCTTTTTTAATTTTACACAAAATATTGTAATTATTTTAAATTATTTAATTATTGTTCTTGTATAAGATATATATATATATATATATATATACACAAATAAAATGATAATAACAAAGATATTCAAGACTAATAAGAGTCAGCGCGGAGAAGATGCGCACAATTATTAAATTGTAAAAAATTATTTCATTACATTAATCAAAGTCATTTATTTCAAAATGTTGATCGTTTCAACTCATTTTGAAATCTTCTTTAGCAATCTTACATCTATTCTTAATCGATCTTAGTTTACCAATCTATTAAAAATGAGATTCTCAGATTGCCAAAACTGTTGTAGATTCTCAAACAAACGTCAAATCATGAAGCTTTTTAGAAAATTAAATTAATCATGCGGAAACATTAATTACTTATTCGACACTTTGTCGAATATAGTTAGTATTTTATATTTTTTCTTAATAAATCTCTGATCTCTGAAAAACGTTTATAATGTTTTTATATGACTAATTTAATTTTCCAAAACTTTATGATATGTTTGGCGTCTGTTTGAAAATCTACTACAATTTTAAAAACTTGAGATTGATTTAGGATTGCTGCATTAAGATCGACTAAGAACAGATGTCAGATTGTTGAAGATGACTTCAAAGCGAGTTGAAACATTTCGAAATAAAGAAGATTTTGATTAATGTAATAAAATAATTTTTTATAATTTAATAATTAAAAAACGCATCCCCTCCGCGTTAACTCGTATTAGTGTTGAATATCTTTGTTATTATTATTTTAAGATTGCGAATCTGTTATAAATATTTATATTTATTTAATTTATATAATCTATGAAATAATTATATCTTAATTTATTAAAAAGAGTGATTTTTAAGAGTTGTGAGATGAAAACAAAATAAAAACAGTATTTGATCATTAATTGTTAAATAAGAAAATAATATTCTTTTTAACGATATTATTTGATTAACCTATATAATTTTTTGTCAAGTTGAAAATAATTTTTTGTCTTTAT
>NW_017259212.1:1860648-1863306 GCF_001594045.1 Atta colombica | reverse complement strand
ATATAAATAAATAAAAAATATAAATAAATAAAAAAAATATAAATAAAAAAATATAAATATATATAAAAAATATATACTGTTGTATTTTTTAATATTTGGCATTTCGATTAAAAAATTGTTACGATATGCTTATTTTTATATGATAGTTATACAAAATCTAGTGTGTTATTCCTGTGATAACACGTATAATGTGGCACCGAAAAATTAATAAAAGCCAATCTTGAATTGTATGATAATTTAATTAGTCAATTAATACTTAGCTTTTTTACAGATTGAAAAAAATAACTAAAATAAATTCCTGCTTTATTTTAGCTATCTTTCTCGGAGTTATTTTAGCTTACGGCATTCAGGGTTACTGTGGCATAGAAACTTTGTCATAGTCTGACATAATCTAGCATACCTCGACTTACACTAGCTTAATTTAGTGTACTTCATATCTGATTAAAATCCATAGTCTGGACACATTACATGGACTAAATTTGAAACTATTATAATTGCTTTATGTTGCCATATAAGGCTAATTCACGCACTAGAGAAACAGAGTAAAACTATTACTAAACTATTAGGTAAACGGATAAGAGAAGATCGTATATCGAATTTCCTTTATCTAACTTATAAATATATAATTTTAGTTTTAGAATGAAATAAAATTTGACATTAAAGGTAAAAATTAAAAAACCATAGATTCCTTAATAAGTAAACTACATGATAATTAGCATCATAAAGAGAAATCTAGATTTACTGGTATTTATCACGTTGTTAGTCGAAAATGTCAACTCTCGTCAAGCGTATCTCTATACCTTTAGGCTATGATGGAGGAGTATACATGCGCAAAGCAATGTACATGTACATACTCCAAAACAAGCAAAAGGCACAATCGTGAATTTAACATTAACCTGTGCTATATTACTATTGTAGGAAGAGAGAAATAGAAACGGAATAAATTTCGGGTTTTGCTTTGTCAAATAAGCACTAATCTAACAAAGCGAATGTAAACACATAGAGTATAAATTAATCTATTTCTTTAATAAATGAAGGTAATGTCTTAGA
Organism: Atta colombica; assembly: GCF_001594045.1. Classification (NCBI taxonomy): domain Eukaryota; kingdom Metazoa; phylum Arthropoda; class Insecta; order Hymenoptera; family Formicidae; genus Atta; species Atta colombica. Next base: position 1,862,256 of record NW_017259212.1, on the reverse strand, counting down.
ATTGATTAAGAAATATTAAGAATATCTTTCAGGTCTCAAGTAATCCTGAGGCAGCATCATGTCGCATTAAAACATCCAGAAGCTGATATGCAACACGCCTCGTGGAGATTTGATTCTTAATCTACTATAAATTTTACAGCTTGTATAAATGCGGCATTAAAGAAAAATTGATCTCTCCATTCATGTTTTTTCTCTTTGCATACTTTGGCTTTTCTTCTTCGAACAGCGCGGATTCAAATCGATAGCCAGTGAAACATACGAGGAAGGACTTCAGAAGTAATAGCAACCTTGCTGGGATCACCGAGGAAAAATGATAATCCTGTCCCACATGCAGAAGTATCCCTGCATTCTGGCGAGCAAACCAACGCATAAATAACAAAGTGGATTTCTAGATTTTTCATGCAACCAACCGCCCAGGATTTATCGATTTTCTTGTATAGTATATTGTGAGTATGCGGAAAGCTTACAAGTCTCGATTGTCTCAATCATATTATCTTTTTCTTTTTGTATTATTAAAGAGAGATGTGATTAGATAAATAAAAGTTATACAAGAAGATATGGATAGAGTTATATAGAAGATTGATTATTATGAGCTATATATCTTATCTTCTAAAATGTAACTTTATCTTAAAATTTAAATAATATTACAAAAATTATCAATAATGCAATTATATACCTTAAAGAACATAGGCTCATAAATGTAATGGACTACATAGATTCTTAATCGTGATGAAAAAAGAGAGCTCATGATTAGAAGAAAGATGACAAGAATTGATTATGTTGATTCTTTTCGTTAGTATACGTTATCGACGTGAATAATGCGGTGTTGTAAGTTTATAAAATAGGAACGACGAGTCTGTAATGGCTATGCGACGAGATCTATAAAGCTATTCGTGCACGTGAGCAACTGTCGGGTAACGGATCGCGTTTATTACGAGCCATAGCGCAACAAAGCACCCCCGACACGATCCATCTAACCGTTCGTAAGGTTAAGGGGCATTACATTAATGCGCGCTTGTCAGTAGACAAGAGGGCAGTGGGTTCTAAGTTTGTGCAACCCAGTAATGTTCTGAGAGAGCTGGCAACGTACAACAACGGGGAACCATTGCCTTGAATTTACATGAGAATTATAACTTATTGTTAAATCTAATATAATTTTTAATCTATAATGTTCAATTATATTATTTAATATTTAAAGTATCTACTATTTCATTGAAATTTTTTATCAATTTTTTTACAGTATTTAAAAATTTTATTTAAAGGTTTTTTTTTCATTAAGGCCACTTTATTTCTGAATATTCTTTTTTGATTTTGTCACGATTTCGCTACGCTATAATATCACGCTGCCTTCAACTTCTCTCCCAAGCATTTCCTTTCTTCTCCTAGAATTCAAGAACTCCTTTATCAATTATGAAACCTGAAATCTCCGGAAAGCTTATACACATTCGAAAATCCATATTCAACCAGCGAAAAGCGTGCGCGGGATTTTCTGTCGCGCAAAATTGTACTACACTTTTTTTTTTTGTTACCCCTCAGTCTCCTGATCCGGTCCCACCCTTCGGGCGCAACGGCGGAAATGCGTTGTGAAATATTTAATCTGGTCTATCC
>NW_017259212.1:1858481-1860548 GCF_001594045.1 Atta colombica | reverse complement strand
CTCTCCCCTCCCCCCCCCCCCCCCCAACAGCAAACCCCTTCCTCTGTTGAATCCCTCCCATCCGACTCTTGCTCTTCCGTCCTCCCTCCCAGCATCGCTGGCTCGATAGCTAGCTACGAACATCCGGTGTTACTGCATTATTAAATACGCGACACCAACCTCTCGATACTCTGATTTTATGGGAAATCCGTGAATGAAATAACTCGTCCATTTCTCGTCCGTGTCATAGCTTCTTCTCAGGCGTTACATGAGTCTGTCGTGTTGAGCTTCTCTGTGAATGCTGCACGAAATTTATTTCTCTTCTTCACACAAATCTCCACACAGATCTGAGACGATTTCATTGATTTAAACGATAAAATTGAAAAGGGTATTGAAACAGCGTGATTTAAGTTTCAATAAAAGTTTATAATTATTTATTATTCTATTATACTAACTTAAACTAAACTTTATAAGAAGAAGAAATTTTCATAATTATATATATAATAAACCTTTATCACTTTCAATTAAATGAAACTAAGGAATTGTTCAGTTGAAAATTAGCATAAATATTATATTTGTGTCACTCAAGCCCGTGACAATGTATCTTATTCATTAAAAAATACTCTCAGTTTTTAAGTTGAACATGAAAGAAATGTGCTATAAATATAGCTTCCCCCTATAAAGCTTCACTTTTACGTTCGAATCCTTCCTTATTTACAACATGATACAGGAATATGCAATAAATTTACAAACTCTCCTATATAGCATTTTGCAGTATAAATACTATAAATATTATAGTGGGTCAGCTTCGTGAAGTGTACCTCAGTTTTGATTAAGAACGTCTTCGTCGATGTTATTGTGTGTAAATTGTTAATTATTTGCAAAGTACAAGCTACGAAACTACGTAATATTCAAGTTTTACTGTACTTATTTTGTAAAGTTTTGTAAACTCTTTTTTTTCCTTATCTACATTATATCAGAAACTTTTAAATATTGTATTACAAAAATTAAACATATACTTTATGAAAAACAACATCTGAATATGCCTTTATATTTGTAATTCTCTTGACATATATCTTGAGACTGTTTAATTATACTGGAGGTATTTTAACTATTTCAATGTGGACATCTAACGTCTCCGCAGATTTACACAATTCAAAATGGGACAGCGATAGTTGTAGATTAATATAATTTAGCGTTAAAATATTTAAATGTGTGCGTGTGTCACTTAACAATTTAAATTAAAAATATAAATAATTTTCTAAGAATCACATTGTAATTAATAACGTGCTAATTCATATAGATTTACTGTAATAAATAATTGTTAACGATTGAGAATAAAAGTATAAATTTTAAAAATAAATATGATATAATATAATAAACAATTTGTGATTATTATTTGTATCATTTTACTAAATATATTCAACAATTGTTGAATATATTAATTATTGTTTAATTATTACATACATTTTCGTAACAAATTAAAAATTTTATATTTTAGATTGTATCTTATATTTTATTGTATTTAGTTTCTTATAATGTTTACTTCATGTTTTGTGATATGTATTCATGTGTTGACATTCTTCACATATTGATAAATTGTCCGCAATCTTAAAAAATCGAGCTTTTCGATGTTTTTCGATAGTAAGGGCAGGAGATTGACGAGGTCGGCTTAGGGTCATTAATGATTCAAAGAATAGCGGTAGATTGAGAAGGGTCCTGCAACCAATAACACTATACTTCGAAACTACATTATTCTTGTTATTGTTCCGACTACACTATCTTGCTCATGCTCTATTCTTAACTCCGATTTTACCTAAAATTGACTTTAATTCTGCAGCAGAGTCAATACTGTACGATTTACTCCATATTGATTCGATTTCCCATTGCTATAGTGCAGAAAAATCAATCGAACTGCTAATTTTCCTAGTATTATTTGTTTTAATATTTATTTTTTATTTTATATTTATAACATTTAATTTACATATAACTTATATTTATATAATTTATGTAATTTTTATACTAAATATATATATAGTCATAAAATAATTCTCTTAAAGGATATCATACATAGAATATAATTTGACA
>NW_017259212.1:1839977-1858381 GCF_001594045.1 Atta colombica | reverse complement strand
AGGTTGAGAATAAAACGTTACCAAATTTTAAGTCAACCAGACTGATAATACGGAGATATATGGTTGTATTTACAAACACAAATAGGAGAAGCTGAGACAAGAATTTTGGATACGCTTTATATATATAATTATATATATAATTTTTCAAGAAATTGTATTTTCAATAAAAAATGTTAACGAATATAGAGAAAATTTGAAATAAATATAAGAAAGATAAAATATTACATATTTATGTTGTCTAATAGTAATCCTAATTACAAATGAAACCATATAAAATTAATCCAAAAAAATGTACGCTAATTAGTTCGTACATCAAATGTATGTAGAAACTTCAATATCATATACTAACCGATTGTAGTTGTACGTGTCACAATAACGCACCATTGGTTACAGAGGATGAGAGTAAACCAATGGAAGAAGAGAGATAGAGATAGGAAGCCAGAGCACGTGGGTAACGAAGAATGAGAGGGACGAGGGTGTGTGCAATAGCTTAGGCGAGAAAAGTTTTTGCCGTTTTATTGCTACGGCAAGCGTAGATTCAGGATATACGTGCTCCTATTATCTACCTATCTGGCGTACGACCCCGGCTAAACAGTCATAAACAGTCACCTATCCAAGATAACATACACGATAGCGCGCTTTGCTTCTGACCGTTCAAGCGTGTATAATGATATTAATTATTAAAAGCAGAGCAGAGCGACAACAGGCAACTCTGGCGTCAAAGCAACGTCGACAACGATGCCTGCGGCTCGCTTCTCGTGTCATTATATTATTTTTCGTCGCGACCTTTCCTGCGCTTCGTGCAACCAGTTATTAAGGCAAGGTGCAAAGTGACAGCAAGGGGCAAAGGTAAGAGAGGATAAGTACAGTAATTTTTCGTCCTATCCGGAAGTAATTTGATCTGTGTACGAGCACAAGAAAGAAGATTTCTAATAGCACTAGGATTATGGTATCATGTTGTATGTCTTTTGAAACCGCAGGTGAATGGTATCAGGTAATTGTGATCGGCTTTGCTGTAAATATCAGTAAATTTATCAAATAAAATATACAATTTAAAATATACAAGTTTTCCTAATTTCAAAATTTAAAAAAAAAGTACATTGAAAAGTCTATTGAAGGTAATATTGTAAAATTAATAAATACACTAACATTATACAAATAAAATACAAATAATAGTATAAATATTCTTTCTATTTTCAATTGTTTAGAAAAGTTAAAATATTATTGTTTCTATTTTTTTGTTCAAATTTGTATTGCAATGAAATGCAAATAATTGGGCACTAAAGTACATCTTAACCGTGTGCGAAAGATCACGCAATTTCTTTTCTTTCTCTCACACATTAGCGTGTTACTACGTAACACCTACCGTTCAAGTAGTCTGGTAATACGACGAATGGGGAATGTGGCGCAGTTTCACGACATGGGGTGTGGACGAGGGGGGACTGTGAGTCCCTGCCACCATGGAATTTGGCATTCCTGTAGGGGCGCCTAATTGCTATGGGCCACGCACACGAGGAATTAATAATTAAAATAAAATATTGCGGCGAACGGGTTTCTCCTCTTTTATTCGACGACGAGGTCGGACGGAGGGGTGCGACGCCGGCGGGCGGCGGCGGCGGTGGCGCGGCGACGACGGCGGCAGTCGTGCTCTGGTTTCCAGCCCCACAGGCGGTAATATACATAATTAAACATACGTGACTTATCTGCTGAAAAATGTTGCGTTTAACACCCACCTCCACCCCTTGGGCCGCGCGCCCATTCCATCGCGCGGTCGCCTCCTCTCATCCGGCGACCTCGTTGCCATTGCCCCAAACCAGGACGCGTGACACACTGCGTGGTTCCCTGCAGATATCGTGTGTTCGTGGTTTCCCAAATTATAGTTTTTTTTGTTCTATTTTGTCTTTCTTTTTTAACAGCCCATATCTCTCAGAAAACTTTGACCACAAGTTTTTACCTCCTTTTCTCCTCACAAAATATATATATATATACACACACACACACACACACACACACACACATATATGCGTGTATGTGTGTATATTTTGCGTAGTTCTCTTCAATGTTCCGCTAGGACGCTTGTCTGGTTGTGTTATTAACTAACCCGCCCACGCAGTGAAAACGCCGCGATTCCAGTATGCCTGTCCGTTTTTTTCAATTTTCCCGGAAGCTTTCCGAATTATATTTTTTCCGTCCAACGTACCTTTTCACTCGTTTTATTTCTTCCTACCCTGTAACATGTCATATATGTTTGGTGTTTCCGCTTTTATTTCGCTATCGTCCACACTCCACTAGTAGCGAGACTGGTTAATGTTCAATTTGCCGATGCGGAGAAAAGTTCAAGATCCCGTTTTCTTCTCAAATTTCTGCGAAAGTTCTCTTAAATCATAATACTTATTTTGCCCATTTCGCGGTCTACCTTAAGTCCCTGACTCATGCTTTCTCTTTTCTCATTTTCTCTTATAGTATTCTGGATATTATCTTTGAAATTCCATTTTGTGATTTTTTTATTACATTACAATGTTATATCAAATATAGTACAGAGAAAAATCGAATATTCATGTTTTCTTTTGTAAATTTTAAAGAATTCGTCAAATTATTATTTTTTAATTCTCTTTCCAGTTCTCTATTAATTCTATTAAAGCACTTCTATTATTAGCAAACCTTTTAAAATTTTCTTCCATTAGCTTCCAATGTTTACCATATATTTCTTTTAATGTTATGAAAATCTTTCTGACTGCGCATTTTATTAACTCACGTAAAACGTGCTATATTTCTCAAGTTCAAATTTCTCAAGTTCATAAAATAATCCGTTTTTCGTAATGTACAAGAAAATATTCTTTAATTATGCCTTTGGAACATGCAAATATATTTGTTAATAGATTGCATTTATTAAAAATTTTAAGAACCAAAAAATTGGAAATGTACAAGAATTTCCACAATTTTTACGATCTCTTCTTATATACTTTTCTTTGAAATCTGATTAACTTGTTTAATCTCTTTATCAAGCGTACGCTTGATAGGCACACTGTGCCATGTTCTTTACGACATAATTAGCCTCTCTGAAGCGCGAAATAAGGGAAGACAACGCGCAAAGCTTTTCTGAACAGTCTTCCGTTTTACAGAGACAAAAGAAAGGAGAGATTATGGATTGTGCTAATAATTACCTTGTTCGTATTTCGCGAATAATTTATGACAATTGAGCCATTTAATTAACAAATTTGTAAATAAGATTGTTAAATATTATTTTGTTATAGCATACTGTGTTAAATTTTATTTATTATAAAATAAATTTAATAAATTTAACTTTATATTTTTTTAAATATGTGTTAGAACATGTTTTTAAACATCGCTATCTCTGTGATTTTGTCAAGTAGTGCAACGCAATAATTGCATACATTACATAAAAGTGTAAATGCATGCGAATTGTATAAGTTAATGAGAGTACTTCACACACATGCACATATGACTTAGGGGGCCTATAGTTTCCTTTCTTCCGTGCATATAAATATCTGTTTAGAATATCTCGACTCACGTGAGGTCTAGATATGTATATAATCGATGAATGTATGAATACAAATCAGGTTTTCTTAATCTCGTGAGCGAAGTGCCAACATCAGTTACCTTAAACTGGGAATAGAAGGTAAAACTTTCGAAGATTATCAAATGCGAATAAGCGTATGCAACAACGTTATACGTTACGTTAATAGAATGCGTAATTAGACATTTCGATGTACAACTATAATATCGCTCGTGTCCATTATCTATGTGCGATACGAGAGAATGTAATCAAACGATTTATTGCGATCCAACTACGGAATTGAATAGTTATGATTATGAATAACATTTGCTTTTAATGTATCGATTAAACCGTATCTACATCATCATCCACCACGTATATCGACCATCATAAATTGGGCTTAAAAAGTTGAATTATTTCGCCTCGAATTACACTGTCGTGCGTATCATATGCGTTTCAAGTCTGTTCCACTTTTTCCCTCGCGCAGGAATCGAAGTAAGTAATTGTGACGGAGTTATGTAGGTAGGGGATGTAGCGCGTTCATAACTTTTCCGTGCCACTCGCAATCATATTCTAAATAGAGCATCTACTAATAGCTGATTATCCGCGCGATTCATTACACGACGTTCATTACATTCAGTAGCCAAGCAGTAATATCAAACTCATGAGCGATGATCGTTCGACGCTGTTTTTTTTACCTTCTTTTTTTTCACCTCTCCCGAGAAGAGCTTTTTTCCCTGGACATTTTAACAATGCAACGGGGAACCTAGGCTATCTCGGCCAGTATTTCAACGCGATACGAGTCTGTGACAAATAGCTACCGATGTAATGAATATGAAACGCAATCCCTCCCCTTAACTCCTTCCCGGCAACCCTTTTACCTCACTCTTCGTCCATAATATGACGCATGATGTCGTACGCGCTGTAAAACGTTAAAGCAAAGTATTCTACCTATTCGCTCTTTATATGCTGAGACTATCCGTTCTTCCATTTTCCAACGGTGGATCATAGTAAGAGGAAAATGGTACGAATGCACATTCACACTTTTTTATTCAAGCGAAGAATAGAATCTTTTTCTCTTTATGTAAGAGAGAAGGTTCATTTAGGTTCTGTTTAATTAATCTTACACGATTATTTTAGTAATTTTAAATCGTTAACAATGTATTAATGTCTTACTCTCTTACGGAATAGATATCTTTGATATTATCTTTTATAAGGAGAGAGAAAGAGAAAGAGAGAGAGAAAGAGGGGAGGGAGAGAGGGAGGGAGGGAGAGAGAGAGAGAGAGAGAGAGAGAGAGAGAGAGAGAGAGAGAGAAATCATTTATATATTTATTTTTACTAAATGGAATTAATGTAAAATTTGTTGATTTGAATAGAAAAACAAAAAGTAATATTTCGAATTTTATGTTAGGAGGAGCTATAGTAATAGTATATAATTATAGTATAACATAACATTAGTACTCTATTTATTTCCTTAATCCGTCTGCGCTAATGAGTTAGAAATAATTATGTTGAGCAAAATAAGATTCATATATCTTGCATTTTATGCAAACAATCCCATATTCCGTTCCATATTCACCGACTACAATAAAAGATGCTCTTAGAAGCATTTAAGCTATAGACTTTTCGTATTAACATTCATTTATTATTTATTTTTCCTGCCTAACGATAATCATAACGAGCTCACGCAATTACGAAAGAGGAAGGCGTTAGTAACAGCAATGGCATGGACGTATGCAACATCTTTATGCGATGTATGCACAAAGATTATCCGATGACAAATGAACAGACACACTCGCGTTGCCTCTCCTTTCCTGTTATACGATTAATGTTAGAATACCGTTCTCTCTCGGCCACGTCTCAGTATCACAACTTCTCACTCTTACGCGTCCCGCGAATATATACGTAACATTGCATGCTAATTGCTCGACTGGTTCAAGTAAATCCCCATGAAATTACAAGAATGGTATAACATCACCAGTGCCATTTCGCTGTACCCGATAATAGCTAAGTCGAAAGTTCCTGCGTAATTAAATCTCTACGGCATGTCGCTTAAACTTATCGTTTCTTCAGTAGCCCTTCTGCATTAATGTTCATTTACACGAACATCCAGCAGTTACTAAAATTTAAATGAAAACTTTAGGTCTTTGGCACGATTCACCAAACATGAAGACTATTATTCAAATCATTATACGTTTAATTAACATTATTCTGGACAAGCAATTATTGAATATAAGAAATACAGAGAGAAATAAATTGTTATTGTAGAATAATTTATAATCTAAATTTTGGATATAATTTCAGAAATAAACATATTTCAATATCCTTTAAATTTAATATACGAACTAACATAATAGAGAAATGCTAAAAAGAAAATATTTTCATAGATTTAATTTGTCTTTATATGTAGAAAAATATTCGAAAAATAATGTAAGTAAATGTCGCTTTTGCAAAATAGAAAAATTTATACAGAATCGCATATATATTCCTCATATTCGCTTATATCGTTTAGTAATATGCAAATACGTACAGAACGTTCATTCGCGTGCGTTATATTGGTTGACGTTTTATTGAAGTCAGATTTGTTATTCTCCTTGCTTTTCTTTCCTGGCGACACTGCCGGGATCCACGTGTATGTCAGAGATATGAAATTAAATTTATGTCAAAGATAATTGTCATATCGCAACGATGCAACGTCACTCAAGTTTCTTGCTGCCATAGTGATGTAGTGATGTTTCGCATCAATGGACATATTATAGACGCATTTATAATTTATGCATATGCAAATGATCGGAATTAAAGAAACATAGTGGCGTCTATAAATAAAACAAAATTATGTAGAAAGATACTGACTTAGAATTGAAATCTGATGAAGAAGAAATAAAATCTTCTTCAAAATAAAAACTTAAAGACTTGAAGAAGATATTGAAATTCTATGAAAATTGTTAAAAAACAAAAAATTATTTAGTGTTCTTTTAATAATTTATGACATATTACTTTATAGACCGGTGTGAATCTTTTTATAAAAAAGAAACTCAAAGAATTTTATTACCTACTACAAAATTACAAAATATACAACTTATCATTTAATACAATATTCGATTTTAAATAGATTTTTTGTTCAATCTTAACAAAATCTGTTCTTATCAATTAATGCGAATAAAAAATGAATACGTGTTTAATATTGCTTTGTGTATTGTAAAATTTTCTTAACTTGTTGCAGTAAAAAGGTTCTCTATTAGTTCATTAAAAAAGGTAAAGAAGATATTAATTATGCTATAAGAAAAAAGTTAAATATTGCTCAAGAATAACATGTATCATGGAACAGAATAAGTTTTCTACGTATATACAGATGATATTAGCTCCTTCCTCAGAAATGAGGACTGTCATAGTAGTGCCACGTACGCTCAAATTGGATAACTTTAATTAGGTATCGTTGTCTGTGAGAGAAAGTTAATCGAAACTTTTCACAAGTAATTATACAAGATTATGCATCAAATGCAAAGACTAATTTTTTTAGCATTAATCTAAAATTAAACGTAGATATTCATAATCAGGTATATTTAAAGTTGCAAATTTACTCAATCAATCTTCTAAGCTTTATAATTGTAAATTATATATTTTCTGAACGTAGTTTTTATATTCTAAAAGCATGTACTTTAGACAAAATAATTGTATGAATAAACATTGATAAGTTATGGGAAAGATTAAAAAACATTAGGATATCTTAAATCCTTCATTAGAATCGTTTAACTGTTTTTAGAATATCGTTATTTTGAAATAATATTTCAAATTTATATCTTATTACATATCGATTGCTTTGTTCTAATTGATTGAAAAGTAATCATCAATCGTTATTTACAGTCACGTAATCGTTAGTATGATTACAGTTTTAACAGAACAAGCAATCAGCAATTAATTAACTGCATATTAGTACCACATTCAGTATCCATTATTGATATAATGGTCTCAAATATCAACGACTGAATACAAACACCGGAATGTGACGCCGGACGTAATATCATGATTCTAATCAAAATTCTACGCAAAATCTCCCCCAAGAGCGAGGTAAGGCGCTTATAGTGTTCTACTGTCTAGCCTCGTCGTCGACATCGATTTTCAAAGCGTACTTGAACCTCTTTAACCCTCTCTTGCGGTCGATCGATCGTGTGTGCGGTTACACGAAGAGAAACGCGCAGATTTAATGAGTATTGGCATTCGAGAGAAACTCAATACGAGTGTCGATCTTCTGTGATCGTGCTCTGCTCGACGACAATGTAGGAAAGGAGATTAGTATTCGTTTATAAGTAATCTTAGAAGCACGCAACGACGTAGAGGGATACGTAGGATGAAATGGGGCTGGTGACGGACATATCAAGGAAAAGAGAATGAGAAACGCACACTAGAAAGGCTGGAGGGGTTGAAGAGAGAATAGTCTCTCCCGCGTACTTTACGAGCACCACAAAGTGTACACATTGTGTTACAAGCAGTCAAGAAGATGGGGTATGCGAGCGGTCGTGTGTACGCATCCGGTCTCATTGTGCGCTCACCCACAGTGTCGTGCCACAATACTATCGGTATAGTAGCGTTTATATACTGCGTCTACAATCAACGTTAGAAACCTCGATGTAAACGTCATGGAGTGCAGTGGTAGATTACAGCGATACCCGACGTATATCAAATCCAGAAGCTCAAGATATCGGGCATACTGTTGGAGAAGGTTGATTCTCATGCGACGCGCTTTGATCTACGACGATGGCCTAAAGGATTACGTATACATCGCATTATTCCACATGGATAAAGGACGGATTCTCAAAGAATTTTTCAGTATTTCACGAATCGGACAGCAATCTTTTTATACATTGTGTTAGAAGAAAATATACTTTTACAATTTAAGCGGTAAAAGCAGCAAATAATACTTTCTTATTGTAATGCATTTAAATTTTGTGAAAATTATATAACATTAATATTTTAAAAATATATAAATAATGAAATTTTAACGGACTTATAAAAATGTGCGAAGAATATGTTTTTCATGTCTAATAAACATTGATTCTATAATCGATAAAAAAGTATTGAAATATTATACAATTTTACTAAATGAGCTTAAGATTTTTATTTTTCATTTTAATCATATTTTTCATGTGCGTAAATTTAATTACTAAAAATACAATGAAGAAACTATAATATCTTTTTATATAATAATCATATAGAAAAAAATATATATTAATATATAATGAGTATTCATGTATATTATATATGTACAATATATTATGAATATTTAGTCTTATCAAAATATGTATATTGAAGTGCATAATAAATTAATAATCGCATAAAACATTAAATGAAATAAGAGTGTATTGATAAAAGACGTAAACTGAAACAACCTTGTTGCATTTTAAAATATACTCTTCTATACTTATAATGTATGCAACTGGAATTAGAAAAAGGAAGAAGTCAAATTGTCTTATATGCGTAACAACGCAAAGAGTACAACGGCAAAGCACCTGGATAAGGTTACAAAAGTCATTATACGTTTAATTAAGGAGAAATCCCATAATCCACTAATGAGCGTAACGATGTCGCCGAAAAGAAACGTAGGCACCGCAAAGAATAGGAAGAAGTGCTTTTTTCTCTGGATTTTGCGCGGCTACCAGCAAGCCTTTGCCCTTAATTCCGTAATACGAATATATGTACATACCAGCAAGGGAAGAGAGAGAGAGAGAGAGAGAGAGAGAGAGAGAGAGAGAGAGAGAGAAAGAGAGGAGGAGAAGGACAAGAAGAGAAAGAGAAAGATAGAGAAAGAGGGCGGGCATAATGCACGCTCGTCTGAGTACAGTCTGTAATTATGAAATAACCCCGGACCCTCTTTACGCTTCTATTATCATAGCTTTTTACGCTAGCACCGGAGAAACCACGGCAAATTTTTCCGTGCCCAGGGCCCGTGCTCGAAAAGTCGTTCTCCATTTTCCTTCCGGTTGCTCCTTTCCGTTCCAGTTGACTGTGAAAGAAGACAAGAGAAAGAGAAAACATTTATGTATGTATTTGTGTGTGTATTTGTATGCGTGTGTATTCATAGTTGTCAAGCCAACATCATCCCTCATGTTGTCTCTAACTAGATGTCATTTTTCACATGTAATGCTGCCTCGAGCTTTGTATTATTCCTTGTAATTTTGTGTTGTGAATATCTGGTGTGTACCCGTAATTAAAGAGTAGCATATTCTTGTCTTACATTATATATTCCTTGTTTTACATTACATTTGTATAATCAAAAATGTAATACAAATTGACTAACAAATATTTATTACTGTTATTATTTTTTTTATTTATTACTATTTAACAGCGTTATTCTTTTAAATGAAAAAAATGTTCTCTTTAATAATTAACAGATTTTCTTTTTCTTCAAAAGTGTTAATATGGAATATCAGAATATAATATTTCTTGTCGTTATAAATACATTCATAATTTTGTGCGCCATTTGAGAAGATAAGTATAATTTTTCCTCATGGATTTTGAGATTTCCAGCGGCCCGATTACATAAACGTATCGTGCCGCTCCGATTCTTGAATTATTTATGTTGACTTTGTTGAGGACCGTTGCGCCACAGAGACTGAACATCGTGCATTTACAATAAGACAAGGGCAATGTATTCTCTAATAGTATGTTTAAGTAGAGATATTTGTAAAAAAGGGTTATGATTGTGCATGTGCAATTTCATAATTGTGTAAAAAATGAAATAAATATTTTATTAAAAATATGAAAATATACAACAAAGATTGCTTTTTACTACTAGTTTATATATATATATATATATAAACTCTATTATAAAGTTTCCTTTTTATAATTGTTATCCGTTTCCTTTTAAATATACATAGTTTTTATATATATAATATTATTATTATATACATATAGTTTCCACATATATGCTTTTTTCGTATATTTTCTTCTTACATTAATTAGTTCCATAAAATTATTCTTCGATTTGATATTATAAAATTCTTTTACTAGATAGACTCTTTAACTTTTCGTTGAACGTTCATATGCTGTGATTTTTGTTTAACGATCATTAATTCTTTGATACTCGTGATGGAATTATATAGACAAAGACTACAGTCAGCGAGACGATATAACTGTCAACTACGCTATATCCACGTGGTTTACAATATCTACGCAGCACGTACTCGCGTGGCCGCTTCAGCGTTAGCAGTTACATCGTGTTTCGCTAACACCCTATTCATTACCCTGCTCACTCCATCGACCTCGGCTTACACGAGTCCGGTCTGCGTTTCAGTCTGGTCGCATTAAAGCTCTAAATACTGTGCGACGAGAGCAAACAGTTCTCTGCCACATCAGGATGTTACTATTTACTTCCTACTATTTCTCCATATGACCTCAGTAGCGTATGTCTCATTCTGTATTTCATTTGCGTTCTACTCGAAATTCCTCATCATAGACATACTTGTTCCCATTACGACGCCGACGGCCTGCATTAAAATCCGTAACTACTGTACCGAATTGCACAATTCGCGAAGTTTACGCGGCCGCGAATTAATAGTTTGCGGTGACGTCAATTAACGCTCGTAATTTTCAATCCATCTAAGATAATGATATTACAAACTATAGACATCAAAGCCTTAAACATAATGATATTAGTTGAAATGTGTTGTAATTTATAATAATTGAAATATTCATTTTCAATATCTTTCTATAATTTATATTAATAATTTATCTTTTAATATTTATTTATGTTTATTTTAAAACATCAACACGTAAATGTATATGTCCCTTTTATTTCTTTATATGATTGCTTCTTTTACACTTTTTTATATTTAGCATTCATTGCAAAAATATAACTCAATTGCATTTAACATCGGCGCTGTACTAGTTGGAATGTTTCCACACGTGGATTTTAGTTGTCGGGTGTATATATATTTATAAAGTTATCTTGCACGCGCGCGTATTAACCTTCACTCGTGGTTTTCTGCCGAATGTTATGAAAAGCTATTATAACACATACCCGAAATGCGACCGTGCATTAACATCCGTTACCACTCGTGATTTTGTTACTGCGACACAGATATGCTTTTAAAAGGTTTCGTCTACATTGGCGATTTTGATCACTGCATTTGTCGCAGTTTTTGTTTGATTTATTTGAGCTCTTGATTAACTGTAACAGAAGTACGGCATTCAAGCACTGTGATCGGACAATATACTACATCTATACATGGTTCATATAAAATAAGATCTCAAAATAAAAGCAATCTTGTTTCCATAATAATTTTTAATCAATTTTTTAAATAATAATTTGAACACACTTTAATGATCTGTTAAAAATATATATGTACATCAACAGTAATTTGAAAAGTTAAAAGATGGATACATTGATTTATTAGCTACAAATTGGCATGTCTAATTGGATGTTAGAACAAACATTTAATTAAAAGTATCAGGTTTATATTTGCTATTATTTTAATTGAACATTTTTTTAAGTAATATTAGAATGAAATATTTGATTGAAATAAAAATTAATCAATCTAATCATATTGTTGTTTATTACGTATGTTGAAATTTTGTGATATAATTTATGACATGGAATTAATAAATATTTTAAAATTATTTACGCTCCGGTCAATTAAATTGTCTTAAAAAAATATATATGGATGTATTTGGAAACAATTGTAACGCGATATTCCTATTCTCTTCCACTTTGCAGCTTGTTGATTTTTACCACTTGTTTTGTTGCGCGAAACTGATTTAGTGGGTTGTCTTTTTTTTCTTCTCTGTTTGCTATTTTGAACTATGTTATATCGAAGTGTATTTTGATACGCTATATCAAAATATATTTCGTAACAATTTTATACATCATGTGAAATTTAATATAAAATTTTGTTATTGCGTGCGTTCTGAACGCTAATATATTGATATTTTTACGTTAAAGTAATTTTTCACTTTAATCACAGATTGTACGCAACATAAAATTGAATTGTCAATAACGCGTATCGCTCATGATGTATTACGAATGCTGTCGTATCCATATCGGCTAAAAGACGTAATATTTTCCTTGGCAATCTGGATTCTGAAGCATCGAACGATGTTCTTGAAATTCATGCAATCGTCGCATATTTGAAGTATTTACCTACCTGTTGCGCTCACTATTAAAGAAAAGTACGTTAAATTCATATTTCTTGTAGCTTCACCAACATCTTACTTACATTAGATACATTGTCTTTTTGCTTACGTCGCTTATACTGTATGTATGAGTTTACAAGTTGAATTGTAAGTAACAAATAATTGACGTTTATGCGAGATCAAATAAAGAAATTATGCGTAATAACTGCCATTATTTATTTTCAAAATTATCGCCATATTGTGTCTTGCAGAGAGAGAGAGAGAGAGAGAGAGAGAGAGAGAGAGAGAGAGATAGAGAGTACGACTAAAACTAGAAACATCTTGAAGATTTTAATCTTACTTTCGTGCATCAGAGAGCTTGTCGCTCGCGAGACAACGCGAAGCGTCGAGCTCGACGATACTGGATAGGCAGAGGCGAGAAATTCAAAAGGACGAGATTAGTCGCGTATGTGGCTGCCACTTAGAACCGCGTCACACCATTTGCTTTGCAAATAATCCCACCGTTCTCTGCTGCTGTTTAGTTGCACACATTCCGCCACCCTGCACACGTTCCATCATAAATATGTATCATTCGGATGTACGTACGTACAGACGTCGCTAAATACAAATACAGTCGCACGAGTCGCACACCGACATTAATATCTAAAATGTAATCACTCGTCAGTATGCTCGCACGCGCATTTCTATAATGTTTTGCCACCGTGTCTATGCGGTTGCATTTATGTCCGCTTTACATGCGTGCGTACATGCACTTATCCCGAGCGAAAAGAACGAATGTAATAACGCGCGGTATTTAAGGAGCGTTTGCCGAAAATTATTTTAATACTCATAAAGATTAGCGCTTTATCTCAATTAGAGAAAGAAAGGGAAATATTATTCGCGCGGAAGATAAATGCATTTAATAAACGGAACGTCCTTCCGACTTGCGAACCTCCTGGAAGCAATATGCGCCTGTTAGGCGGCATATGGAAGAGACGCATGTCAGGATACGAGTCGCCACCCTCAACCTTCGCGATACGGACGTGTACGGGTAATTATCGCTGACAAGATGCACTTTACTACCGTCGCAATGAGAAGCATTTTACACCACCAAGTGAACACACGGCGCAGGAAAAAGCTGGGAACAAACTAGTCGACGTACGAAGGAAGCGAGAGTGTCGGTCGATACAAGTTTAATTTCTTTAATCAAAGCCAGTCGCGTCGAAGAGTATCTTTTAGTCTCATGAGTTACTTTACGTTCCCATATCTGTAATAATTAGAAAATTATATAAATAGAATATTTAATAATAGTAAGTAAATTCTGTATTGATAATTATATTGTACAAATGTCTAGTGTAACTTTCAGTTTCAATAGTTTTATTATTTTGTTGTTTTACAAGGAAAAAGTAATGGCAATATTTTTCAATAATCTTGTTTAATTACTGAAATTTTATTATGTTTTCTGCACCAATATCTACTACCAGAATCAATTAAAAATTTTTTTATTATCTCATACATTAATAGCAACGTATATTAATAGCAATAAATATTAACTATGTATTTTTTGATTTGTAAAAAATTATTTAACTTTGTTAAATTAATTAAATTATTAATTAAATTTGTGTTTATTCGAATATAAATTTATCTTTGTAACTTAATTTAATTTTTAAAAATAATTTCGCGATCCAACTAGAGTTTTAGAAATATATTTTCCACGTAAGCGTAAATCTTCCTGATTGCAGTATGCAAAATGTTTATTTTGACTGTGTCTATCTTCAATGGATGAAATTCGTTGAGTCTATCACCTGCATTGAAATCGAAAAAGAATCAAAGAAATGGATATTTTGGATGGGTACGTTGTCGTATGCGGACTTACACACTACTTTGTATGAAAAGCAGGAACGATGGGCTTTGCATGCAGGAAAACATCCATCCATTGGGTGCGTCCGTGCGCATAGGATAGAACTGAGGCAGCGCGGTTGAACCAGCGTCGACGAACGCTGATGCACCATCGACGCCACCACCGCATCACCGGTGCTTCCGAGGTGCATTTGCATATCCACTGGTTTATACTTTTTCGATATCGAGCAGAGGCAGTGCGCTCCAACGTAGTCGCTTGGTCTGTGCGCGAAATTGCACCACTTCAGTCTCCCCCTTCCCTATCGTCGTTACGTCGTTGCTAATTTAAGGGCCTTGGCGATCTAACGGCTCCCCGTGGCTTCACATACCCGACTCTTTCGGTTGGCTGCCGTCGTTACCGCGGCCGGATATTGCGATACGATGGCCCCGTTGCCAGCCTCGATGCCGCGACGTTCGGTTACTCACCCGAGCGCTTTTTGCGGGAAGAGTTTCCACTCAGCTATCCCACGTACGTAATATCCCGCCATAAGGCTATTTCGCGTTCAGAGACTGAGGAAGGACGGTTACTGCATCGTCACGAGAGAAGTGCACGATATCGCACACTAGGAAGTATATTCTGTTGAACTGTGTTTCTCAAATATCGTCTTAACCGTTACGAAAAACTGTGCTTTATTATTATCTTTCGAATGTACCAAACGAGTGGCTAGTTAGAACGAGAAGAAACGTAAAATAAAATAGAAATGTTAAATGGGGACTTGCGTTGAAGTAAAACAGTCTGCCAAAGAAAAATGAATATTTTTAGTTTACTAAATTTCAATTTTGATTATTTGGCTATTTTTTTTTAATTATTTCAATAAAATCGCCGAAAATTATACGACAGACGTTGTAAATATTAAACTCAGCTATTCAATAAAAGAAATTTTTATAAAAAATAACACGATTAATTATGAAGATTTATTTAATCGTATTCTAGTGGCAACTGATGCTTATTATCTACCCATGTATATGCTTATTATTTGCTCACGTATATAAGCTAACTGGCACGTAGTTATCGATTAGTGCACTAGTTTTTCATGACGGAGGCACTTAATTACCATATGTGAGATTTACTGAATCGGTCGGAGTAAAGGAGTAATCAAACGAATTGCATTTTAAAATGCCTCTTAAGTATATAAATTTACGGATATGAACTATCGGAGTACGTGGTTGCAGTAATAATAATTTATTGCAGCTAATGTAGAGGTAAGCTCACAAGCGTTTATAAGTTGTTAAGTTTAGAATTTAACTAGATATATATGGTATGTTTTTCTTCATTAATATTATTTTTAACAATCTCTGTTAACAATATCTAATAATGCAGAATATCTTGTTAAAAAAACTGTTAACTTGTTAAAAATAAACTATTCTAAATTTCTCTTTTTTATATTCTGATGATATAAAAAATTCCAAACAACATTGTTCATTGTTGGCATATAAGCGAGATTTGTTTTCTTGTTATAATAATTCGAACAACATAACAAAATTATTACTGTTTACTAATACAGCATAAAAACTATATTCGTTGATATTTTTAAAAGATACGTTTTATTGTTTTTTCTTTCCACCGCTTTCGATACGAATCACGTTCGATGCTCGATGAAATTTGCATTTTTACCGAGTTGAATTCGATGCAAATTTCTGGCAAATTTTTTCCCATCACTTCCCCCTAAAGCGGTCATATTTCGCTAATCCACAGATTCACTTCGGGAAATAGTCACGGGAACATCGACTAGCTTGTGGCATGGCCGATGGTGGTTTATTTAAAACATCTACGTGGTTTTTGTTAACCATGCATACGGGATACGAATTTATATCATCAGTTTGGCCGTTTCCGAATGAGCAACTGGCATTTCGATTACCGCCTGCAGCAATTTTGAGAAATCAAAATATTGCGATTTAAAATCGTACAGGTCTGCTTTAAGAGTTAGCACGATTAATTTATGGGACATAATTAACCAAATTAACTAAGCGAGTATACAATTTTTTAAGTAAATAACTTTAATCAATATTATTAAAACATTAAGAATTTGATTATTGTTTATTTCTTTGTATAGAATAATGAAAAACTGTGGTGACTTAATTCATATACTTAAAATAAAACTAGATTACGCTAGCAAAACTGACTTTGCATCGCAAAAGTAAACCTGCAATTTCCTGATTTGAAAGTAAAATTTATGAACTTACGTATTACTGTTTATAAAGGGATTTTACTCAAGGTTATCCAATGTACTTATAAAATTTGATCGTATCTTAGTTAAACTTAGATTAACTTATAGGTTTTTATATAGAGTATAATAACAGCATCGTATACATTACATACTTTTGGTATAGTATTGTATTTTTGCAAAATATAGATACGACCTACCTAGCTCACGTTGTTGTATATCATCATTAGTTAGTACACGGAACTTCGTTTTTCTTTCATAAATTTGTTAGTTAAAATGATATATAACTTTTGCTTTAGGTAGACTGTCATGAGTAAAGTTGCGATAATAATTAAGCTCTTTGCAATATACTAAGTGTGTATGCATATTGCGTAATTCATATTCATAGCGAAAAAGAATTGTCGTTTCTTTAACTTTACATATCGCAACTCACATATTAAAATACGAAAGAAATTGGTTTCTCACAATCGTGACATATCTGGAAATTTCTGCTCATTTCTATGCGTGAAACTTTTTATTCGAGAATAACCATTCGTTCCTCATGTATAAATTGTCTATTTCTATCGTAATGCAGATATACATTAGTTACATTTTTATTCAATTAAGAATTCCTTATTGATATATGAAGTATAAGAATTCGATGTCAAATAATTTTATGCCGCTCGTTACAGTTAACTATATAAGATATTTCATGTACCTCATCGACTAATATGTACGTACGTGTAATATCGAATAAGGTGTCTATTTAACTTCTTAGTGTATATCGGGTGTTATAATGTATTGTTGGTTGCGAAAAGACGTGAGGTTTAAGAGAATGTCCAAGAAAAAACCAAGCATATGCACGACAGGGCTCTCTTCGCGACGTAATCTTTATAACCGCCCATAAACTCTGTTTTTCATATCGTTCACAAGCTCTTTATTCTTGTCTTCTTTCCTTTTCTATTTTCTCCCGGCATGTGTCACGATGAAATAATTTTCTCTCTTGCGCAGATAAGGCTTCCCTAGGTGAATTTTGCATTTTAAAATTATTTGCCAGGCTATCTGGTAGGGTATATACCAACGTGATTCATTTCTTCGTTAGCGCCGTATTTCACATTGTGATCGCTCTTACGTGCGAACACCTTTCCGTAAATTGTTTCGCAGTTTCTCTCAATAAAGCCTACGTGCTTTTTGGCCTCCCCTCCCCTCCCCTTCGCTAGTTTAATTTAAGATCAATTCGATAGTCTCGCATATTACTAGCATTCATCAAATATGTATAATTAAGCGTGCATTTATACATATACTCATAATAAATATTGATCAGAGAACATTTTTATTAATTTGTAAAGTGACAATCATTAATTTTTTTACATAAATATTATATACAGTGCAAAAAGCATTTATATAGAGGAAATAAAATCTTTAAAAAAATCTTTAAAAAAAAATCTTATTTTTAGAAAGTAAACATTACTTAACAATTTATTAACAAAGAGTAAAGTTGAATGTGTATTTCTCAAAATTATTTTATCTAAAAAAATTATGTAATAATTAAAATATATCTTAAAAATAAGTGAAAAATTGTAATATTTATATTTAAAAGATATTAATATAGTTACGGAAATTTAGCTTCTAAAATCACGATTATTTTCACGAGTTATCTTTTTTTATATTAGGATAAAACGTATCTATTGTATAAAATTGCTGCTTAATGTATTTATTTCCTAATGTGAAATAA
>NW_017259212.1:1815985-1839877 GCF_001594045.1 Atta colombica | reverse complement strand
TATATATATATATATCTCGTTTATATAAAAAAAAATTATCTGTTTGAGCATAGTTTTCACTGTTTGTGTTTCTATTGGCCAATTCTAATTTGTCGTATATTAGCGAGTAGTATATTGTGGAAGGATAGAGTGCTAAATTGTGGATTGTGTAAGACATATCTTCCTGTACGGTGTATATAGAAAGGATCGTGGTGAAAACGGCGATTATGTAGCATAAATGGCGGTACATTCGACTAGAGAGGGGTCACCTTATTCACAGTACTTGAGTTATCACACACAAGGGATTGCAGTGATTCTCACTATCGAATATTGCATTGTTGTTCGGCGATCGTACGCCGGTTGCGAAACAATAGCGAACGACAACCCTTATTACACTCCTAAGGGAACTCTTAGCATAGTAATGTCCGGTTACTGGACGAGCTCTGCACATGTCTATTTTCATCATTCAAACATCGCGCGCGTTTCTCGCAGGAAATAATGTTCAGTTTTATGCCAAGCAAAAAGGGCGATTCCCGTAACGTTGTATATGAAACGCACGTAACAACCACAAATACGTTACGCAATCTCTTTTTTATAGCCATTGACGTTTTGAAAACTACGCGAAATTCAAACGAATTGGTTGTTCCCAATGCGGCGTGTGCTTTTAACGATGGCGAGTTATTGACACTTCACGTTCGTTGTATTCTATATCTGGCTATTGTTTCAGCACGTTTGCGCATAATTCCTTTTTATAAGCGGCGTTCAAAAAGTATATTTAAAAAAAATCATGTACGTGTTAGCTTTTTTCTAAAAGCCTTTAATTTATTATTGGGGGGAAAAAAAAATCACGCTAACAATTACACGATAGAAACGTTATGTGTACAGATCACAATACTATCGCATGACGTCAAAGTCATTGGTTATAGCTATTTGGTGCAGAACAACATGTCGGTCACCCATATATTACGTTAGATAAAACAAATATTTTGCATGGTACAGGCTAGTATTTCGTCGAAATCAAGAAAGATGGTTCTTCACACATTACCACATCTTTACCGTCGAGGACATGCGTCACGACCAGAGATTTATTGTCGGACTGTCATCGCGTACGAGTAAGCGATTTGGCCGAAATTCGGATTACACATCGTGACAAACGTTCGTGTCGCGCAACGCGTCACTCTTTACGTCTGATAATATTTGTTGAAATACGCACAACGCACGGATGTTGTGTTTTTTTTGACATCAAAAGTGCGACAGGATGGCCCCGCCTCGTTCGCCAGCGCTGAAAAAGTGACTTCAAAATTGGCCCGACATTTTTCTTCGAACCAATCTGCGAGAAACGTGCTTGTAGAAAGCGAGCGATAGGTCAAACTTCCGGTTGGCACACGGTGGCACCGTTTCCAAAGTGTGTACCTCACTGTAAAAGTCATCCTACGTGTACACGTGCAAGATTAATATATGCATACAGGCGGCAGTGTGAAGTGAAGGGTTGGGGTAGGGCGCGTGGCTGCATTAACTTGATTAAAGCGCGTATCCTTCCCTCAACGGAACACCGATGGGCGCATGTGAAAATAATCCTTAAAACTTGGGCGAGAGCATAAAAATAACGAATTTTTCCCGCTCGAAGTTCCTTTGTAACGGTCGCAGTCTAGAAATTGCAAACGGATCTGATTGTTTTCGGGACACGGTCGCCCGGAAGCGAAATATAATAATTTCTCGCATTTGTTTTTGCGTCCTGGTAATTACATTCAAACGTGTGGAACGCGGTAAGCTTTCCCGTGCATCTGTGATTACATACCGAGCTGTGCGTTGAACGTGAATGTCTGCTTTTACGACAAAGCGACAGTACTCCGTTTCACCGTGTACGGTAAATATTGGCTAGCATCTGGACGACATTACACGGAGAATGATGCACACACACACACACACACACACACACACACGCGCGCGCGCGCGCGCGCGCACGCACGCACGCACGCACTCACGCACGCATGCATGCACGCACAAATACATTTTTTTATTATGATGGAGGTTTCACATTTCTTGTATTTCATTAATTAACTCTTTTACCCCGAGTGGAAATCTAATATGGGGTAGTATTATTTAGTGCTTTATGACGGGAAGTTATGAATAAATAGTCTCGTGAAGAGAAGATTTAATGAAATGAGTTTACAGCAGCTTCTTTTTGTACATGTCCTTTAATGCTTACATCCTCCCATCAGCAGAATGTAATGTGTGCACAACTGGATGTAAAACAACTGGATAAAAGCAACTGAATGTCAAAACAATACTTTTAGAATTTTAATTACCTTCTTCATATATAAATATAAATCTTTTATTATATTATTTATGTTTTGATAAATTAAGAATTTTACAGATCACATAATATATAAAAATTAATTCAAAATTGTAAAATTATGTAAAATGTAATTTATAATTTGAAATTAAAAGAATATTTTTTTCTATATGTTTTTTAAAGATCTAAGTAATAAATAGCTGTCTCAAGATTGTTGCTTGTCATTATTGCTACTAACAAAATATTTTTATTATTTAATTCAATTAAGTTTTTTATTATTTTTATTAATCAATTAGTCAATTAATTAATTTCTAACAATAAAATTCGAATAATTTGCAGGTGTTTCTCAAATAAAATAAAATATGCGTCTTTTATATGTTTGTTTCAAATATTTTCCTTTAACTGCTATTATCAGCTTTTCATTATCAGTTCGATTTTGTATTCCCGGATACCGGAACCTATTCCTCGTACTTATTAGCTCATGTATGGGGCTGGCGCAAGATTCGATCTCGATGTGATACCACATCGTGGTTTACCGATTCTCCCATCGGCCGTGAACTGCCCACAAATGCCAACGGCAGGGCTTTCGCCACACGATGCACCACGAAGCGTCATTACACTACAAGGTTTGAAATGGACGGGGATGGCACGCAGAGTGTATATATTTGTGTATGCATGTATTTGAATGTGGGCTTTGATGCAACAGCGTGAACAAAGAGAATGCATGATGCACTTGTCTCCCGCGGCTCATCCTATTTTCTCGGTCCGTTGATCTGCATCGTGTCGCCAGTTAAACATGGATTCCTCGCCAATATATATATATATGCGTTAGAACACTTGTGCTTGTAGAATGCGTATATAAATGAGCAATCTCAACAACCATTATAATTGACGCTAAAATGAACCCCCGCATTGAACGCGGTGAAAATTTGTTCTCCCAAAGCTTTCCTCAAACGTATTAAAAAAATATTTTTGTCATCTATCGATAACACAACGATGAATCGACGATCGAATTAAATTTATACCTGAATTGGAAGATTGATGCACTACAAATGCTTGCAATTGTAAAATATAAATTGCAGAAACACAATTTGTCGAAGAAAAAATGATGTTTTTGCGCAGTAATGGAAAATAACTCAAAATTCTAAAGTGCAAGCAAATGGACATATTAAGATGTGAGAAATACAGTTTGCAATAATAGCAATAATGCATGTAAATAGCAAAGACGTGCGGCTTATGGTTTAACAGTAAATGTTTCTCGTCGTGGATAAACAGAATAGAGAAGTAGAACTCAAGATGTAACTCCTTTGTGTTGAAAAGCCTCGTAAATACTAGCACGATTATCCCTGATGTAATCCATAATGCAGGAAAAACGATGCACGATTACGTAGTCAGCTAGCCAAACCCAATCCAAAGCTTTTTGCCACGATTCTAGAATCCTCTTTCTTTATTTGTTCTTCTTTCCCTCCCCCCCCCTCCTCCTCTCTTGAGATTTCCTTTCTGTTTCTTTTTCTTTGCGTCTTTTCTAAGCACCTTTCCTGTCAACGATCAAAGAAGAAAAGTGGAACAAGGAATTTTCCTCTTTTCCAAACTTCCTCCTTTTACATCTAACGATGGATCGGTATCTATTTGTAGCTGCAACGAGCTATGGGCGCGGAGATTGCATGTCGCTATTAAAGGGGTTTGGCGTGAAATTGATCTATAATATCGGGGTCACTATCACTGTAACGATTATAGGTAAATCTGCATAGCGATTGAGATAATTGAAATTGCAATTGCACAAATTGCAGTTATGTAAATCACATTGCAAATGTTGTCGCTTTAAGTTCTGAGAATCGTTAATTTTAGCAAAGCTCAAATCTCTCTTTGAAAATATGTATATCACACATGATATTATGCATCTCCATGTTGTAACATTATATTCACCTGTAAGAGACTAGATTTCATATTTTTTCCTTAAAAGTACGAAGACCTTTTATTCCTTAACGTCAGCAAATAACTACTATTTGTTTTAAGTAAAAATTATGAAGCTCTGCTTACTTACAGGCACGGCTGCGTCCCACGATAAATATATTGCAGGACATGAAAGTCCAAAATATTTTATCGCAATTCGCCGCTCGTACTATCGCCGTTTGTTATGCTTCCATGACCATCTTCAGCCGCTATATTTTTATCTTTGCGGAATTTACTTCGCGTTAGATCTTACGATTAGGTATTACGACACTCGCATAAATGATTAGTCTTAAAATTATAGTCCACCAGCTGGTACTGACTTGGAACTAATACAACTTGCCATCGTGTACAGACATTCCGCAAACATATTCGCATATCGTTTCAATCCATCACGAATACTGATATCTCTGACACTCGGCTGCGAAATATTATTCAGAATTTCTCAACGTGAAGCACAAATGTGTTTCAATCCGCAGCAAGCAGTCAAAATTTTAGTTCGATTTACACTT
Organism: Atta colombica; assembly: GCF_001594045.1. Taxonomy (NCBI): domain Eukaryota; kingdom Metazoa; phylum Arthropoda; class Insecta; order Hymenoptera; family Formicidae; genus Atta; species Atta colombica. The sequence continues at coordinate 1,835,140 of NW_017259212.1, read as the reverse complement.
TATGAGTTACAAACTTCTTCACTTTAAACAGTATATTTCTGAGCTTTATGTGAAAATTAAGAAATTATGTTCAATTTTTTGCAGTTTACCTACTAAAATTAGCGATTCCCAAAACTTAAAGTAACCTTTGTTAATATTTTGGAAATCAATAAATAAATTAATTTGGGAATTAATAAAGAAAATACATTTTCCCAGTAAAAAATTACGAAAATTATGATAACATAACACAAAAAAAGTCTACATAAACAAACGAAAAAATCATGAAATAATGATATACAACCGAGTTTTCAACGCAGTTGCAAATTTTTAATCATAATAACGTTTTTCAATTGTATTTCCTTTAGAGAAAATAAAAATCATATAATAATTTTCTAATAAGAAATAAAAAGAAAAGATGCTTGATACATGTTAAGATTGTTCTTCTATTTTATCAGCTTTTTGAACTAACATATTTTTACATGCAAGCGCGACGTAAAAGTCATAGCCGCAAGATGTGCGCAGGTGCATCGACGGTAGAGTTTACTAGCAATCTCTAGCGGAAAAGTAAAACAACCCGTCGTTCCAGTTGCAGCTGCATGACACCCCCTGTATCCATTCGCCGAATGCTGTATACATACGATCGTGAAGAGGATGGCAAAGGTAGACGACGGACGCGGCGATGGGGAGGAAGAGGCGGTAGGAAACAAAAGCGGAGAGAAAACTCTGGCCATACTGGCAGCTATACCGGCATATTTACAGAGAGAATAGAAGAGAGGAGAATACGTTTTAGTTTTGCATTTGTCGCCGAGGAGAAATAGTGCTTCGAGAGAGAGGAAAGTGCTCTGGTAGGTAGGTACGCGTGAGTGGATAGCGACGCCGAAGGAAAAAGGGAAGTGGAGAAGGTGTGATCGTAGGTAGGTATACGCAGTAGCGGACCGTCGCGTCGACCGGCGATGGAAAAGAGGACGACAAGAGAGATACGAGACTGCTATCTAACCGCGTCAGCGCGCTTGAGAGCGAGGGGGATGTAGGTAGCAACAAGGGGTGGTGGGCAAAACGACAGGGACGAAGAACGGGAGGGAGGTGAAGTAGGATCGGGTCCCATGTGCCTGTCACGGTTTTACAAGTCCATAAAAAGAGGAATTTCAGACTGAGTTAAATATTGCTGCCGCCCTCACTGAATTTCAAGCACGCACACGCGTACGACCGCCACCGATACATATATAATAGGGCGCATCTACAGAGATGCGACCGCGCACCTTTTCACACGTGTAACGAGCATGGAATGGCGGGAGGAATCTTCCTGTGATATTTATTTGGCCGTCATGTGCGTGCCTGTTAAATTATTTCAAGTCGCTCGGACCATGCGCAAAAGTCGATGTCGATTTGGAAATGTAACTAGTGAATTTCATTCATCATTCGTATCGTTCACGCAATGTTGTATAACTGACAATGAATTTTCTCAAATAAGTTTGCGTTGTGTATATAAATAAACATGACATCCTATAATGTTCGTTATCCTATAAACATGGGCGACGTATGTGTAAAAAAAAATGTTTGTAAAAAAAAAAAATTAAAAATCTTTCCTAATTCGTCCAGTTTGCATTGCATAATCTGCATTTATATCAACCTTCCAACGCGCACGAGCATACAGAGATCGTGGGAAGAAAGTAGTTATGACGGGTTTCATGGTTTATGGCTGATTCTCTAGGGATCCCAGACACAGGAAGCAAAAGAGATTATCACAAGGGACGTACGCTTAATCCCGAACTACCGCTGTACTGGACAGCCTTACGCGTAGAAGTTATTCTAGAAATACATGGAACTGTGTTATACCAAGTCCCATTTCACTGAATATCCTATGCTTTATCTACGTACACAAACGTTGAAATAATAAATTATACATGATTACGACAAAATTATAATTGTGCACTTAAAAACTGCGATGAAACTTATAAGAAAATATGTCGTAATTGTGCTAATAAGATTTTTACAAAAGATAATATTATATATTAAGTTTATTTTTTATTAGAATAAATAGAATGTTATACGTCAGAACATTTTTTTTCTAATTTTATTTATAATTTTATTTACTCAGAAATAAAATTGCAAATATGCATTATCACGATGGATAAATAATTTCAACCATTGATCATTTTATGTTCGCTGTACGTTTTAGAGATAATATTCCAACAATTTCTCTTTTTAACGATAAGGAAACTGGGACATAGTCGTTGAAAATTATACACTGCTGCGAGATGCTGGAAAATTTATTTTTAATATATTAAATCGAATGCAGAAATTATAATAGCCTGTCGGATTGTGACGAGAATTTCCAGAATTGACTTCTATGCTAATTAGACATTTTTTAATAGCTATTTTTAACTACTTAAACATTATGTAATTTTTTTTAAATATATACAAAAGATTTAGTATTTTATATAAAAATATTATGTCCACACATGAATAGTAAAAAAACGCACAGCACATTTTTAATAAAATCATTTATATTTACACATAATGTGAATTTGTTCTACGAAATTGTGTACATTAAAATTTCTACGTAGAAATTTTCATCGCCAATGTATATACTGGTAATAAAAGTGTCAAACATTAGTCGACATTAAACATTCGATTAATATTTTATGTAATTAAACATGCGAGTAATTATAGTTGCGTGGAATCAAAGTAAAAGGCTATTATTAACGATTAATAAACATTTTTTATAACAGAATATTAATTTAATGTCACTGGTATTGAATTATTTTATTTCAGTTGGTAAATTAATTTAATCTTTATTTTACGATAATGGGCTTTGTGAAATAATTATTAAAAGAGAAAATATGATGGTTTATGCAGAATTCCATATATAAAATTTGTATATAAAATTCTTTTTATAAAATAATATATACATCAATACTTGAACAGTAAATGACAATTAAGCCAATAAAACAAAACAAACTTTTTTTATATTTTTGAAAGTGTTATCTGACTATTGTAAATAATGTATTTGTATTCTTAAACTTCCAGTTTCTATAGCTACATAATGAAAAATTTAGAGATATATTTTTAATTGTAGCATTAAACAATAATTGATTTTAAAAGTTATATGTGTGCTATAAGCATTATAAGAATAATAAATTAATTGTAATAACATAAATGTATCCATACATATTTCATATTGGCGTATATTTCAATATTAAATTCGATGCACAGTTTGCAGGATTGAATGTGAGTATATAAATTTAAATTGAATTATTTAAGCATTAAAGAATCAACTCGACTGTTTAAAGCTTTCTTTCCTATTTGTTTTATATATTCTAATAAATAATGTATGTGGAGAATCATATTGCATAAAAATATATTGTATTAATATTGAAATAATAAATGATCTGTATTCTCTTCAATTACAGTTAAGTAACAATAAATTTTTACAAATCTAAAATTAGATATGTAAAATGTTATTATATCTAAAATTAGATATTAATATTGCAAGATTTCATTATATATTAAATTAATATGAAAATAACGGATCAAATTGTTTGACCTCTTTATTCAACTTTACTCAATTATATTATTGTATTGTTTAATAAAATTTTACAAATATTTATGCACAATATTTTTGCATAACATACATTATACTTTATCCAAAAATGCATTTTACTTTGCAATGAGATAGCTTTAAAAAATTCTCTTTTAGAGTAATTCTCTGCTCGGACCAATTAGTATGCGAGTCCAACAAGTCAAGCAAGTATGAGATCAAAGGCAAAACGCACGGTGCTAAAAATATTTTTCGTGTAAAGGCGAAAATCTGAAACTGGGCATACTCACTGCTCGTGTCCTGTTTTGGTTGGTTACCCGGCGACGTCGCCCAATTAACTTTCATCTCCTGAAACATTAAAAATACAAAGAATGTGTTTAATGCTACGTGATAATGAAAAAGGACATAATTTTGTCAGGAAGATTAAGAAATATTGATATGTACTACATAAATAAATTTAACATGTCAAAGATCTTTTCGAAAAAGAGAAAGAGGAAGACAGAGGGAGAAGAGGAAGAGAGAAAGATTACATCGCATATAGTAAAAATTTGTAAATTTATAAAATAAAGATAAAATTCTTCTTATAAAAATCAAACTTTAATATCAATGTTTAGTAAGTTTTTTTTACTATATATAACATACTTTAATATGCTGGAATAATTTGTAATCCAGTTGAATAGACAAAACATTTGGAATATACAAGAGGAGACATATATGTTATATATATATATATATAATAAATAGAAAAGAATATTATTTCTATTTCAACTAATTAAATGTTTAATCTAATAAAAAAATATTTAATTCTACAATAGTTAGAGTAATTGCTACAATTTGATAAATAATGAATACGATATTTTAAATCATATTAAATTTGGAATTCATTTAATCTGATATAAAGCTAGCTCATTTCTTCATTCGTAATACTGTTTTTATAGATTTATATTCTGCATTGCTATTGACTTTTAGAGCCACCGAAGTTCTTAGACAAACTTAGGAGAATCGATCACATTACTTCTAAATCGGATCTGCAGATTCCGGCAGCGAGGAAGTGGTTTCACTTTGGAGAAGACGTCAGACGGCGGAAATGGGACGTGTCGGGTATCGTCGAGTTCTAACAGACGCCGTAAACTGGATTCTTTATGCATCACGGTGTACTCGCTCGTAGCATCGCAGATATTCGATAGATAGTAAAAGTCATTTCAGCGGAATCGATCGCGGCCCAGAAAAAATGAAGGTACGTAAAAGCGACGAGACCAAGAGCGAATCGCAGAATAAGTTTTGCTGTATTAAATTTTATAACGAAACCGCGTTCACAAAGAGACAAATTAATTCAGAATGTATAGTAACTAAACTATTACGCGTGCACCCATCATGAGTTGATATTTTCTTTCTGTCAGAAGGTACTTTAACAGAAAATATGCTAAATGATAGAAATCCATCGATTTTATCGACAACATATTAGTCTCTCTCAGACAGTGCGGTGTGCAATACATGTATCTCTTATGAAATGTTATTGGCAATTAATAAGCCCTCTGGGAAAATTCAATATAAAAACATGTGTTAAATTCATCGACATATTACCTCGCCATTTTAATAAATTTTAATATCAATATGAATTTTTCTCAAAATATAATATCGTTTTTATCCGGTAAAAAATTTTTTTCTTAACAACATTAACTACGTACGTTTCACATTTTATTTAAATATATTTTTAATTAAAACTAAAATGAATTTTTACGATACATCCTTCAGTTACGTCATTTCATTTCTCTACGTAATCCTATTACCAATTAATGTGTGATAGATTTCACGAGCATGATATAAGCAGGAAATAGTAAAATGTTACGGCCGAAGTGCACGGATAATAAAAGCCACGCGCACGATACGCAGAAAATGTAGACAGGGTTAATGGAAGAATGGTGTCACCAACGTGGACGACACACCAGCCGTATCAGTACGTGTTAATTCGCTACACGCAACCCGCGTGGTTGATATTGAATCGTTACTTTTCATTTTCTTGGCCGTCGGCATAGTTCAACCCTTGGCATCGTTCGTGCAATCTCTGGCAGGTACGATATTTAACTCTCTTGAATTATGAGGGTTTATGAAACTGATGCATAGGCTGAGATAAAACAACGTTTTAAGATGGCAGCAATTAGAAAGACGCTTATTTTAATAAAGACCATACAATCGAACGATAATGTTTCTTTTTATGCGCCTTTGTTATTCAAGTCAAATTATATTCAGCAAAACTCGATGTACCAGAGTTTTTCCAACCAGTATTTTTTCTTGCTTTTTACTGAGATAACAATAAAATTGTCTGCGTAAAATTACAGTGCACGAAATATATCGCATCAAATGTATTTTAACATGAAAATGCATATATGTTGATTAATGGTATGATAAATTTATTGAGTTTCTGCCAGTAATTTTTAAAAGCGGCTTTAACATTTCATTATGAAGCTGACACGATGCAGTCGGACGTAATTAACAATTTGTAGCTATCGGTATGCAGTAAAGCGAAGAAATTCTATTATAAATTCTGTTATAAAGTGAAACAGGAAGAAAAATTCTTTATTAGAGCACGCATTTTACAACACATATGCTAAAGAATTTGATGTGAATTATCATATATTCGATTTTGATAAGCTTTTGGTTTAACTGTTCGTAGGATTTGCGTCTCCGCTCGGATATATTTTTTGTAATTTCACGAGCCCGCATTTGTATGTTGATGCTAAATGCACACCTCTAAAATCGATATAATCGAATGATAATTGAACCGAATTATGGCGAAATGTTCGAATAGAGGCAAAATATTCCGTCCCGCTTGATAAAGCATTTACGCCCACGCGTGCTTTGTACGATTATCAGCCAGCCGCGCATCGTAAACTATTTTACAAAATATATTTGGAAGCGACATTGGGACGCCGCAACTAAACGGTAAACTAACCGTAGCAAATAGTTTGCCGGATAGTATATTGAACACCGGTGTGTACAGAAGTTAAATAATCTGCGTTATTGTCTATTATGTATAACAATCTCAAATATAAATTATTTCTAACGGTGATAGGTTCGTTCGTTGTGGCTTGAATAATAAAAGATAATAGTTATTGCATCACAACTGAATTCTAATAAATATAATAAAAAATAATATTTGTATGAGTTATTTCGATACTTTCAACACTCACATTACTTGGGATTTCTGCTAGACTAGTTGTTTAAAAAAAAGTTTGGGTGTATGTGTGAAGGTATATGTGTGACAAGACAAGTAATGTTAACAGGAAAAAGCGCGGCACGGAAAAGTGCGAAGGATAAGGAATACGAAGCGTGGAATAAGTAAGTAAACGAGTGACTATATAAGTAAGAAAGTGAGTAAGTCTGGTAAGTAAGTTAGGATAGGACGAACGCGCGGGAGTGCCCAAGACGGCCGGTACGCGAACATGGGGCCCGCAGTGTGTCTGCAGCAATTTGCAACTTTTAATAGTTAGCGGGTTGCGAGGTCGTCTGCCGGTCCAGAGCTCGTTGTTTTATGGTTTATAGAGGAGGAAAGCAAGTTTACATGTCGTAGTTTTGAACAGTTAATGTACACGCGCCTTATGCTGAGCCCCACCTCTTTGCCATATTTATATATTAAAGGGTGAAGTTTCCGTCCGATACGCCACTTTCGTATTACTTTAGGCGCGTATATCTAAACTTCCGTTTTGAATAACCCGCTCAAAAAACGAGGTCAACCTAGTATTCCAACTGTCGCATAAAATGACAATTAACGATACTTCATACGCTATTAAGCAATCATGTTTGTATTATTTTGTAAATTTCATTGTTCGATTTCTAAAAGTTATATTTTTATATAAAGATAAAAGTTATATTTTTAATTGATTTTTATTAAAATGACTGATAAACAAATAATAAAAGTAGATGCAAAGAAATAAAATGTTTCTATAAAGAATTTTTTCAAATTCTATAAAAATTCCTATTTGAATTCTAATTTAACATAACAAATTATAGGATTAATGTCTGACAGTTCAAAAATTAAAGTACTCTTTATTAATTAATAAAATTTTTTTAAAATATATAAAAACAAATTATATAATATAATAACAAATATCAGCAAAAATTGGCACATAATAAATAAACATTAACATCATTAGTGATAATATTAAAATGTAATTAATAAAAATCTAATATATAATTTATAATTACTCCATTTTTTATATGGTCTTACTTATTTTAATTCTCATATAACAATTCATAATTTCTAATAATCCTGATATTATCTGCTAAAGAAACATTCCTATACCCATGAATGAACGTGACATAAGAAAAGTCAGAATTCTTTATTGCTTTCATACTATCGCGTAAACAAAATCGAGGAATTTTCTGGTTAATTAAGTGTAAGATCCGTTTTTGCCTTTTGCAGCCTACATAGTAAGCGCTAGGAAGCGACAAATCTTGCCAGTAAACTATCGAACTGTTGCACAGAGTACTGCATACTTTGACATAGAGGGTAGAAAGGGGTTGGATCAGCGTGACACTTTAATGCAAGGCTTAGACCACGGTAGGAGAGCGATTACATATTACAGATGTGAAGGTTGAGTTATTGCGAGCGAATATCGGCAGGAAATCGGGTAGAAATTGCAAGCTACTGCACTTTTGACCTTAGCCGGGCAGTCGCCTGCCGGTCAGATATTTATTGTCCTATTATCGTGATTGATGCGCGGTTGGCTGCCCACTGGCTAGTATCTCATATAAGTACATTTAATGGGGTAAGGCCGTTTCGGTCTTTCGCATGACGAAGGGCGCTGGTCCTATATTGTCGTTTAACGTTATGGCCGATGCGGCATCCAATACGGTGGGGTGGATTTGTAACGTTTTCTTACTTATGCCTTCTTATTTTCTAGCCACATGGCGCCATTAGTCGACACGGCACCACTAACGCTTCTCGCCTGCTGCTGTAATAAGTCACGGAAATGTTATCGTAAGAAATTTACGGAACACTCGCTTATTTTCTGCGCGTACGAGAAACATACTAGTGAACGAGATCTCCAGTAAACCCCGTGACAATCCGTGTCGTTTCAATCGTTAATTACGCTGTAAATATCAGTACTTCGAATACTCAAGGTATATTGATCTCGCTCGTTTCTAGATCCGATCTAATTGATTCTTTTTACCATCGCGAACATGTGTTACAACTATTCCGTGCGAAAAGAAATCCAAGTGTTCTGGTAGCTTAATATTGTAAATCATTCTTTTGGAAGAAAATAATTTTTCGTAAATTGATTCTATTTTGATGTAAAAAATACACATTAGCTTCTTTAATTTATAATACGCTATTTTTTCGCGTGGAATAAAATTGTCTGTACATGTGTCCGCAACGGTAAAAAGAATCAATTAATAAAACAAAGAATAAAATAAAGAGAATAAAAAATAAAATAAAAAATCAATTAAACCGAATCTAGAAAGCGAGATCAATTATCTCAAGCATTCAAAGTTACTGATATATATATAGCGCGGCGTAATGAAATGACACAGAAAAAACCATACCATCAAGTACCTATAATGAAATAAAAAAGTCAGAAAATTGTGTATAGAAATATGTTAGAAATATATTAGAAATATGTTAGAATTAAAATCTTATATTTATCATATATGAATTTAATTTACAATATGATTTAATTTCAATAAACGATTTATTTAAGACTGTACAATGTGAATACACAAGTAAGAAAGCTTATAATTGGTTTTTCGAACTTAGAAACTCAAATGTACTACTATAGTAATATCACAAATTAAATTGACAAGCAATTTAATAATTTGATGTTCAATCAGGTATCCGGTTAGAGATGTTAAGAGAGATGTTAATGTGCTGAAAATCTGTCAAAAAATTTTTGTAAATAAAAATCTGTAAATAATTTAATATTATATATTAGCTATTTATAATACAAGGACATTTTTTGCAGAAAATATATCTTAAATCATAGCTTTCTTGCGTTTTAAAAAATTTTTTTTAAAAAAGTTGACGCAACGTCTTAAATCGCGGGATAGATTATGTAAAAGAATGAAACAATATATACAAAATTCGATACCTCTTAATGCCATTTTTTATAACTATCAAATATTTAAAAAATTTTTTTATACAGCAGCTCATAAATATGAGAAAGAGAGAGAGAGGAAAGAGAGAGAGAGAGAGAGAGAGAGAGAGAGAGAGAGAGAGAGAGAGAGAGAAGGCGAAAAATAAAAAGAAATCAATATTGGGAAAAGGCAAATTGATAATCTGGGCATTAGGTTAATTGCTGCTAATTAATCCTGAATTGCTAATTAACCGACTGAATACAAACCAATCGCAGAATAGTCGTATTAGTTGTTAGAATAATTCGTTAGGATAAGTATTTTTCATTTACATATCAATACACATAAGCAGAAAATTGATTTATAATGTCACTTTCGATGCAACCACAATAACCGCTATGATTTCAATAGTGCTTGTATTTCAATTTGTTCATTATTAACTGATTACGCTGATTGTATAAAATCGATACAGTGAGCTTCAGTAACAGTATATTTATGAGTTATCCCGATTAGTGCTGGCGCTGATCATAAATTTGTACAGATAGATCAAATAATCTTAACAATTTATTTTACCAATTCCATCACGATTACATTTGATTCATGGAGTAATAAAGCTTTTCGTTCAATTTATATATAACTCATACAAATAATTCTTTTCCACCCCATTAATTACTATAACCTATCAGTTATAATTACTTATAATCATATTGTTTCATGAACTAATAAAGAATTTATAAAAAACAGACATTGCGAGAATAATTTCGAGGGTAATTCTAATTAAGACAAATAAACAGATGTATAGTATAATAAAAAAATGTCATTACATAAATGATTGCTTCAACAGACATTTTAATTAAAAATAAAATTTTATATCTTCAACGGCATAAATATATTGTCCGGAAAGTTCGTGCCGATTTTGAAGGAAAATTGAAAACGCAGAAGATTTAAATTTTATACATTTATTAAATTTAAATCTTTTGCGGCACGAACTTTCCGGACAACCCATTATATTCATTTTTGTAAGCACAAATTCGACGATTTAATTATTTAATACAAATTCATTGGTTGCGTTCAGCAAAGAAAGCAGCTTTGGAATTATTGTAAAATTTTTTGATCTGTTTATATCTCGATTTATATATTTACATCCAATGAGGAATTAAGAGCAAGACTATTTTACAAAAATTGCGAAGCTGTTTTTTCAATTGCTAAACGCAGCAAATTGTTTTTTATTCTGTTGATATAATATATTTTTATAATTATGAATTTTTAAGAACATTCAATATATATAGTATATAACAAATTTTCAATAGTGTTCAATAGTGTTCAATAGTGTGAAATTTTCATAGTGTGATTCTTTAAGAATATATTTTCCTGTTTGCTTTTTTTCCATAATTCGAAAAATTGAGCTTAGGAAAGCTAAAAAATAGAAGAGGACAATAGAAATACGAAGAATCTCCGTCGAAGTCATTAGTATTTCTATTGTTCTGTGTAAAGCTATGCTCGACCTAAGAGAACAACGGTTAACAGAATTCCAGAATTCGATACACAGTACATTTTTGCTATTAGTATAGAAAAACTTACAAATTCTTTAGCAAAAATTTTCTTTCCAAACTTTAATCACGTTTTTCTCAAAATAATATTTTTCATCAATTTTGCCACGATAACTTAAGAACGGCTGCAGAAATCGATAACATTTTTTTTTTTTAAATAAAGCTTTTTAATGAATTTTTCCGTAAACTGAATTTATTTTTGTATACGAAAAATTTATTTTCATCCATTATTTTTAGATTCGTTAATATCAAATAATTTAAATTTGTCGAGATTTTTAAATTTTTAACAGCCATTGTTCTTATCTTGATGTTTTTTTTTTCTATTTTAATTCAATCCATAGAGAGGGATCTCATAAATAAAAAACGACACCAAAAAAAAATTGAAAAATTTCAACTCGTTCATCCGGAATCGTAGCAAAATCACAGCAATGCGCAAATGATGCAGTCATTTTCAATTACCTATATCTCTCTCAAATATTCATATTTTTTGGACTTCTGCATCTGATTTTGTTCAATAAGAAAAACATATTAAAAAAAAAGCTATTAAAAGAAAAATTTATGTATAGCTGTTTGCGTTTGTGCATAAGCGACATTTAAAATTTACCCAATTTTCGATTTGAAACCCCGGTTCTCTTATAAAAATAAAAGAAATGAATTTGTGCTTCATGGATACAAAATTTCTCAATAACGAAATTGTTGAATAAGAAATATATAATTACATATAAAATGCAAATAAGTAACAATCCAAATTGTAACAGCTAAAATTAATTTATATAATATTTTAAGAAAATAATTATTAAGTATATAAAATAATTTTAAAAAACCTTGTAAGGTTAATAACAAAATGTAAGTGATTAATTAACCTTGCACATAATATAATAAGTAATAAATTATTTACCTCGTGATTGCTTGATCGTTGCTCGATATCTTTTATTTCCTTCTCCTCTTAGATTTTCTGTTGCACTCACACAACATTCACTCGCGGAAATATGATTAATTATAAACGGGCACATCAGTTATTGGAATATATCGGGATTGTACAGTTTTGGAGAACTTCTATAATTAATCAGATGCGATGCACTTCCTTATATTGCGACAGAAAAATTACACGAAAAAAAAAAATATATTCACACAAAGCTATGATCATTTGATAATATTCATAATATCTCGCATATATTAGTTACAAAAATTTTTCACAAATTATTAGCATTGAATTTATAGGAATACTTATTTGACAAAATAACTAGCCTGTTCGCCAAGCGAATATAATTGATTCTTACTTATCCAATCAACTCGACAAAGCAAATTAGTTTTATGCAATTTTTGAATACACTCTATCGGTTGAGAAATAAAATAATATCTTCGTATTCTTCGTATCTTCTAGAACAGATTTAGCTGCTGCCAACTCGAACTGCGTCGCACAAATGATGATTGGACACTAGACACATTAGACACAATGGCTGCGGACTCAACAGTGAGCGCTCGCTGCTATTGATGTATTCTTATAGATTTAAAATATTGATTGGATGATCTAAAAGAATACATCAATAATAGCGAGCGCTTACTGTTGAGTCCGCAGCCAGTGTTGCCAACTCTCGAAAAAAAAAGGCGGTAAAAAATATTAAAATACTTAAATATTTAATAGTTCGATTTTAAAAATTAAAAAAAATTAAATTTAAAATACAATTATAATCAGACATATTAATTTATTTGACAGAAAAATCAGCTTTTAAACGGGAGCACAGACTTTTGCATAACGTATAACGTATAAAATACAAGTAAATCAACAAATCAAAGTCCTCTATTTCATAAAAAGAAAGAAAAAGAACTTTGATTCATTTTCTCATTATATATTATGCGTTAAAATATATTTTCACGTGTCATTCAAATTGGCTGTTACAGCGACAAAAAAGTTACGTGATGACTTTTGTCGTAAAATTATTAGGCCGGGCTCACATCTACCTAAGAGTCACTCGAAAGAATCGTGAAGATTCCTGCAGTCGTTGAAAGGGGGGAAGGGGAGGAGCTCAAGCGTTGATTTCGGATGACCCAGGGCAATCGTTGCGAAAATTCGATTGTTGGTGTAAGCGAGCGACAATGCATCGAATTGCCGAAGAAGACCTTCGATACAAATCGTACACATTAAAGATACGACAGATGCTCTCTAAAGCTGCTAGGACAAGCCGAGTTGCTCGCTGCAATGTATTCTTTGAAAAAGCATCGGGATGAATCAGGTTCTTTTCTGATGAAAAAATATTTACTGTTGATGTCAAAATCAATCGAAGGACGACGGCTCGCCTACAACACTGAGAATGTCTCTATTGTTGCCAGAAATTTCCGACCAATGTTCACGTGCTAAGTGTTGTGTCCAGTGATGTCATACCACCACATTTCTTTAAAAAAGAGGAAACTGTCACAAAAGAAGTATATTTGCGCGTTCTGGATGTAGTGAAGTCGTGGATGGAAATTATGTCCAGAAGACCATATGTTTTTCAGCAGTATACGAGTCATTTGATTCAAAATTTGTTCTCAGACAACGTCGATATGTTTTGGTCTAAGGAATTCTAGCCTCCCAATAGCTTAGATTTAAATCCCTTGGATTACTACATATGGAGCGTAATTGAAAGGATCACAAACAAGTCTCGGCATGTTGTGTCCCAATGTGTCATCATTAAGGATCGCTATTGAGGCAGCATTCGTCAGTATGGACAGCGCTACATTACAACGTGCGTGAACGCTTCAGATCGAGAATAGAGGTCATCATTCAAATTAATGGGGGATATATCGAATAATTGTGCTACAAGGATCTCTCAAGTGCCATGTAAAAGAATTTTTTGTAATATTTAATTTTTCATTAAAAACATTTTGTTTAAAGAGATTGTTTGATTTGTCCAGATTTTGGTGATGCATCCTGTACATAAGCATATTGTTATAAAATAAACTAAGTAATATATATTACAGTAATGAGTAACATTATAATATACTAATATTATGCATAATATAAGAGAGGTCTGTTCGCGTAATTTAAATTCCCAAAAATTTTTGAACTTAAAATAAAATAGATATTATATTTCAATTATGTTGAAAAGAGAGAAAGTGAAGATATTTAGTGCAAAAAGTGCACAGGCAATTTCATTTTGTTGACGTTTCCTTGTAAAGTTCTAGATTTTTATCTCTAATACGAATTCTTTTATTGAACGGTATGAAGCCTCTATTAACGAATCAAAATCACAAGAAATAGCTAGTTAGCTTTATATTACCTTTATAAAAGTATTCAGAAAAATAGCTAAATAGTTACAGCTAATTTTTGCTAGATTAAAGAAAAAATATTTAAATTTAGCTGGAAGATACTTAAGTAGATATTGACAATACGAGACACGAGTGTCTGACCGCTGGCGTACGCGTCGGCGTATGCTCAACAGCCAAAAGTATCAAGGTATGCTATAACCGTTTATTGCTTTGAAACATTAGGTCTGTTCACATCACTCGCAATCCCCCAAAATTTTTGCACTTAATCTTTAGGGTCTCTTTCACCAATTCTCCAATTAACGTAATTACATCAAGTTATATAGAATGTTACTCAAAGTAACAAAACACATATATTAGTACAATTTACAATTTTTAATGTCAAATCAAAATTGAAATAAAAATCACAAACAAAATACATACATATGTTAAATGCATTACTTTAAATACGAAGCGCCACTATGGTTGGATGTTAAGAAGTTGAACTATTATATATATATTCATAAATAAATTAATTTCAGAAATGATAATTGTCGATATGGTTGTCGGACTTTCAACGCAATTAATCTGAAATATTAATAATCCCCCCAAATTAATTTTAATAAACTTATTGAGAAAAATATTGCCTCGGCCGGGAGTCGAACCCCCGGAGATAGATATTTTATTTTTTTAGTACCTGTATCTGTATCCAGGTACTGAAAATAAAATATCTTACACAACACTGATCATGATTGCCTACGTGAAAACTAAACATAATTTGCCTCAGAAGAGAAAGAAAGAGGAGACATTCTCTGATACATTGAACTGCTATTGGCATTTCTATGATTAATTTAACTAGAAGTTGATGAAAGAGACTCTTAGTTGATACGCGAGGTTTGTTTGCTTGCACTTTTGGATTCAAAATTTTCTCTTTTTCTCTATTCAATGCTCAAATATATATTTATCTCGTTTTAAGTATAAACATTTTTCGAGAACTCAAGCAATATGAACCTGCGATCATTTGTATGATTGAGCATTTCTTTTCTTTAAAATTACTGTTACATCTAGCTAAATAATGGTTTCTATCCTTTTTTTTCTTTTAATACATAATTGTATAAATACTTTCTGAAGAATAGTAAAGAATCAAAATATCATTATTTGTAAAAATTAAAATGAAATAAATATATATTCGGGCATTGTGAAGAGAGAGAAAATGAAGATGCTGAATACACAACGTGCAAGCAACAGATCTATTATTTCTCCATTTTGAAATAAAATAAGACTTTATAAAATAGATTTCTTTAAAAGATTATATTTTTCTTGATATACTTCGAAGAGGCTATCATCATACATTGTATCCAATTTTTCTTTTAACAATAAAATTAATTTTGAGGATGTAAATAGTTTTTGCAAAGTGACTGAAATTGAAAATTTTATTTTTCCATATAAAAATTAATATTATACATATATCTATGAAATAGTTTAATAAGATCAATATTTATATCTAACAATACAATTTTATAGGTACATTAAATATATATTTTTTTATTTAATTTTAATTACTTTTTAAAACATGTCTATTTCTTATTGACATAATTTTTTATCCAAGTTTTAAATTGTCGCTTTTGTATCACTTTTAATCTTTAGTACACACGTGTGAATCATTCGTATCCTGCCAAATTCTTTTTTTTTTTTAAATACTAAGAGCACTTAGCCAAATAACGGTCTTTTTTCTATTACTAAAAAAAAGTTTAGCATTTAGAGAACAAATTTTGTGCGTTACTGGTCTCGATTCGTGCGTATCCTTTAACTGGCTCCAAAGTTCATCTCTGGATCACAAATGACCCAAGATCATATTTTTCCTTTAAACATTTTTGTTTCAGAGTTTATATTTTTTTATGAAACAGTGCATTTTTCTGATTTCATTAACTATATTTAATTACAACAATTTATCTATAATTTGTTATAAATATATAACTGCATAAATATTTTCTAAACATGTCAAAATATATGTAAAAATTAATAATTTATATATACTTGTAAAAGTGATGAAAATTACTAAGACACGAATAACCGAACGTGTGTATTAAGAGTTAAATTTAAAAAATCTGTAAGCTTCTCATAATATTTTTATTTTGTTACAAAATACATATAAATACGTATACATCTTTAATTTAAAGTGTAAAATAATTATACAAAATAACTTATTATTACTTTTCTTTCAAATTTTTACATCTTGAGTAGTATGACTTCAAGAGTCACAAAAATAAAATTAAATCATAAGAATATCATATGTGAAATACAAGAAATATTTTAACAGAAATATAATTATAAATATGGTCATTCTTATCAAAAGAATAAACTTTGTGATAAAATCTTGTTTAAGAATTAAAACGCATAAGAGAGGCAAAATCGCCCGGTTCTCGTAACAACTAAATCTCTGGTAGAAAGATGTATGTGCGTAATATACATATTTTCTCCTAAGAGATAGTGCAAAACTTCTTCAAGATTTTACGTATTTAATCATTTTTTTTACGAAGAAGAAAATAGAATGTTACTGCAAATATGTCAATTCAATTAATGAATTCAATTAATGAATTCATTTTTTATTACTTATTTATTAGAATTACCTATTTATTAGTTATATTTTTGTAATAATGCAACATAAAAAACAATTCATATATGTATTAATAAAAAATCAATATTGTTATAATATATTAATCGCATATGTTACTGTGATAGCATTTTAGTCGAAGTAAATGTAAAATATAAGGAACAAAATATGCCAAAAAATGTATTTTATAAAGTGAAATCTATCTTATAATATTTTGAAGTAAAATAGTAATATTTCGGAATGATAGTTTGCCGTTTAGCCTTGATTTTAACTTTGTTATGATACAGCGTGTCGGTGCGTAGGCAACGGATGCCCTTATTGTTGCTGTGAGGCGCGTCACGGTACATCTCCAACACTTCAACTGGCATTGCTAGCAGGTAGTGACGCGCTGCCCGCAGCCCGCTGCATATATCATTGTATTGTCAGTGGTGTGATCGTACGACAAGTACAAAGGAAACGATCTTTCATTTCAATTATTAAAGTTGAGGATTGTTGGACCGCGTGAGTCATTTATTTGTGGTGATTGTTGACTTATAAGCATACTAAGACGATGGCTATTCAGCAAATATTTTACGCGATTTATTTTTTCAAACCGATAGAGGTTAGAAATAATATGTAAGTTACTATTTTATTAGCATATATATTTAATAATTATTTCTTTAACAATATGTGGAATATATTTTGTCGAATATGTTTTGCATATCACCTTGAACTTTTTACGGATTCAAATGTAATAGAAAATGTAATCATCTTTGAATTAAAAACGCGAAGTAACGTGTCAACTATTGAATCGAGTAATTTACGTAATGAAATGCCAATAATATTTTCGAATTTTCAATGACTAAAAAAACTTATTGAACGAATCAATTTTGAGCAATCAAATTTTCGCGTTTAATTAGAAAATAATAGTAATGAATTTTAAAATTTTAATTTTTCTTAATCGTGTAAGATGCGATCAAAAAACATAAAATAGCATCTCCTCGAGCAGTGTGAACGTAATTAATTGGATCCATAAGTAAGAAACCAATTATGTTCAATCGTTCAATGAGCAGATTAGTTATTTTGTCGGCTTAATGCTATTTTTACTAATTTAGTCTAATTTTAATCTCGGTTCAACTCTTAATATTTTCCTAGTTCTAAGAATTAGAGTAAGTTGAACTGAGATTAAAGTTAATCTATATTGGTAGAAACAGCATAGATATAAATTACATATATACTATAAATTACAGGGAATAACGTTTGTAACATTCTTCCCAGAGTGGAAACTCAAAAAGTGAAAATTTGTTGTACATATGCATGTACTGCGCACACACACACACACACACACACACACACACACACACACACACACACACACACACACACCACACACACACACACACACACACACACACACACACATATATAGATACACATAAAAATTTTCACTTTTTTTAGTAGTTCTCGCTTCAGAGAAAAAGTTATATAATCGATATTTGAGTATTAAACTGATCCGAGATGAATAATATCACGATATGTTTAAATAAAGAATAAACAATAGTGATTGATTTTGTATTTTAAATCTTATATTTTTAATCTTATAATAATAAATTTGATACTTATATAGTATATATGGCAATTTATAAAAAAGCCTTTGATTTGAAAGCAGTATAAGGAATATCGAGTATATAACATTGTACTTTTTCTTTGCAATTGTAATTTTCCTATCACAACATAAGAACTTCTGTGCGTATCACGTTTGGCTAATATCAGGAGTGTCGCAAAATGCCATACGGTTGTTATATTCTAATAATTCTCAATCATGTCATCCAGCGAGCAACTATTTTATTTTGTGAGTGCAACAATTTGAGAGGAAGAAGCCTGGGAGGCATCGGACGACGACGGAGTAACGTGGAGTGAGTAATTTGTCATTTATTATTTTATTTGTTAAAATATTTAGTTGCAACATTAACAATTTATTTTTTATGTGCTTATTACTTTCTTGAAATTTTATGTTGAACGCTATTATAATTTTGATTTATTTTGCATTTTGCAGTTTTATCATTTTTTATTCAACAATTCCGCTGCTGCGCATCGTATCGGTGAGTGATACATTTTATTTTATTTTGATTTGATACAATGTTTGTAAAAATAGTTAAAACACGAGTAGGATGTCACGAATGTTTAGTTTGTAT